>NC_138041.1:10935351-11392754 GCF_964106645.2 Podarcis pityusensis
GCTGAGGCTCTTTGGAGTGGAATCAGCCCAGCGCCAGCAGCTGGAACTTAATTGCTTGTAAAATAAAATATTAAAAAATTGTTCTGTGCTGGCATATTCATGTCTAGATTATTTCTAGTATTGAATCCATTCCAATGTTGTTAAATTGCTGCTTTCTTTAAAGTTGCTTCAATTTATGGATGCATTTTGACAACAGCTTTCTCTCCCACCCTACAAAGTTTTGCGTTTTGCTAATAAGTGTTGTAGCCACACTGGGCCCAGCTCAGTGGGGAAAGGCGACATATAAATAAACTATTTTTAAAAATCTATTGATTTGGAACAATTTTTAAAAAAATAATTGGGGGGGGGCGTTGCTGTTGTTTTTAATAAATGGCTGACAAACTAAAAAGGTTGCCAAACGATTAAAAACCAACCTGGTCATAAAATATGACTGTGACAAAGAGGCCAAAGAGGATGGATTCCACCAGCAAGATGATGCGGTGAGCGCTAGGAGGAGGAAAGGGAAAAGTACAGTCAGTCTGTTAACTAGGAACACTACTACTCCAACTTGTGTTTCCGGAGGGGCAGCAGAACGCACGGGACTATTTTTTAAAATAGGGCTGAGCTGTGCTTCACATGTGTACCAGGCACCTCCAAACAACTATTCCCCTCACAGAGCTACAATTCCCAGAGTTCCACAGGAAGAGGGATTACTTGTTAATCCACTCTGGGAATTGTAGCTCTGTGAGGGGGTGGAGAGGTGCCTCCAAACAGATCTCCGCACCCGTAACAAATGAGTTCCCAGGATTCTTGGGGGGGGGGGGAAGCATGACTATTTAAAGTGGTATGATACTGCTCTAAATGCAGAGTGCAGATGGAGCCTACGTTAGGCATGCCTAATTAACTGGAGAACTCGAACGGGGTATAACCCATTCTTTCCGTTTCTTCTCCACATGAAATTCTTCTAACGCTGATGCCTTCGCTGCTTAAATCGCTTCGAGGTCACGTTCGCGGGAAGCGATTCAGAAGTGAAACGGAATAAATAAATAGCCCTTGGCAGCAGGGGAATGCGGCCCTCGACGGGAGGGGGGGAAGCCTTCCCCCACCCCCACGATTGTGGACAGAGAGACCCTAAGCAGGAGGAAGCAGGCGAGGAGGCTGCGGGGGCTGGACAAAGGGACAACGCCCTACCCTTGGCTGCTCCCATTTTCCAAAGAGAGAGGGGGAGGGGGAGGGGGAGTGTGCTGCTCATTTATAGAAAAGCCAGCATGGAGCCTCTTCCCCTTCCCTTGGCTCTGAGCCAAAGCTCTGGAGCTCCAGCTGTTCTTGGCAAGAACTGTGTGACATGGCAATTTCTTTTCTTTCGTTCGTCTTATTAATTTTTTTGTTTTTGCAAAAGGCCAAACTGAGGCATCTACAGGGTCTCTAGAACTCTCCCTGCCCCAGCAACGGGGTGTGGGGTGGGGTGGGGAGAATCCTGAGCTTGGTGGCAGGAGGAAGGAAGTGGGACTCACATTTGGATGCGATTGTTGGAAACGCCTCCTTCGGCTCCTTCGGCCTTCCCGGCTGAGCTCTTGTCCGTGGGCCAAAGCCAGGTGGTCAAGACCAGCCCCATGGCGTAAAGGCTGGCCAAGCCTGTGGCAGGGAGAACCAGGTCAGCGAAGGCCAAGAGGGAGAGGAAACACAAAAAGAAAAAAGGGTTCTCAACGCAGGCATTGTGCATTTCATCATTTCCTCGGGGATACATGTCATAAATCCCCAAGTATGATCAGGACAGAGCTGAAGCTTGAATGGGTTTTTTGGGTGGGGAGACAGGCTTTCTGCTCAACTTCCAGATACCTTAGAAGACCAACTTTCAACAAACTTTCAGCTTGCAAGATAAAGGAGACAGTGAATAGGAATGAGGGGTTAAGCCAAATCCTTTACAGAAGGGGTGGGGAGTGGGGGTTCATTTTATTTTGGTCTGGAGTCACATTCTCCTGGGAGCAATCTGTCAGGGGCTGCATTCTGGTGGTGGGTGGGACCACTCCAACTTAATACAGTGGTACCTCTGGATGCGAAGAGGATCCGTTCCAGAGCCCTGTTCGCATCCTGAAGCGAACCTGCGTCTGCGCATGCCGTGATTCGCCGCTTCCGCGCGCGACGGCATTTTGAGTTTCTGCGCATGCGGTGAAACCCGGAAGTAACACGCTCCATTACTTCCGGGTCGTCGCGGAGCGCATCCCAAAAATATTCATCCCAAAGCTCCTTCAACCCGAGGTATGACTGTAACGTAACGTTTTTATTCTTTCTATGCCGCCCATCTGACTGGGTTGCCCCGGCCACTCTGGGTGGCTCCCAACAAATTATTAAAAACGCAATGAAACATCAAAAGTTAAAAATGTCCTCTCCCTCTGACTCCCCTGTCTCCTTCTCCTGACACCCCTCTCCCCACACTCTCTTGACACCATGCTCTTCCTCCCCAGACAGAAGTCTACCAGGGAGGAACAGGCTGCTATTGCCAGAGGTCTGAACTGATCCTTTGAAGAGGGCTTCTGCCATCAGGCCAAGGGTCAAGGTTGCTCTGGTCCAAGGCTGCTTACCCCTGCTCTACAAAAAATGTTAGGTTTTGATAAGTCAAGAGAGGAAAGTGTTATTTTGTCTCGGGAGGGAGCTCTAGACCTAGATGGGGAGGTCAGGCATTGGCAGGGGGCAGCCTGGCAAAGGAGCAAAGGGGTAGGAAGGCAGAACGAGCAGAGTGGCTGAAGCAAGCAATGAACCTAGATGACCCTTCCAACTCTTCTATGATTATGTGATTCTATGAACCACTCGGTTGGTGGCAGGTGAGTTGGGAGCAACGAAGGACATTAAAAGTTAAGCAGGTAAACAAGCAAACAAGGACTCTTAACCCTCAAAGAGACAAAGAAACTTGTCAGAAGCTGAGAACAATTCCAAGTTTTACAGTGAGGAGGAAGAGGAAGACTGTGTGCCTTGGAGAAGAGCAGCCCCTAGTGGGGAAAGACAGGGATCGCTGCTTTGATTTCAGAGATTAACCAGAAGGGACATCTAATAAACTGGGCTGGATCAACTTCAGTCAGCGCAATCCCTCAGTCCACAGTGCTCTTCGGATAGGAACGAGGGGAGCTCAACCAACAAACGCAACCTTAAACCCTCATTTTTATGTTCTAGGGAGGCAAAGAAGGGGCCCATGGGGCAGTGGGGCATTAAGCAGGGAGGTAAATTGCTACCCACAATGCCCTGGGACCCCCCCCCCCAACCCATGGCCTGGTGGCATGTTCCCAACATACCTGTATAGAAGAGAAACTGGATGAAGTATTTCTGGTTCAGTTCCCCCACGCAGTTGTTGATCCTACCAAGAGAGCGTTTGTGCGTGTTAGAAAGAAAACTGGACAACTAGGAACGAGATGAAGCTGTCAATTCTGGCTTCTCTCGAGTTTCTCCAATCTTCAGTTCAGCTCTCTACATTTCCACATCAGTTTGCAATTAAAAAATAATAATTCTCATGGAAATTCATCAGCATTTTTCTGTGAATTTCTCCTACCATACACATTTGTATATGCAATTTCCCCCTAATACAGTCATTTCTGCAAAGCAATATTGACTGATATAATGTGCTCTGTATGTAATTTTCACTAACACGTATATTTGCATGCACACATTAGTGCATTCATTTTTGCACAGGCAAGAGAACTTTAAATGCCTGCTGGACACTTTTCCATTCCGTTCAGTTTAGGTGGACAATTGAGAATCCATCTATCCACAACAGCCAGCCACTTTCTGATTTTAACTTTTTATATGGATTTTATCGTATGGTTTCATGGACAATTGTCATAAACCACTCTACTGTTGTTGCTGTTATTGAATAGTGGTAGATAAGTATATTTCTAACAAATAACCTGCATGCAAAATTTGGAGAAGCGTAGAGTTCTTTTTTATTGGTTTTTTTTTAATATAGTGTGAATTTTGAAGGATGGTTGTGCTTTGGTTCACAAATCATTTCAGAAAATGGGAATTGGGGAGGTTTGCCTTCATATGCAAACTGAACCACGTTCCTCCTCCCCCCCACCCCACCCTAGGGACAACAGCTCAAGTTAAAATTAAAAAGGGTGGTTCTTCTGGTTCCCAAAGATGAGATGGGGTTGGGGAGGCTGATGCTGTCTCAACTGGGTCCGTCATAACACTGACTGTGATGAGAAGCCCTCTTCTCTGGGGAGGAAGCAAGGGGAGCGAAAGTAACCATCGAATCCTGACACATACAGATCAAGGCAGGATCCTCACCAAGGGCAGTGGTGGTCCATGCGGCGCACGCAGCGGTGGCAGACGCGGCAGTGGTGCGCCCGGGGCGGCCGGTATGTCTCACAGCGGTTACACACTGTCCAGTCCTCATTGTTCTAGGGAGGCAAAGAAGAAGATGGCAGAGGAACCAAAAGGTGTTTGTCACCTGCTCTGCTTCTGTTTCTGTTTCTGGTGGTGCTTGAGCTTGCTTTCACCTCCTCCCTCC
The DNA here is from genome assembly GCF_964106645.2 of Podarcis pityusensis. Lineage (NCBI taxonomy): Eukaryota > Metazoa > Chordata > Lepidosauria > Squamata > Lacertidae > Podarcis > Podarcis pityusensis. Next base: position 10,939,832 of record NC_138041.1, read on the forward strand.
CATTCCATTTTTCCTTGCCTGACATATCCTTTTTGGACAGAAGCCCAAGGGCAGGGGCCAGCTTCATGCTGATTTTTGTAAGCCGCTCAGAGAGCCTTTCGGGTTAAAGTGCAGGGTGCAAATGCAAGAAACCATCAAATGGAATTAACACCGCCTCCCTCAGACTACAGTTCATCTGCACACAAGGGGTCTAAGTTCTGAGAGAGTAAACCTTTGTCTGGACTGGACTGCTGCAGACTGAACGTCATAAGGACCTATGAAGAGCCCTGCTGAATCAGGCCCAAATTCCATCTAGCCTAAAAGCCTGTTCCCTCTCAGGGCTGACTCCAGGTCTGGTTCCATCAGTGGGCTCTGTCAGCCTTTCCCTGCCATGAAAGCACTGCTCCGAGAAGCACCAGGAGGCTGGACTCAGCCACCCTTTTACAGTGGTGCCTCGCAAGACGAAATTAATTCGTTCCGCGAGTTTTGTCGTCTTGCGACTTTTTTCGTCTTGCGAAGCACCGTGTCGGGAAAGTTTTGGAAAAGCTTCAAAAATCACCAAAGTCTTTAAAAACCTCAAAAAAGGCTACCACACCGCGTTCTATGAGTTGCTCCTCGAAGTCAAGTCGCAACTGCATTAACGGTGTTAAGAAAAAGGAAACAAACTTGCAAGACGTTTCCGTCTTGCGAAGCAAGCCCATAGGGAAAATCGTCTTGGGAAGCAGCTCAAAAAACAAAAAACCCTTTCGTCTAGCAAGTTTTTTGTCTTGCGAGGCATTCGTCTTGCGAGGTACCACTGTAATTTCACACCATGCCCCCGAGCAAAAGCTGCACCTGGGGCATTGTGGGAAATTTAAAAGGTCAGCAAGCCACAGCCTCCCTGCACTGTTTGCAATTGTCTATAGAAAGCAATTCTGCGAGTTGTATATATAAAGCATAAACACGGGAGCTGCGTATGTAAAGCAAGACTGTGGGATGGAGGGGTGATCTGACTCAGAGTCCCAGAAATTCTGCTCCGTTGGAGACCACAAGAGGAGAAGCAGTGGAATCTATTACTGTTGCTCCTTGGTGCCATTCTATTGAAGATGTTATTTCAGTAATTTTATATTTGTTGTTGATGTTGTTTTTCCACTGTAAACTGCTCCGTATATTACAGGAGACCTTGCCCTGGGTCTGTGAGCCACCATTTTGTGGTTTGTTAAGGATGCTGTGAGTTGTTACAAGGCCCCTATCCCCCTCGCAGAGCTACCCTTCCTGGAGTGGCTTAACAGTCAATCTCTCTTCCCAAGGAACTCTGGGAACTGTAGCTCTGTGGGCAGAATAGAAGCCCCCTAAGGACTTTCAGTTCCCTTAACAAACTACAATCCCCAGGATTCCTTGAGGGAAGCCGTGGTAGTTTAAAGTGGTAGGATTTGAACACAGTGCCGATGAGGCCTCAGTCTGCATGCCTTGCATTTACAGCAGACAAGGCACTTACCTCTCCGGCAGCTTGTCAGAATGCAAGGTAGCTGCAGAGAATTAAAGTAACTAGCTGCAGCTAGATGGTGTTGAGCTTGACGAATCACTGGGCTAAGGCAGGTGTGAGGAGCGTGCAGCTGGAACACCGCATTGCTGGTCCATAACTCCTGCCATTCCTGACCCTGGTCATGCTGGTCAAGGCTGGTGGGAGTTGGGAATCCAGCCCCCACCTGGAGGGCCACAGGTTCCCCACCCCTAGGCTACGGGTAAGGCAGCTTCACATTCCCCTCTCCCCAGGTACAGACCCCTTGCAACAACTCACCCGACTGTTCTTGTGCGATCCGCCACTGCCGCTACTCCGCAAGTCAGAGAAGTCAATGGCTGTATCTGGGAGCGGGACCATGCCTGAAAGAGAGCCACAGGCAAGGCTGGGTGTGAGCATCGAATTGATTTTTTTTTTTTTTATGGTGGGGAGCTGTTTCATAAAGGACAAGGCTATTGGTGGCTACCAGTCTTGATGGCTATGTTCTCCCATCACTGTCAGAGACAGTGGAAGCGGTGTCAGCATCCCCCACACTTATGCAGGGGTTAGGTTCCGGACCCCCGCACACGTAAGTGACATCATGTAAAGGGGGGCACCCTCTAAACACCTTTTAAATGCCCTTTCTGCTGCTTTCTGTTCAATCTAGACCAAAAGTACTGTGTCCAAAAATATTCACAAGAACTGATATTCTGGGGTCGGCAGGAGCTGCTGCTGCTGCTGCTGCTGCGCTGCCCCACACACCGGCTGTTAGGGAGTTGTGACTGTTAAAGTGGTATAAGAGTGTTTTAATGTACAAGGTGTGGATATGGCCTCAGGCTAACATTGTTGATGTGCGGATACAAGGTGTGGGGGACCAAATGTGCCACCCTGAACTCCTTGGGGAAAAGAACAGATTAAACAGTAATGAAAGAATGTTTTTTTTTAAAAAGGCTCAGAACAGACAGACAGGAGACAGACTGATGAAGAAATTAACTTCACACCCATTTACTTATGCTCTTCCTCCAACCTCCCCCTGTTATCTACCATTCCTTTCGGCTTTGTTTAGCGGGTGTAAATACATGCATGCACTAATCGCATTTACCCACCAACAGGCCTCAAGGGGATCCCACTGAGTTGTGCTGCAGGGCTGGGGAGCCTGCAGCCTTCCAGGTGTTGCTGGACTCCAGTTCCCATCATGTTGGCTGGGGCTGATGGGAATTGGAGTCCAGGTTCCCAGCCCTGGCGTACTAATTACTTCCAGCATGGCGTTTTTTTCTGCAGAGAAAACAGTTAACTTTCTCGTTTCAGTTTTTGCAGTTCTTATCTCAGCAACAAAAAGCTGTTTTAAATGTCCAAAGAAATGCTTTTTGTGTGTGTGCTTCTCCACTGCCAGTTGACCAAGTCTGCATCAATCATTGGCTCCTTTTTTATCCCTTTAATAGCTGCCATATTTAGGAATAGAACCTCCAGGTTTACCTCTGAACATCTGATGCTTGGGACAAACAGGCAAAAGTGGCTTTTATCCCTCATGCTCTGCTTATGAATTTTCCTGGAGTTAATGATTGCTCACTACTGGAGTGATGGACTAGATGGATCTTAGTTTTGACCCAGCAAGGAAATTCTTTTATTTTTAAGCAAACAAAGCACAGAAAAATCTGAATGTGCGTGGAAGGATCAAGAGAACAGAGCTGTTCTCCTTCTCCCTCCCACCCTGCAAAAGTATATCATGAACTAAATAAACTCCAAGAAACGGGAACAGAATGAACTTCTAACAATGATGCAGGCACATTACTCAATCGAGATGTTCCAGCTCTCAGTGACGCCAACAAAGGCACATTTGCTCAATAAATATTTTGATTTTGCATTTGGAGAGACAGAGAGAGAAAAGATGAAATGTGCAGAGCAGGCTGATTAATTTCAAATATGCCACTTCAGCTTTCTGTCCCAAATGCCACTGGCAAAAGATGATCAAGGACTTCGCTTTTGCTGATCCCATAATAAACACTCGCAAAGATCCAAAGGCCCGAGGGCCCTCTTCCAGGGTAAGATGACACCTCCAAGGAAGCCAAGGCAACGACCTTCAGCAGGATCCGGGCAAGCAGTTGCGGAAAAACAACACCCGGCAAAGGAAAGCTGGGCAGCTCCAGTTTCTGCAGCTGCTTTGCTTGGATATGCTGAAAAGGCAGCATCACAGATGGGGGGGGGGGGTGGCCTGGCAATAGGTGTGGCCTAAAGTGTGCCCCACTGAGGATTAGAATATAGCTCCTAACACAGAGAGAGACCCAGGAATCTCCACTTTCATGGTTTCAAAAAGAATGACTCTAAAGCCCTTCTGTTTGCAAGGGTGGGGAACACCAAGCAGTTGTTTATTATTCTGCAAAAGGTACTGAAATAGGAAGGAGAGGCTGGGGAAGAAGGCACCTAACGGCGAAAAGGACGCCTTGTTGAATCAGAGACGGGTCCGTCTAGTCCAGCATTCTCTCTTTCACAGAGGCCAGCCAACTCGTAAATGGCGCAATGAAAAAGTGCCCCATCTAGTCCAGCACCCTGTTTCCACAGTGGCCAACCAGATGCCACTGGGAAGCCTGTAGCAGGACCTGAGCAAAAGGATACTCTCCTCTCCTGGGACTTCCAGAAACTGGTATTCGGAAGAGGAAGCCCATCCCTTGCTTTGTTCCCAGTATCAGATCAGAGGCGCTGCTGGTGTCACGTTGCGGCTGATATCTGAGGCCAGGAGATCACACAGTTCCCATCACTGTACTTGCCCTGCAGCCTTCATCAGTGTCCTCTGCCACCAGGAAGCTGCCCAGCTGTTTAGGTGAAGAGATGTTCCCTCCAGCCTACCCCCAAGGACCTAAATGTAAGGTTCTATGTTCTCATTCAGGGGTGCCGGCCTGTTGCACTTTGCCTGCCTGGGTACTCAGCACAGCAGCAACACAGGCTGGAGGGTCAGGGTGGGGTTGCAGTCATAAAATTCTGAAACCTGGGAAGTGATGCTGGGCTGCAGAGACAGAACAAAGATTTCCTGAAGCCCAACAACCTCCTTGTCTGAGCTGGTATGGTCTTTAACCATAAAGATAGTAATTCTGGGGAGCCTCAATGTGAATGCTGCTCCCGCCTTATCTGGTCCAGCTCAGGAATTAATGGCTGCCATGGCAACCATGGGATGTCTCAAAACATTACGCAGCCAGTGTATATTGCAAATCGTACTCTCAATCTGGTCTTTGCTAGAGTGGATTGGGAATGAACCTGGAGGGGGGTGTGAGTGTCCAGGCTGACATGGACGCATCAGCCTCTAGTGAGATTTGGATTGACTGTGACTGACATTCCCTCATTAGGAGGGTCTGCCTTCCCCCAGATACTTATGGAATCCAGGGGATTCCTGAAGGCTCAGGGGGATTTTCCAGACATGGCTGGTGCTTTGATCGAGGCCCTGGTCCTGTTATGGAATTGTAGAATAGGAAAGGCAAACAAGCCTGGAGCCACAGGACATTCCTGCACTGCTGAGAAGTTGCCCGTTTATGAAATGCCTTCCCAAGGAAAGTATGTAATGTAGACACTGCATTTTTTTCAGACCAGGCTTTCCATTTGCACAGGTATTTTAAATGATTTTGTTCTCAGCTATTTGGGTGATTTTATTCCTCTTAATCTTATTGCATCATTGGCTGCTTTCATTTTCTTTTTTTATTTGCATACTGCTCCAAAATCCGATTTTGGATAAAGGGCAGCTTAATTTTTTTAAAAAAATAAATAAATCTCTTTCCTCCCTGTATTATTTGTCTGAAGCTGAAAGTGCACATATACTTGTGAGAGAATTCCTATTAGCCATAGTGGGGCATTATTTCCAAGCACACAGGATTGTACTTCAAATCATTTTTGAAATGCCATTTAAGCTTGTGGCCAATATTAACCCATTTTGGGACAGCAAGTCCCATAAGGTCACCGTGTACTGGTTAGAGAAAGTGTGCACAGTGGAGGCCGGTCCATCCAGGGCAATTGGGACGAGGCTGGGCAGTGGGGGGGGGGGAAGGCTGGGATGCCCAGACAACAAGACCCCCCTCTCAGGCCTTGCTGATGTGGTCCAAAGCAAAGCAAAACATTTGGCCCCAGCTTGACTGCAGGAGTTGCCAGAAGGAGCCATACAAGGCGCCAGTCAACAGTATTAGGATCTCCACTCTGGATTTGTGTAGCTTTACTCCTCAGCCTTTCTTGAGCTCCATGATCACTGCAGATAGTGACAGCAGTCACGAAATTAAAAGACGCCTGCTTCTTGGGAGAAAAGCAATGACAAGCATCGTAAAAAGCAGACATCACCTTGCCAACCATAAAGAAGGCTGATCGCCGAAGAATGGATGCTTTTGAATTATGGTGCTGGAGGAGACTCTTGAGAGTCCCATGGACTGCAAGAAGATCAAACCTCTCCATTCTTAAGGAAATCAGCCCTGAGTGCTCACTGGAAGGACAGATCCTGAAGCTGAGGCTCCAATACTTTGGCCACCTCATGAGAAGAGAAGACTCCCTGGAAACGACCCTGATGTTGGGAAAGATTGAGGGCACAAGGAGAAGGGGACGACAGAGGATGAGATGGTTGGACAGTGTTCTCGAAGCTACGAACATGAGTTTGACCAAACTGCGGGAGGCAGTGGAAGACAGGAGTGCCTGGTGTGCTCTGGTCCATGAGGTCACGAAGAGTCGGACACGACTAAATGACTAAACAACAACTCCTCAGCCTTTTCCTTTCGCAAAGATGGTTCCGCAAGGCAGCAGGTATGGATTGATCCTCAAGGCCCCACCAGCCTCAGCTTGTCCTTGGCCAGCTCCCACCAACCTGCCTACTTGCAGTCCAATATGGCCGGTCAGCCGTCTCCTCCTTAGTCTCAATGTTGCCCTTCAAGAACTCAGTAGGAAGGAGGAGGATGGGAGAAAACTAGAATAAGCTGGCTCTGCCTGTCGCTGGCTCTAGCTCTGGCTGTTGTAGGACCCTCTGCCTTTTGTCCTACCAACCTCCACTGAGAGAGCAAAGCATGGAAGCTGATGACACAGGGCCCAGGTAAGGGGTGAAGGTGGCTTACCTGGGTCGGCAAATACAGCCCGTGTGTGACAGGCCAAGAGCATCACGACAATGAAGTTGAACACCACGGCATGGAACGGACACCAGAGGCTGTGACAAATGGAAGCAGTGAGGTCATCAGCATCTCGCAAACTTTCTTTCTTTTTCTCTCCCCCCCCTTCCCCTTTCCCAACAGCTTTTCCAGGAGGCTAACTCAGTGAAATATGAGAGCCCATTCTATCCCTGCGTCATCATAATCATCCCCAAAAACTCGTTATTATCCGGTTGCAAACAGTGCATTCTGACAGCCAAGCAGGGATCATCTTACTAATGCAGCAAGTCTTGGATTACTTTGTGCATGAAAGGGAGCATATTCACATTTTATTACGGCTGGGACCCAAAAGGCCCCCCATGATTGGACATACCCAGTGGAGTTTTTTTATGTTGTTCTTTTGTGTTTTTAATACTCCCCACTTTCGAAGGGTGGCATTGGGGGTGTAAAGGAGAAGGAAAACACTGTTTCAGAATTCCAAAGTCAAACGTTACTACTGATCCTGGCCTATAAATAACTGACTCTGCATGGTTTCTTGGAAGTAAAAGCCCATGTTTTTCAATCTTTACTCCTTAGTGTGTGTGTTTAGGATCACAGCCGAAATTAGCTAAACTGCGGGAGATAAAAAAAGGTGGGCACCAGGTAAGAAAAAAGGCATGCTCAGGACCTGTAAGAAAATCCATGTACCCAAACATAGCACACACGCTGAACTGGACCAGGTGTATGTCTCTAGCCCAACATCCATTTACCAGCCAGGCAAATGCTTCATGAAAGACCACCACCAAGGTCTGAAGGATACAGCCTTTTCTCTATTGTAATCTCCCAGTGTTAAGGGACACGGGTGGCGCTGTGGTCTAAACCACAGAGCCTAGGGCTTGCCGATCAGAAGGTCGGCGGTTCGAATCCCTGTGACGGGGTGAGCTCCCATTGCTCGGTCCCTGCTCCTGCCCACCTAGCATGTCAAAGTGCAAGTAGATAAATAGGTACCACTCCGGCGGGAAGGTAAACGGCGTTTCTGTGAGCTGCTCTGGTTTGCCAGCAGCGGCTTAGTCATGCTGGCCACATGACCCGGAAGCTGTCTGCAGACAAACGCCGGCTCCCTCGGCCTATAGAGTAAGATAAGCGCGCAACCCCAGAGTCGTCCACAACTGTACCTAATGGTCAGGGGTACCTTTACCTTTTAATCTCCCAGTGACAAGTATTCAGTGGTAGACTTCCTCAAACATACAGGTTCTGCATAGCCATTATTATGTCTATTTAACTAACAGAAGTTAAAGGACTCCTCCTCCATAACTGTGCCCTGTGCTGGCGTCCTGAAAAATATATGCACTAAAGTAAAGAATGTACATCTATTAAACAACAACAAAAAATAAGGCTGCAGTCTTCCACCTACTTAGCCAGGAGCAAGTCCAACTAGGGCAGGGCTGCCTTATAATAATAATTTATTATTTGTACCCCACCCATCTGGCTGGGTTTCCCCAGCCACTCTGGGCAGCTTCCAACAAAGATTAAAAATACATTAAAATGTCACACATTAAAAACTTCCCTGAACAGGGCTGCCTTCAGATGTCTTCTAAATGTCAGGTAGTTGTTTATCTCTTTGACATCTGATGGGAGGACATTCCACAGAGTAAAGAATCCAGAATCCACCAATAGACAATACTTATATTAGAATCAACCAAAATGTCACAAAAGAGTGAACAAGGTTTTAGCCCACCAGATTTCTTCACCAGGCCAGTTGTTGCACAAAGCAGAACTTGGAGAAGTAAGGGGGGGGGGAAGGCAATTAGGTTGGATGTTGGCTCCATGAGTATCCAGCCTCATTTTTGTAGTTATTCACTACCCCACTCCTGGAATTACCGAAACCGATGCAGAGCTCTGGAGAAGCTGAAGGTTTGCTCACTGGCATTTTGTGTCGGCTGGGTTGATCCTAAGCAAAATATTGGTGAAGGGCAGGAAACACGTCCAATAACAGCAGCAGCAACATTATGACTCGAGGTAGATTCTGAAACTTTCCCCCTTTTTTCTTTCTTTCAAGAAAACTCTGAGAAAGCATCTCTGAGCATGTGCAGAGTACAGAAGCTGCGACCTCCTCCTGCCCCTGAGCTACGGCCCTTCTCCGGCTTGGCTTCTTTCCTTTCCCCCACCACAGGGGGAGGAACAAAACCGAGCCCTCCCAAGGGCACCGTGCCCCTGAGCGTGTGCAGAGCGGGGGGGGGCTTCCCTGCGGGGCTGGCGCGCCCTACCTGCCCCGGAAGCCCGGCTGGAGCAGGACATGCTCCAGGATGACGTAGTCGGCGTAGCCCACACTGAGGTACGTAAGCAGCAGGCAGAGGACCCCGCACGGGTCCGCCCGACACCGCCCCTTCCCGCAGCACCAGCACCGGCACCGACCCCCGGCCGCCACCGCCGCACCCATGGCAACCCCCGGCAGGCACTTCCGGCGCCGCCTCCTCCCCGCCCGCCAGCCAATCGCAGATCGGGAGAAGGGAGGGGGCGCGGAAGCCGAGGGCGCCGCCGGGCCAGCGTCTCCCTCGCGCTCCTGTTGCCGTGGAGACGCGGCCTGGCAGCAGCGGCCCTCACCAGCCTTTTCTTTTGCGGCCGGGGTGGGGGGCGGGGTAGCGGGCCCCGCCCGCACCTCAGTTTGGGGACCGGCGTGCGAAGGGGCGCCAAAGGCCAAGCAGGCCTTTGGGGTCAAAAAATCTGGGAAATGAAATCAACAACAACAACAAGCAGAGGTTGGGTGTCCATCTGTCCTAGATGCTTCAGCTGAGATTCCTGCACTGCAGGGGGTTGGACTAGATGACCCTCGGGGGGTCCCTTCCGACTCTACAAGTCTCTAAGAAGAAAAAACAATGGTGTTGTAGGGTATGGAGTTATGTGGCCCCCGAGCCAAGGGGATAAGTAACTACTGTATGCAACCTTTAGGAGACATCTGAAGGAAGCCCTGCCTGTAGAGGGAAGTTGTTTGATGTTTAATGTTTTATTATGCTTTTATATGTGTGGGAAGCCACCCAGAGTGGCTGGGGCAACCCAGTCAGATGGATGGGGTATAAATAATAAAAGGAGGAGGGTGGAATAGGACGTTCCCATTTTCAACAGAGAATTGTTGGATGGTATGCAGTGTGCGGCGCTGTGGGTTAAACCACAGAGCCTAGGACTTGCCGATCAGAAGATCAGTGGTTCGAATCCCCGCGACGGGGTGAGCTCCCGTTGCTCGGTCCCTGCTCCTGCCAACCTAGCAGTTTGAAACCACGTCAAAGTGCAAGTAGATAAATAGGTACCGCTCCGGCGGGAAGGTAAATGGTGTTTCTGTGCGCTGCTCTGGTTCGCCAGAAGCGGCTTAGTCATGCTGGCCACATGACCCGGAAACTGTACGCCGGCTCCCTCGGCCAATAAAGCGAGATGAGCGCCACAACCCCAGAGTCGGCCACGACTGGACCTAATGGTCAGGGGTCCCTTTACCTTTACCTATGCAGTGTGCCATGGCATCCAGATCTTGGTTGGTGTCACCTGGCTTTCTTTTCACCCCATATATTGCAGAGGCCTCCATTTTATAGCATTTTTTGCAGCTTGTAGGAATTTCTAATTTTCGGTTTCCCTCGGAGGAAGGTTTCCCAAGGGCTTGTCATGTGAATGTCTCTTAGAGAATTACCATTAGCATTTTAAGCATTTTTGTACACAATGCTTAGCTTGAGAACTGCATTGCAAACTTCAGAGAAGTGCCGATTTTGGAGGATGACCAGTTTTCAGTGCTCATACAGTGTTGGAAAGCATTAGTTAGGTTAGCCTTTAAAAGCAAACCGAAACAAAACTCTCTGCATCCCAAATGCGGTCATATCTACACAGTTTAAACCACATGCTTCTCTCCCCCCCCCCCAAAGGATCCTAGGAACTGTAGCTTATCTTCTCTCACAAACTACTGTAGCCAGGATTCCATGGGGGGAGCCACAATTACTTAAAGTGGTGTGATACTATTTTAAATGGGACCTGGGTAGTGGAGACAGACATTATATTGGTCACATGCACACCATACACTTAAAGCACATCTTCCTCATAGGAATCCTGGGAACTGTAGTTCACCCTTCACAGCGCTACTGTTCCCAGTCTAACAGTTCTCAGGGTTCTTGGGAGGTGGGAGGGAAGCAACTTGTTTGAAATGTATTGTGTGGATATGACCCCAAGCCAGTTCAAACAGTGGCTTTTGTCAATAAATATGGATGCCTGGCGCTCCGATGTCAATAAGAACCTAAGGGTCTCCCATAAGGCTAGCCTCCCCCCCCCCCCCCGAATGTAAACTTGTTCCACAGGCTTACAGATGTTTCTCCTCATGTTCTCTCCTATCCCACTTTATCCCTCAGGGAATGGGGAAAGGATACCTTGAGAGTCTGCCTGGAGAGATCAGAGAGATGCTGGCTTTCATTAAGGAAAAGTGCAGATTGAAAACCATTATATTCATCTGCTCTCGTCTAAGTGTACTGTATATCTACATCTGCCAACCTTCATATAAACCTTCACACATCTACTGAAGTGTACTCTGGTCGAGGAAGAGTTCTTTCCTCGATTTGCTAAGAGCCCATCCAGACGTCCTTTTTATTGTGCATTCATAATTATTTGTGCTCAATGTTCCCAGTGAAGAGGAACTCTGAGAATAGTAGCTCTGTAAGGCAAATAGGGAACTCCTAACAACTATCAGAACTCTTAACAAAGCGCAGCTCCCAGAATTCGGGGGGGCAGGACTGTTTGAAGTGGTATTATAGTGCTTTAAAGGCATGGTGTGAATATGGCCCATATCAGCCACCAAACTATTGCCCATCTGATTATTGGCTGTGCTGCCTGGGGCTGATGAGAGTTCCCCATTTTGGTCCAACTTAAACTTTTTGTTGTAAAATCAATCAAAAACAAAGATGATTGGCATATGCATCCATATTTCTTAAGCAAATTAAACAAAGAGAAATTAGTTATAAATTATCATTATCATCATCATGATGGAGATATGACATAGGATCATTTATACACTTGTGGGGGACATGTCCATGTGTTTACTCCTTCTGGACAAAGATACTCCGCAAAATTGGCCTGAGCAGTTACCATAGAATCATAGAATTGTCGTGAAGGGACCCTGAGGATCATCTAGTCCGCCACAGATCCTAAAAGAGCTTTATTTTCAGTCTTTACAGAAGATACGCAAGACCTTAAAGATATTTGTTCCTTCTCATTATCCCCGCACACTTCACAATAACCATATCCATTGGATATGGACTTATTGAAGCTTGGTTTGCACAAATTTAGGAATTGTTTTTGATGGAAAAGCTGACCAATTGTTGGAGAAAAACACACAGTAAGAAACAATAAATCCTTTTGTTTAATCCTTCACTGACCATGATGTGTTATCAATCATACTTGGGGAACATGTGGTTTGAATTACTCGTGGTTGGGGGGCGGATGAAATGTATTTTTTGAAAACCCATAAATATAATTACGGTACATATTAGAAAAAGACAAAGATGGTCCATTCTGGGCTGGAGAACAGAAAAAAAGTATTGTCAATGGGACCACCCCTAACCTGTAGGAAAGGGAGCCCATGGGGTCATCCAGATGTTGTTGGGCTCCACCTCCCATAAACGCTGACCATTGGGCTGAGCTGACTGTGGCTGAAGGGAATAGGAGGGCACCAGGTTGGCAAAAGCTGATATAAAGAATAAACTCCATCATGAGGGTAATGCAATGCTCCTGACATTTCTGGCTGTTCTGTTCAAGGAGTATAGGCTGCAGTCCTATCTCCCTCTTGCTCTGGGTTTAAAACCTGTTGACGCCAGAAGGAGTTACTTCTGAGTAACATGCAGCGAATGGAGCATTTTTCTTCAAGAGTGGACAGACCCAAGGTGCTTATGTATTCCCCCCCAAAGCCCCACCCTGTCAGTAAGGTCTGATTCCTTTTTTATTAGTAATATTTTATTAGAATTTCATTTATAAAAAGTCAAGAGGGGAAAAAGAAAAAAATGAGTGATGATGAAAAAATATACTGTTACATTACCTTACTTGCATATATTCTTATCCTAATACACACATAATTGTCAATAAACTAATATTGTGTAAATTCATTCCAAATATCATTGTATTTTATCCAAAGAGAGTGTGCATCTACAGCTGTCCGTTCCTATGTTGCCAATGTTGTCACGCAGTAGCGTCCGATTCCTGCTCCCGCGGTGGCAGCAGGCGAGGAGGGAAACGGGCCCTCTGTGCATGCTCAGGGCTTCTCTCGCCTTTCGGACGCCGCCGTGCCTCAGACGTCCAAAGTCAACCAAATCCTGGAGCTTCCGCCGTGGGGGGGGGGGGGGAAATACTGCAAAAAAATCAAATCGGATCAAAATCTCTGCAGCCTCCGGACTTTCTGCTTCCGCGTGCAGGGCGCTTTAAAGGGAGGAGTATCCGGGCCTGCCCTGTTATTCGACGTCACCGGCCCTTCTCTTATCCCCCTCCCCAAAGCATCCCGCCCCTTAATTCCATTTCCCCCCCTTTTTTTCCCTTTTACCTACTGAAGATGGCGGCGGCGGCGGTGGTTCTGATTCTGGGGTGGGGTTAAGAGCCGGGCGTTCCTGGCGCGGAGGGCTCCCGGCACCCAGGTGAGCAAGGGCGGGGCAGGAGGTGCGGGAGGGCAGGCGCGCACCCTTGGGGGCCGAGGTGGGTGCGCTGTTTTGCAGGAAGGGTGGGTGCCGCTGGCAGAGGCTCTTCCACCCGGCGAGCAGGGGACACCTGGGCTCCAGGGTGGCGCTGAGCCTTGCACCTGGGCGAGGGAGGCGGGGGGCGCCTCTTGCAAACCCCCGCGCCCTCCTCCCCCCCCCGGCGTTTCTATGGGGATTGGATTGGGAAAGGGATCCTGAAGGGGAGAGGGTGGGGGAGGCGCTCGGCTTGGGCTCCATCCCCCTCCCTTGCCAACTGAGCTTTAGCCGTAGAGATCATCCCAGATTTTTAGCAGCAGGATGGAATTGGTGCTTCCGTTGCGAAATAATTAGATATGTGTGTGTGATAGCCATATCTGTATCCCGCTGGGATTTCAAAGGCGAGGCTTTTATAAGGAGGTAGTTGCTTAGAGCAGAGATTGGGAAGGGACCCGGTGGAGGACAGGTGAGTCGGTCGCGCCAGGATATATACAGGTGAAAGCAGGTCAGGGAGGAAAGGAAAGTTGCTGGATCCAGCTGTGTTCAAATGGAAGTGTGCTACCTTTTGAGTTACTCAGGGCTCTTTAATTTTCTGCGGGATGTCAGAGGGAAAGGGAGGGATGGGGATGGGGAAAGGAGCAGGGGAGGCAGGCAGCGCCAAGATGGAGAGTTCTTACTTGAACCTGCTGCGTTCAAAATGAACCGCACCAGCTTTTGAGTTACACAGGTCTATTCTTTTCTTGTTGGCTGTTCAAGTAAGGGGGATAAAAGTGGTGGTGGTGGGTAAAAACAAACAGTGCTAAAATGTTGCCATGCCTAGTTTATGCTTCTCCCAGAGGATTTCTCTCTTCTCCCCTCCCTCAGCCAGTTTCCTAGGACCGAATACAGATGAAACTGTGTCTTTGTTGCATGGCTTATTCTGACACTTTGAAGATGACGTATGACATATTATGCGTCCGATAATCTGGAGATTATGCAGGGAATGGAAGCCCTGTGCTCTGCCACTGCCAACCTTATTTTGCCAGCTTTCGGACATTTCCCAAAGTGCTCTTCTAGCATATCTCTGGAAACATGAGGTGTAGAATCTTAGTTTCTTAACACACAAACACCCCTTTTTGAAATTGGATTTTGCACCCCAAAACATGTTACGTGCATACGTGGAACTGTGATATCTGTGTAGCTTTGCATGCAACTGTTTTAACCTTAAACTAAGCCTTCGGTGTGTGAATCGCTCAGGAACATTGCATGTGAGAGTCCAGTTTATTTCTTAGTGCCAAAATGCAGGATGTGGTACGAAGTTAAACTATGGAACTGCTCCCTCAGCAGGTGTTGAAGACTACTAGCCCTGGTGGCTTTAATAGGATGCTGGACCAGATGGGACATTGGTCTGATACACCAGGTGGTTCTTACGTTCCTATGCAAACCTTTTTATTCATAAATATAGGGGTTGGACTGGGACCAGGGACAGCTGAACGCCACAACCCACCACACGGGTGACTTTGAACCAGTTGCACAACATTCATATTCTCTCTCTCGCTGCTTAACCTTCTTCACAAGGTCACAGTGAGGATAAAATGGGGGCTGATGGGCGAACCATGTGCACTGCCCAAAGCTTCTGGGGCTCCCAGAGAAGAATGGGGCAAAATGTCATTTTTTTGGCCTGTGCACTTTACCTGCTCCCCCTAATTGGTAAAAGTCGCAGGTTTCAGTTTGCAGGAAACTGAGACAGGTTTGGGCAGCATGGTGCCTCGGGGTTGGTCAGGTTCTCTTTGGGAATGTTGTGTGAGCGCTCGCCAGTTCTCCTTTGTCCCTCTGCAAAGCCGTCTCTCAACGCTGCCTGTAAGGGGGAGAAAAGGAAACCTGACGCTTTGTTGCCAGTTACTATTGTTAAAACCAAAATTTATAACAATAGCAAATTACGTATAAAGTAACAGCAAGGCTGTCGGTCCATTGAAGATTTCGGAGGTTGGTTAATCATTTTTTTCATTCGGCCTTGCCAACAGGTTGCTAGTCCATAATGTTATTTCATAGAATCAAATACTTGTATGCAATTCTTGTATTGCACCTGCAATGCAAAAAGTTGGACTAAATGACCCTCAGGGTCTCTTCCAACTCTGTTTATTTATTTCGATATATATTTTTTTGTCCCACCTCTCCTTCAAGGGGGGCGTACATGGTTCTCCCTCTCCCCATTTTAAACTCATAACAACCCCATGGAGTAAGTTATGGCTGAGAAATGGTGACCAGCCTCAAGGTCACCCAGTGAACTTCATGGCTGAGTGTGGAATAATAATAATAATAATAATAATAATAATAATAATAATTTATTGTTTATACCCCGCCCATCTTGCTGGGTCTCCCCAGCCACCCTGGGCAGCTTCCAACAAAGTATTAAAATACATTCTTACCATTCCACCACGCCTGCCCTCCCTACTTTGTTTCCATCGTCTTCAGCAGGCCAAGAGCCTGAAAGCAAGAAGGAGAAACAAGGACATGGGACCTTCTACATGCCAAGCAGATGACTTGCCCCTGAGCTTCATCCCTCACCCCCTGCTGCTCTCCAGGAACGGGTCTTCAGAGATGTGCTCTCCTACCTTCTTGCAGGTGCGACTGCTGTCCTTCTGAGGCCCAGGGAGAAGACCTTGCCCCCCACCCCACCATGCTCCGAAGGCTCCTGGATCGGCCCTGCACTTTGGCTCTCCTCATTGGCTTCCAGTTTGCCTTCATGGCTTATTTCTCCTTTGGTGGCTTCCGGAACTTGGCCTCGATATTTGGGCACGACGCCAACCCGTCCTTCGACTACTCCCGGACCCACGACGTCTACACCAACCTCAGCCTCCTGCCTCAGCAGCCCCGCTATGGGAGCCCCACTCAGTCTCTGCCCTACTGCCCGGAGCGGTCGCCGTACCTCAGTGAGTGGGGCCTGTGACCACGTTGCTCAGTGTGGAGGTCAAAACTGCAGGGTGAGGGGTGGTTCAATGTAGGTTCCAACATACGAGGGGCTTAAGAGTCTCCCTTGTCCTAGAAATACAGAGAATCACGATCGGCTTTGAAATGGCGATGGGGAATGTTGCACCCAGGGGCTGAATGTGGCCCTCCATGTGTGTCTCTCTGGCCCTTGCTACTCTCTCCAAGTTGCATACCACACCAGCCCTGCCTGCTCCATGCCCTCCTTGCGTGCGTTCGCTCTTGAACTGTAACAATGCCTTCTGCTTACCTGCATGGAGAGAGGTTTGTGTGTGCGTGAGGAAAAATGCTGACTTCTGTGCTATACATGTAAGGCACTATTATGCCACTTTAAACAGTCATGGCTTCCCCCATTGCATCCTGTGATCTGCCATTTGCTAAGGAAGCTGAGAATTGTTAGGAACCCCTCCTATTTCCCTTACAGAGCTACAGTCCCCAGAGTTTCCTGGGAACAGGAATTAACTGTTAAAGCAGTCCGGAAATTGTAGCTCTGGGTGGGTGGGGAACGGGGGTCTGCTAACAACTCTCAGCACCCTTAACAAACCACAGGTTCCAAGTTGTATTACGCTGCTTTAAATCCACAGTCCAGAGGAGGCCTTTTGCATGGCCTACAGTAGAAAATTAAGAGCTGCATTTGTTGCCCTGACACTTTTGCCTCTAGCTCTGTCCTGCACTGGCATGTGGCCTCCAGAATATGACCCACGAGGCCCTCAGGCTGGAAAAAGTCCTCCGCTTTGTTTTCCAAAATGTTTTAGGTTCTCGAAGGCCGCAGAGAAAACTATTCCCATGAAAGCTCAGTATTGCCGGATTAAAACCCAGACGCAAAATGTGGGTGGGTGTATGCAAGATTACAAAGTCTCTCAAAGCCACTTAAAAAATAAATAAGATAAGGCAGTTATCACAGCTTTATGCCTGGTAGTCTCTTTGTCTGCTGCTTGGGCCTGGGTAAATGTTTAATTATTAGATCACATGGCACCCCGTTAAGTGGCTGAGCCTTTTCAAAGTTGCTGAAGGAGCAGTTTCGTATTGCTGTGTATGAGCTTGATCACTTTTCCTGTGGAATTCCTGTTGCAGGAGGGAAATCCCACCCTCAGAGGCCAAATATGGCCCTTCGGGCCTCTCTGAACGGCCCTTACAACTCTCCCCAGGCCACACCCCTCACCCACCCTGCTTTGCAGCTTTTGCGGTTTTGGTCCTGTTGAACTCTGCCTCTTGCTTATCTGGAGGGTGGATGGAGAAGGGCATGAGAGAGCAGGTGCAGAAGCTAGCCTGTTGCACAAGGATGATATTAATGTTTGTTGCTCCACCCACCACTGGCATGCGGCCCTCAAGAGGTAGCCAAGAACAGAGTGTAGTCACTGGGCTGGGAAATGTTCCCCACTCCCTTCCCAGTTGCAATGAACAGTTTAACCCTGTGTTTGTCTACTCACGTGTCAGTCCATTGAGTGCAGTGGGGCTGATCTTCCAGGGATGTGTGGGCAGGATTTTCAAGCATGCCCCAGTACCTGTCCATTGTCTGTGATTTCCGTGCTACTCGTTGCTTCTCTTTTCCCCTTTGTTAGATGTTGAGACTGTAAGCTCCTTGGGGCAGGGGCTTGTCCTTCTGCACTCTGTAAAAATGGCATGCAAACTGCCAGCCCTGCCAGTACACAGTATAAAGGTAAAGGGACCCCTGACCATTAGGTCCAGTCGTGACCGACTCTAGAGTTGTGGCGCTCATCTCGCTTACTGGCCGGCGTACAGCTTCCGGGTCGTGACCAGCATGACTAAGCTGCTTCTGGCAAACCAGAGCAGTGCACGGAAACGCCGTTTACCTTCCCGCCAGAGCGGTACCTATTTATCTACTTGCACTTTGACGTGCTTTCGAACTGCTAGGTTGGCAGGAGCAGGGACCGAGCAACGGGAGCTCATCCCGTCGCGGGGATTCGAACCACCGACCTTCTGATCGGCAGGTCCTAGGCTCTGTGGTTTAACCCACAGCGCCACCCGCGTCCTTAGTACACAGTATAATTGTGTGCTAATTACAACAGTAACTTGAGCAAATGAAAGTTACCACTCCTCCAAGGTGGGGTGGAGAACCTGTGGCCCTCTAGATGTTTCTGAACTATGAGTCCCATCATGCCTCACCATTGGCCATGCTGGCTTGGGCTGATGGGAGCTGGAGTCCAGCAACATCTGGAGGGCCCACAGGTTCCCTTGACGTGATTTAAGGCAAGGGTTCTGAAACTGTGGTCCACAGATTGCCAGTGGACTGCGAGCGTCAGTCAGGTGGTCCCTGGCATGTCAGTAAAAATGTATCATTTGCATCACAATTTCCAGAACTCAGTCCTACTGGAGTCAGCAGCACTTTCTCCTGGGGTGTGTATAGGATCGCAATCTATATTTTTAACTTAGGCCAGGAATCCTCAACTTTTGGGGGCCCAGGGGCACATTTGGAAATCTAAGAAACTTCTTGCCCCCACAAAGTACCCATTTCACAGGTGGAAAAACCGGTGAGTCTCTCACACACATCCAAAGAGGCAAAATGCTTACATGCACTTTTTTACATGCACTTGCATGGACTGCAGACCAACAGATAAGCAGGCTACCCTCCCTTGATTTATTTTTTTTAAAGAGAATAGGAGGGGGGTTGGGGAAACTGATGGCACCATAATGGGTGCCTTGTTAGCTACCTCAGATCTAAGCTGACAGTGCAGTCTAATAGGAAAAAGATAATATAGCAACCCATCTACTTGTGCCAAGATTGTTTCAAGAAACACACAGCTTCCAAAAGTCAATAGAAAAGTAAAAGGCAGAAGATATATTTTTCACCCCTGCCTTAAAGCAAAAGCCCAGAATATCCAGGAAAATAGTTTTAAGGTTAAAAACAGAGCTAACGGTAAGAATGTTAATAGCGCCAAAATTATACCATGCATGATTATATATAGCAACAGTGTTTTGGTAGTGAAGATCTAGGAACGTAGAGTTGTATGAAGCTAATTTTTTTATTTTCTAAAATTTATACACCTGAGGATAAAAAAGTGTTTTTACCCTAAACAGCCAAGTTCTACTCAGAGTTTAGATCCATTGAAATTAATGGAGATGACCAACTTGGCTCCACGAATTTCAATGAGTCTACGTGTTCATACATATAACAATTTTGAGTCGCTCCCAGAGCTGTGATTCCAAGAGTAGTTTTAACCACCAATTCCTTTCCCTAGGGAATTCTGAGTATTGTAGCTTTGGAGGGACTTGGGAGTGTCTCGTAACAACTTCCAGCACGTTTAACAAATTACAGTTTGTTTAGGATTCTTTGGGGGCAAGCTGGGACAGGTTAAAGTGGTGTCATAGTCCTTTATATTTATAATATGGATATGGAACAGAAGGTAAGAGAGAAGACCTGGCCACCTCCCTCAGCCGAACGGCCTGGATTAGGAAGAGGGTGGCAGGCCTGGAACCCTTTTATAGCAGGTAGTGGCACAGGATTGGCTGCCCGGTGTCACATGACTTCTTTGGGCCTGGAGGATGCTGGGCTGTGGTGATGGTGCCTTGGCTTGAGATGCCCACAGATGCCTCCTCTAGTGATGGCGGCTCCAGTGGCGCAGGGAGCCAGAAGGGCCATAGCTCAGTGGCAGGGCATCACCTTTGCATGCAGCAGGTCCCAGGTTCAATCCCCAGCCTCTCCAGACAGGGCTGAGAATGTCCGCCATCTGAAACCGTGAAGAGCTGCTGCCAGCCAGTGCATGCAGCGCTGACCCAGATGGACCAGTGGGTCTGACTCAGTTTAAAGTGCGCTTCCCGTTCTCCTGACTCGTTGCACTGTCCACCTGGGGCTGCCGCAGTCATATTAAGAGCAGCAACTCCCAACCCAGATTGCTCTGACTTATTTTATTATAAAGGAAAGATGTTGAGGGTGCTTCTCTCTAGTCTTGTGGGATTATCCCTGACCCAGATGTCCTTGGCGTGGGGACAAAGCAACATTTGCTCCTAACAGCTTGTTATCCTTGACTTTGCATGCACATATATCGTTCCATTTTTCTGGGAAATCCCGCTTATAGCTTAAAACTTTGTCGCCACACCTGACACGCACAGAGTCTCCTCGCGCCATGGAAGGAAAGGTTAGTTTAGCTCCCTGCCTCTGGGGTGAGAGATATTTAGATAGAGGCTTTCGTGTCAGGTATTCATGCAGGCCTCATGAAGACTAGAAACTTGGGCAGATTCTTTGGGGTTTTTTGGAACGCTGCATCAGAGAGATGAGGCAAGCAGCTCTCGTTGGAAGAGCCCAGGGCCTGCATGTGAATTTTTGATTCTGTTCTTGTTCTCCTCTCACCCTACCAACTCTCATCTCAGTTGGCCCCCTGACAGTGAGCTTCAGCCAGGTGCCGAATCTGGAGCAGATCCAAGAGAAGAACCCAGCGGTGGGCCTTGGGGGCAGGTACCGCCCTTCCGCCTGCGAGCCACGCTCCCGGACAGCCGTCATCATCCCGCACCGCAACCGGGAGACGCACCTGCGCCACTTGCTCTACTACTTACACCCCTTCCTCCAGCGCCAGCAGCTGCAGTATGGGATCTATGTGGTCCATCAGGTGCGTTTCTTTGGGGTTTATGTGCGTGTGAAAGAGAGATTAGTTCAATGCAATCCAGGGGTGGAGGCAGTGCCGGATTTATGTATAACCTAAATAAGTGATAGCTTAGGGCCCCATTCTCTTGGGGGCCCCATAAAAATTTAAAGGAAAAGAACCTGGATGTACATTTCCAAAATATAAGATAAAAAACAAATAAAATTAAACGTACATACCGCAACAGTGTTTTGTGTTGTGTAGGCTCCTATGATGTAAGTAATGGGTCCTGCTTGCTTCCTAAAATACCATATACAGTGGTACCTCGGGTTACAGACTCCACTAACTCAGAAATAGTACCTTGGGTTAAGAACTTTGCTTCAGGATGAGAACAGAAATCGTGCTTCGGCGGTGCGGCGGCAGCAGCAGGAGGCCCCATTAGCTAAAGTGGTGCTTCAGGTTAAGAACAGTTTCAGGTTAAGAACGGATCTCTGGAACGAATTAAGTTCTTAATCCGAGGTACCACTGTATATCACATATATATAGCATATATTCAACACAAAAAACAGCAACAATTTGTTGTTGACAAAGGACAGCTGGACATATAAAGGGCCCCATTACCTTCAGTAGCTTAGGGCCTCATCAAACCTAAATCCAGCCCTGGGTGGGGGAACCTCAGGCCCAAAGCAGCCAGCCAGAGGCCTGGCCCTCAGGACTCAAAGGTGCCATGCAAAGTTTGCACCCAGCTTTTGACCACTTGTAACCAAGTGAAGATGCCCAGGCACCAGGACAGTGCCTGACATCTCCACCATCTGGGGGTCATTGGAACTTGGCTGTTTTCCCACACTAATACACCACCCTGTGGAATTCTACCAGTTATATTTTATCTGCACAATCGGAATGAATTTTGGGAACCAAAATGCTTTTTCTGGGCAGCTTGAGCAGGCGCAGTCACCATTAAGGAAAGGTCGGAATAGGCCAATATATATGTGGCCTCTCCCTAGATCAAGTGACTTTTCTTCTTTAAGTTCTCAGAGCTCTTAACCTAGCTCAAGGTGGCCATCTGAACTAGCCAGATGTTTAACTGAGAATCAAACACAGTCCATCATTTGAAAAAACAGACTTTAGAGTCGTATCTCCTCACAAAATGGCAACTAAAACTTCTGTTCTGGCGACTGTAACCTTGTTTTAAGGAGCCATTTGGCACTGAGTTTATTTATCTGAGTTTCTGAGTTTATTTATCTTGAGTTTCTGACAGGGCTGGGCCTCATGAGTCTTGCTCCTTGCCCTGTTGCCACTTCTTCCCTCTCAACCCTGCTTCTCCGTAGGCTGGCAATGCGACTTTCAACCGGGCGAAGCTGCTGAATGTGGGCGTGAAGGAAGCCCTAAAGGATGAGGAGTGGAACTGTCTCTTCCTCCACGATGTTGACCTCATTCCCGAGAACGACCACAATCTCTACATCTGCGACCCGTGGAGTCCCAAGCACGTCTCTGTCGCCATGAACAAGTTTGGCTACAAGTGAGAAGGCAGGGATAGGGGAGGGCAGGACTGATCGCACCATGCTTTGAGGTGGTTGTCTTCTGGGCTGGCTCCATGGTGTTACTTTTTTTTGGGAAAAAATATATGTATTAATTTTTATACAGCACGTAACAACCAAGAGCAGAACGAACGTATAAACATTAGAAAATGTAAAAACAAGTGAAGAATCCAACAGGTTTCCAAAGAAAAAGGGGGAAAGTGAGTGCCAAATACTGAAATTATCGTCTCTTCAGAGCTGGCCATGTTTGTGAGGTGGTTTCCTTGTTTGATTAGAACAATTAACGTATTTTGAAGAAAGGGAAACCAATCAATAAGGAAATGATCCTTGCCTTGACTTTCCTGGAGCCTTTTTAACCACACTGGTTGTTTTTTCCAGACAATGAAATTGTTTGAAATCTGTGTCGAATGTTTCATGTTCTAGCTTTCACCATTTCTGGGCTATTTCAAAACAGAAGCAGAAAACATAATCAGGTCCTGATGCTCCTCCTCAAAAAGGCTCTTGTGTTTTGAGGGCAGCACTCACTCCATTTCATTAAATTCATAGAATCAGTTCAAAAAAAATAAAATATCCAAACTACACCCAAAAGTAATTCCCCATCATTGCCAAGCGGGCCAAATATGAATTAAGTTTGATTTGGGCTAGGACTTTCCATCTATATGCAGTACACAAGCACATGCGAAAAAGCAAATGCTTTGCAAATTTGGGTAAAGAGCCTTTCCCACCCCCAACCCCGTGTCTTCGAAATACCTAGTGCGGGGGTTTCCCAGTGTCACTTAAAACAACTTAACAATACTGGCTTTTCTCTCCATTTCCCCACTCCAGCCTCCCATATTCGCAGTACTTTGGCGGTGTGTCGGCCCTTACCCCGGACCAGTACCTAAAGATCAACGGCTTCCCCAACGAGTACTGGGGCTGGGGAGGCGAGGACGACGACATTGCCACGAGGTGAGTGTCCCTCGTTCACCCCTCTCTTTCCGTGGTGGCCGTTGTCTCTTCGCCCTCTGCTGTCCGACCTGCAACCATTTCTCCCACTCCCACTTAGAACATGCATTGCTCTTTTTGTTTTGGCACCTGACTCGGCGGGAACTGTAGCTGAGGGGTTGGCGGTGGTTCGTTCAGTTGTTTAGAGCATGGCGCTGATAACGCCAAGGTTGCAGGTTCGATCCCCGTATGGGATGACTGTATATTCCTGCATTGCAGCGGGGTCAGACTGGATGATCCTCAGGGACCCTTCCAACTCTGCAATTCTTGGATTCTGTGGTTTAAACCCTGTTGGTTAGCTTGCACGCCAGTCTCTGGAAACCACAGGAGTGTGTAGCTAAATGATAGAGCTCTCTCCTGCAGGAGGCAGTGATGATTACCAACTTGGTGGCTTTAAAATAGGATTGGACAAAATTAATGGGTTGGTTTTTTTTAAGACTTGCTGTTGTACTCGGTTCCTGTTTGCAGGCTTCCTGTCGTCATTGAGAGAACAGGATGCTGGACTAGATGGGCCTTTGGCCTGATCCAGAAGAATTATTATCCTCTTGGCTATCTTACAGTGCCTGCGAAGAAGGCACTGACCTGTGCGTTTTTCAGAGGCAACTCTACCAACTTAAAAAGGACTAGAAACTAGAAAGAGAGAGAGAAAGAGAAAGAAATAAAAAGTGGTAGAAGCAGCTCAGATTCTTAAATTCCAGGCCGGATAATCATTCTTCGTGCTTTCCCCCCCTGCGATTGTGCAGAACTGTGGCATAAGTGTAGCCATGGTTTTTAGGCTAAAAATGGGCAGTGGGAAGAGTAGCTGCAGCTGGTGGGTTTACGATCTTTGGTATCGTTGTTTTCGCTGCCTGTTGCAAGACTCTGAGATTATTGGAGCACTGGTTTCCCCACCCTGCCTCTGTTCCACTCCCTACTTCCCGCTCTGCAACTGGAGTGCTGTTTTCCTTCTCATCGCCTTCATTATCATCTCTTTTTATCTCTTTCTTCCACCCTGCCTTGTGCACGCTGTCGGATCCTTGCATGCTCATTTTTCCCACGCAGGCTGTGGCGGTTTGGGCTGCAGCATTCAGGTAAGGTGAGAAAATTGCAGCAAGCCTGATGACGCGCCCAGCTCTGTAATCCCATGTGTTTGTTGCATTAGGGTTTGAACTTGTTGGCGAATTGAATGTCTGTGATGCCGTGGGATGTTCACAAATGCTCCAACACTGGGGTGGTGGTGTCTCTTGTGAGATGTTGTCGGGTCAGCTCAGCAACGGTGAGAGAAGGTGGAAAGGGAAACTGCACAGAACAATGAGATTTTAAATGGAAAGGCGGGGCTATAAATGTTTTCTGAGGGTTGTGCCCAACTTAGTTTTACTCGGGGTAAAATTCACAGAGATTATCCATGTTTGTTAACTTCAGTGGGTGTATTCTGAATAGAACTAGCTTTGTATATAATTCAAAGATCTGTGCTCTTGTAAGCAACAGATGTGAAGCTTTAATTTTGCTTATTTGATCCCAAAGAATGCATGTCCAGAATTTTTGAGGTGATAAAGGAATTTTCTAATGGGGCACCAGAAGAGAAACTTAATCTATCCCTGCAGACATTAGAATTTGAGTACCTAACACCTCACCAACCTGGGTTTAGCACACTTGTGAGCCACTTACTAGGAATTGGGCCACATCCACCCCATACGTTTAAAACACTACGACACCACTTTAAACTGTCAATTCCCAAAGAATCCTGGAAAATGTAGTTTGTTAAGGGAGCTGAGAGTTGTTAGGAGAACCCTGTTCTCCAAGAACTACAGAGTTCCCTGAGAAGAAAGATGGATGGCTAAATAACTTTGGAAATTGTAGCTTTATATTTAAGGAGGGTGCAGATCAGGGCAGTGAGGTGTAGTCTTTATTTATTTTATTTGTTAGTTGCTTTTCTCACAGGGGAACCCAAAGCAACTTACATTAAAACCGATTAGGAACATCCAATAAAAATCCAAAAAGTACCACTAAACGGATAAAGCAGAGCACGACTTAGCGATCCCACCTCATTCAAAGAGGCCACAATGCTATTCTTCAAATTCAGGGCCAAAAGTCTGGGTACCTGGCACCTAAAAATAAAGAGATGCCTCTCTGGAAAGAGCATTCTGCAAGCAGGGGGCCACCACAAAAAAAGGCCCAATATTGTGTTGCCACCTTCTGAACCTTCTGTGGAGGAGGCACTTGAAGAAGGACTGCAGATGATGTTTGCAGGGTCCAGGTCAGTTCACGTGGGAAGAGAGAGGCGGTACTGGGGTCCTGAGCCACGGAAGTCTTTATAGGTCAAAACCTGCACTTTCAATTTTGCATGGAAACCAATTGGCAGCCAGGATGATCGTGCCAGAACTGGTGCTATTTGTTCAGACTGTCCAGTCAGCAATTTGGCCTCTGAATTCTGCACCAGCTGCAGTTTCCGAATGGTCTTCAAAGGCAGCCCCGTGTGTAGCACATTGCAGTAGTCCAGCTCTGAGGTTACTGGAGCACAGGCGACAGAATTAGGCTGTTCCTGTCCAGAGACGGATGCCAGCAGCTGAAGCTGATGGAAGCCGCTCAGTGCCACTAAGGCTGCTTGAGACTGATGGATACAGAGATATTGAAAGACTATGCCTTTTACTTCAGAGAGACTGTAACTGCAGCCAAGGTACAACCTGTAGAGAGAGTTCTAAGGGCCAAATAGAGAAGCCTGGAGGGTCGCATTCACAACCACCCTGGGCCTGAGGTTCGCTATCACCGCTTTGCAAAAAACCCCCACATAAGGCTTGGGAAAGAGGCAGGATCCCAGCCCCAGGGAGGTTACAATCTTAAGATTTGCCAGTGAGGGGTGGCAGGAAGGGGGAGGAGAGGGAACTAAGAGACATGGATAACAAAGGATTAATAAAATTGGTACTTGGTTCCAACAGGCTCACCCAGGGAAGCATTTTGGCTCCCAAATTGTGCCTCTCTTCAATGGATTTGACTAGGACTGTGCGTCGCCATGGCAACTGTTCCACCTCCTGCTGTGAGGGAACAGCAGTGGAATGCTTAACCTTGAGCGAAGATAAAGGAAAAGCGAGAGAGAGAGAGACCCGAGTGGGTAGGGGTAGGAGGGAATTGGCTGTGAGGGCGTGCCTACGCTCTGCTTCTGGAAAATTCCCTGTGCAAAAGCGTTGGCGTTAAAAGAGAGGGGGGATGTTTAGCACAGCAATGCACATTACCCACCTCCTGATTGGTCAGGAGTCCATGACCTCAGAGCAGGTTCGACATCTCTGTTAGGGAGCTCCCCAGGCAAGGTGCCTCTGGAGATGCCCAAGCCATCTGACTAAATCCTCAGCACTGGCCCAAGATATTTTGCCACCTGAGGCAAAAAAACAAAATGGCGTCCCCTTCTCTTTCTTCTCGCACTCCCCATTCTGTGTACAGAAGCTGGCAGGCCTAACAGTTGACTCTTATCGAACATTGTCAATGAGACAGCGTCACCCACTGTTCCTAAGGCAGCATGCTGTGTGTGTTTGTGCATTTATTTGCCGACATCTGCACCCTTAGGCATTCTTGTACCACGTCAACCGTCATGGCTTCCCTCCTGACAAAGGATCTTGCGAACGGCAGTTTGTTAAGGGTGCTGAGAGTTGTTAGGAGACCACTGCTACAACTCAGAGTGATTTAATAGCCAATCCTGCTTCACAAGGAACTCTTGAGAACTGTGGCTCTGTCAGGGTAGCTGAGCACTCTTAACAAACTACAGCTCCCAGAATTCTTTGGGAGAAGCCATGGCTGTTGAAAGGGTTGCCGTGGTGCTTTCAATGTGTGGTGTGGACAAGGTCTAAGTTGGTAGTTAATGGACAGCCTTTGCCATGCTTCCAGCAGCAGTGTAACATGATAGTGACAGTCTATCCCAGTGAGCAGTTTGGCTTGCTGTGTGACAGGCCTGTGGCAGACCTAGCTCTGGTCTCCAATTGAGAGGGGTTGGCGGTGGACATGCTGTTGCCACCACCACTCCCCGCACTCCTAAACATGTTGCCTGAGGCACCTGCTCCACTGTGGCTAACGATAGGGCCGGGCTAGCAAATCCTAATTTGGCCTCCTTGCTTCTGTGTCTCCAGGGTGCGCCTGGCCGGCATGAAGATCTCACGGCCTCCTGTCTCTGTCGGCCACTACAAGATGGTGAAGCATAAGGGAGATAAAGGCAACGAGGAAAATCCACACAGGTGTGCTGCTTCCTCCCTCCTCCCACTCACCCCCCCCAAAAAACACCTCTGCAGTTGGAGGAATAATCATTTTATTATTTGTACCCTGTCCATCGGGTTGCCCCAGCCACTCAAGGCGGCTTCCATCATATACAAAAACATAATAAAACTTTAAATTTCTAAAACTTGCCTGAACGGGGCTGCCTTCAGATGTCTTCTACATGTTGTGTAGTTGTTTATCTCCTTGACATCTGATGGGAGGGCGTTCCACAGGTAGGGGGGCCACTACCAAGAAGGCCCTCTGCCTGGTTCCCTCACTTCTTGTAGGGAGGGAACCAGCTCTCGGACGTGGACCTCAGTGGGTGAACGATGGGAGTGGAGATGCTCCTTCAGGTATACTGGGCCGAGCCAGTTTAGGACTTCAAACGTCAGCAGTAACACTTTGAATTTTGCTCCAAAACGGCCCTGGGAGCCAACATAGGTCTTTTTATATATAGTTATCCTTATCTCCTTCCAACCTAGCAGTTCGAAAGCACGTCAAAGTGCAAGTAGATAAATAGGTACCGCTCTGGCGGGAAGGTAAACGGCGTTTCCGTGCGCTGCTCTGGTTCGCCAGAAGTGGCTTAGTCCTGCTGGCCACATGACCCAGAAGCTGTACGCCGGCTCCCTCGGCCAATAAAGCGAGATGAGCTCCGCAACCCCAGAGTCGTCCACGACTGGACCTAATAGTCAGGGGTCCCTTTACCTTTATCCTTTATTAGGCATAGCAAACCACACATTATCAAACAGACACCGTATACAAATTGTGCAAAATATGAGCTCAACATAACAAGGTTTGTCCTGGTCAGATCTTTAACTCCAGAGAAAATCAATTTGCATAAATAATACAATACAGCGCTACCGAATCCCCGATCAATTAAGAACCACTAATTTATTATTATTCTGACTCCCTCCTTTGGCAATCCTCACAGAACCTCTAATCCAATGGTTGCCATTAATTTGATTGGAATTAATTTTATAATGAAATGATTTTAGAATGTTTTATCGTTTTACTGTTGTTAGCCGCTCTGAGCCCGGCTTCGGCTGGGGAGGGTGGGATATAAATAAAATTTATTATTCTTTATTATTCTCTTTATAATGACCCAGTCTTTCTACACGGACAGCACTTTCAGGACCTGTGGCAGAAGAGTGCTTTCAATGTGTGGCAGAAATGGGACCTTGCACATACTCACTCTCTCTGTCTCTCCCTAACCCCGTAGGTTTGACCTGCTGATCAGGACGCATCGGGCTTGGACCCAGGATGGGATGAACTCCCTCTCGTATACCCTCCTCTCCAAGGATCTGCAACCTCTGTACACCAACATCACGGCCGACATCGGCACCAACCCTCGGGCCACCCGGGGCGGCAAGGGCTCGATCCCCAGCCTCGGCGGCAGGAACTATCCGAGCGGCAGCAACCACGACTTCCGCCAGGAGATGCTGCGCAAGACTCCGTTTGCCAAACTCTCCCGGGCCATGGGTTGGGGGGAAGTGCCCTTCGGGACCATCCAGGCCCTGCTGGATTCGGCGACGGGAGAGCGGGGGGCTCCCAAACCGGAGAAGATGAAAACCAGCCCCACAGCGGGGAAGGCGGAGCGGGAGGTGGGGTCCCCCCGTGCGGCGGCTGGCAGCATGAGGCCAGGAATCCTCAGAACGGTCGTCCTGGCAGCGGCACCCAGTGCGGAAGCTGCGAAGCGAGAAGCAGAGGATGCTGGGAAGCATCTACCCGGGCGAGGGGAGGCAGAGTTTTTCAAGACCCCTGCCTCCCCGGTCCAGAAGCCCATGAGCAATCACACTGGCCCAGGAAGCGCCGGCTAGGGCGGGTGCAGTCCAAGCCGGTGGGCACTAGGCGCCACAGCCAAGCCTCAAGCCTCTAGAACCAATCGTAGGAGTTGCAATAATAATCAGGCTGTGGCCTAGAGCCCATCGGGCTGCCTTCTCTGTGTCTGCTGGGTCACCAGGGCCCAACAAACCCGGACTGGACAATGGAGAGAGACCTGGGAGGGGCAATAAATGGTAGTTAAATTTCCACTGGGGGGGGGGGAATACACTCCACATTCTGATCCTTCAGTGATTGACTCCTGGTTCCACCTGCGGTGCCATCTCCTCCCGAAGACTTTGGCCCTACCTCAGAGGTGCCACCAACTTTCTGCAGAAGAGTTAGGCCTCGCTGCTGCGCAGCCGTAACCCCTTGGCTTTGGGGCTGACTCTCACTGTGGGGCCTGGGGGTGTTCTATACTGTTAAAGGGGGTCGTGCTGGTGGATTTTGTCGGAGGCAGTAGACAGAACAGGGGGAAGAGGTGGCTGCGTACGACTGAAGTGAAGGAGGGCACATCCACCAAGCTCCATCCTGTCGCTGGTGCCAGGCTCCCTCGGAAGCAAAGGCCGTTCCTGCAAAAGCCCTTGGGCTCATGCCGTCCCCGGGGGAAAGACGCAGGCCTCTTCCCTGCCTGGTTTGGAGAAGGGGGCACTCCACAGCCTGGCGCTGCTGGGTGACTTCTTCAAAAGGCTGGCGAAGCGGGGATCTCCTGCTTAGCCAGACATTTTGAAAGAAATATGTCCGTATACAAACACTATTTTTCTGGCTCCCTCCTTCCTTAAGAGGAGGAACTGTGCCCAGTCGAGGTGCTGGTGGTGAACCTAACATTTGGTAGGAGAGAGGTCTGTGTCCCCACCCCCATCAAACCACCTCCTAGCAGAGAATTGAAGCCTAGATGGCTGCTTCCTGCAGTTCTCTGAACCAACCCCTCTCATGTTTTCTGGAGCTGGACGCAGATGGATGCTGGAACCTATTTATTCATTCTGAGCCAAGCAAGAAATCCCTTTTTTTTAAATATCCAAGGATTAGGGCCACATTCACACCACGCATTGAAAGCGTTACGATGCCACTTTTGTGGTCATGGCTTCCCCCCCAAAAATTATGGGAGATGCGGTTCGTTTGGGGTGCTGAGAGTTGCTGTGGGGTCCCTAGTTCACCTCACGAATGGGATTTAGTGTTCAATCCCTCTTCACAGGGAACTCTGGATTTCAGCTCTGTGAGGGGAAGGGCAGGGGGTCATCTCCCACAACTCTCAGCACCTCAATAGTTCCCATGATTATTTGGGGGAAGCCATTTAAAATGGTATGATAGGTCTTTAAATGTATGGCATGAAGGTGGCCTAGCTTCATTTTTGGGTCAAAAGTGGGGCTGCTTCTCAACTTTGGGCTGTCGTGCAATATATTCCTTCCCAAGGAGGTCCCTTTTTAATGGTGTAGTGCCATTTTTTGTACCCTAATCCCCATCCCAAATAGGCTAAGGTGCCCGCTGGATGCCTGCCCTCTCAGGCTGTTTCTAGCACCTTGGGGCCCCTTCCTTGCCTGAAAAAGGCCTATGTGGACCATTGGAAATGGGGTTTGATCAGCCCTGTACTTTCTGTAGCTGCTGAATCATGGTGGTTTTTAAAATCAAAATAAGCTGGAAAGGGGATAGATTGTAAAACTTCCTGTGAACGGACGTTATAGTGATATAGTTAACATTACACAGTGCCCTCTTCCAGCTCTACACATTCACACACACATTTTTCTCTCTCAGGGCTGGTCCCAGCCTGCAACCTGTGCCCCCCACCCCACCCCACCCCCCGGCCTCAGAAAAGGCCCTTTCCTCTTCCTCTCCGCAGGTGTGCGTCTCACAATCGCTCTAGCTGTTGGCAGTGGTGTGTAGTTATTTATTCTATTTATGGAGTCCTCGTTCTCTCTCGCTGTAGCTACTGTCCCTTGCCTCAGTTTTTGATAAACCGATTTTTTTAATGAAATAAAAACATGGTCCGTGGATTAAAGAGGAAATGAGTGAGCTGTTTTCCCTGGTTAAGAGCGGCTGCCTGGCCCTCTGCAGGCAGGAGAGGCCAACCTCTGGGCCAGAGCTCAGGTGTGGCCCTCGGGCCTTCTCTAGGTGGCCCTTGGGGACTGTCCCCTCCAGGCCCGCTCACCTTGTGTGCCTTTGCTTGGGTTGGACTGTGCCCTTGTCCTTGAATGTTGCTAGGAGGGTGGAGAGATGTGTGGGTAGGGGTAGAATCCTCTGGCTTTTGTGTGGCTGGAATATAACCTCCAAATGCAGCCACTTTTGCCTCTGCCCTGCAGCAAACCCCCAATGTGCAGCCCCTGGAAGGCTGCAATGAGGGAATGTGGGCTTCAGGCAATAAAAAGATCAGCTGTGGGACAGGTATAATAGGTGTGCCCCCCCCCCCCCAGTAGGGACCAGAAATAGGATGGGCATCACCTGGTGAACTTCTACCTGCACCAAAGAGGAAAGGGCACAGGGCATAGAGTTGGTTGTGGAATGTCTATGTCCATTGGAAGGCTAATAATTATTCCCAATACTAGTGTCCTATTGTGATTGCAGACTACATCTCCAAGCATTCTTTGAGGGAAGCTGCAACTGTTCAAAGTCACACCATATCGCTTTAAGTGCAAGTCTGCATGTGGTCCTAGTTTACATTTTGAATTCCATACTCATTATGTTAGTCCATTCATTTCAATGCAAAGGAAGCACAAACCAGCTATGTGTCATTCGCAAACAAAGCAGCAACAGCAGCCGATGCTGATCTTACTTGCTAGAATAATTTCTGTCGCAGTCAGAACTTGGAAGTAAGCCCTGTTGCAAACATACACCTACTTCTGAGCAGGCACATGTATACCACTGCATTGCAAGTTAAAGCCGCAACTTAACACACATTTAACTAGTGCACACTCAGCTTTATGCATATGGCAACAATTAAAAAAAAAATTAAAAGGGGGCAGGATTCCAGGAAAAGTGACTTTGGCAATTGGCCCTCCAGCTGTTTGGGGACAACAATTCCCATCATCCCTGACCACTGGTCCTGTTAGCTAGGGAGTTGTAGTCCAAAAACAGCTGGAGGGCCAAGTTTGGCCACCACTGAGAGATTTGGGCTTCAGGCATGAGCCCAAGAACGGAACTCCAGTGTAACTTGCAGTCTTGCTGAACAGTGAATTCTAATGAATGCCTGCTATAGATCTCCTGCACAGGAGGAGACCTGCGTGGATTTCACAACTGCCTGAATCCTCAAGCTTTGCACTTTTATGTACGCAAATAATGGGAGCGAGAAATCAGCCCAACCACCCCCAGCAGTAGGGCTGATAGATATATTTTTTTATTAGCAGACATTTATGAAATAGTCAGTTTTATGAAGAACTGAAGGGTGGTGGGAAGGAAGCAGGCAGGGCCCACACAAACCCCACCATCCAACAGCAGAGCATCTCAGACACCTTCCCCATAATCTTCAGACAAAGCAACGGACACTTCCAAGCACCAGCGGAAACCTCAAATTGCAAGGGAGGGAGGAAAGCCAGGGGCTAGACACCCGCTTTTCCAATTGCAGCAACGCATGCTCCTAGTCCTCAGCGAGGCCTTCTCCAGACATTGCTGAGCACAGAGTGTGTGGTGCTTGCGGACCAGATAGATATAAGCTCAGAGGAGCAAATCCATTCCAAGTTGAACCAACGCAACCACCCCCTTCTGCGTTTCAGCGCGAGAGGCCTGGATCTTGTGCCAAGAGATTCGTCAACCCCACTTCCAGGCAGTTCGCTGGCAGCCTTGGTTCTTATCCTGCTGAGAGGAGCACTTTGGGGCAGGAGTCCCACAAGCTGAGGAAAGACGAAGTTCCCGCTGCCTTTCTCAGGAGACATGGCCGAGAAGCTTGGCTGTGGCAGTGTGGGCACTGGAGATGCAGTCGTTGACCGAGACGCCCTCGTAGGAAGCCCCAACCAGGCTGAGAGGCAGCTTTTGCCGCTCCAGGTAAGCCGCTGCGCTCTCTAAAGGAAAGAGCAAAGGGTTAGCAAGGAACATGTGTCGCTGCCTTCTTATACCGAGTCAGGCCATTGCTCCATCTAGCTCAGGACTGCCTGCACTGACTGGCAGCGGTTGTCCAGGGTTCCAGGTGGGAGCCTCTGCTAGCTGATTTCCTGCAGCCATCCCTTCCGCTGAGTTACCACCCTCCCGCATTCTGGTCCCCATCATTCAACTGTTCTGGGAGAAGTTGAGAGAGCCACACAAACAGACCAGAAGGCAAACAGTGTCACAGCTCCCTCACTACAGGAAGGCTATACACAGCTTGCCAGAAATATTCTTCTTATGGAAAAAGGCTCTAGCCTTTCAGTTTGCAGCCCCTGTAGCAAAAATGAGTGTGTCTTCATAAGGATGCACCCTGGCCTAGACACCGCATGCACTGTGCTCCTTTGGTTTGGTCAGCTGTAGCTGGAGTTCAACATGGCAAGAAGAAAGAGCTGTCCTGCGACCCACCTGGGGGTCCCGACCCCCTGGCTGAAGACCTGTGCTCCTATATACAATATAGATAGAATATACATAGAAAGGTGTTGCTGCGCTAGGCTGTTTGTATGTCTGCTTGCTCTCTCTCTCTCTCTCTCTCTCTCTCTCAGGGTGGAGCTACACACGGGGGGGAAACGCTATAAATAAGTCAGAAATTAAATCGTTATAACGAAAGAAAGAAAAAATGCTATGCAAAAATCACTTAGAATTTTCTTTGCTCTCTGGCGCCATCCGGTGTTGCATTTTTATAATGAATTCAAAACATTATTCTTTGATTAATGAAGCTGAGGCCTCTCTTTCTCGCTTTCTCTCTAACACACACACACACACACACACACACACACACACACACACTCATATTGGAAGGCTGTGTAACATGAAAATAGCTGAATTAAATTGTCTTGATAGTTAAAAAAGAAAGGCCTACCTATGTGTTTCCAGTGGCCGAGTGTATACTGAGGAATGCAGGCCTGCAGAGACAGGAAGGGGCAAAGGGGTTTGCAGGTGGTCTTGAGCAACTCAAAATGTTTTCAAACAAATTGGAGTTATATATATATAAAGAGATCCTGTACCCTTTCTCTTCTCCCCTTCAATACCCCTCCCCGACTCTTTTTCTCTCTGCTTCTCACCCAGTGCATTACCCTCTCCTCTGCTTCTTCCACACACAAGACACAGAAATTGAGGCTTGGACAGCAGATCGCTGGGTTCAAATCCCCACAGCCTCCTCATGCCACCAATTCTCCATCTGCACCACGGGAACAACCAGCACAGTGGCTGTGTCATCACGAAAGCAACACGGACGGTGGGTCAAAGCACCCTGGTTCTTAACCTCCGCCCAAATTCTGCATTTTTAAAGCTCTCCATTTATGTCATGCTGTACACCATCTTGGCGCACTACCCTCCCCAAATTGCAGGAGCAAAGGAGCAGCTGAAAACAGCAGCTTTGTCTAAGGCTGCCCAGCCCATTCACCAGCAGAAAAGTGAATGTTGGTTTTCATTATTAAAAAGTTTTAAATAGTTGCTTTTAACTTTTTTTAAAAAAACAACAACACACACACACACACTGATAATTTCATTTTCATTCTGCTTGTCAACCACTTTGAGGGTTTCTTCTTTGCAAGCAGGGCCTGTAAGACAGAGCTATTCCGCCTGGCCTTTAATCTGAATTCAGCCTGATCTTTCATTGCCCTTCTCTTCCCTCCCCCTCCCCTTTTATGAAGATCACACGCTCTTAGACCCCACAGCTAATTCTCCCCTGGCCTCCTCGCTGGCCCAAGTAGGACCAATTCAGCCAGCTAGCCCTGGGGATTATCTAATTGATTTTTGAATTTTGAATTTTACTGTTATTCGTGTTTTTATACTGTATTTTATGCTGCTTTTATAATTAAGTGTTTTAAAGTGTTTAAAATTTGTTGTTAGCCGCCCTGAGCCCGGTTTTTGAACTGGGAAGAGCGGGGTATAAATAAAATTTATTTTTATTATTATTTATTATACGTTTTGTGAAATAAAGGAAATCAATATAATCATCATAAATCAGTTCACTTTTCTCAGCTGGTTAGAGCATGGTGCT
Organism: Podarcis pityusensis; assembly: GCF_964106645.2. NCBI lineage: Eukaryota > Metazoa > Chordata > Lepidosauria > Squamata > Lacertidae > Podarcis > Podarcis pityusensis. The sequence continues at coordinate 10,975,191 of NC_138041.1, forward strand.
GAAAATGTCAAGGTTGCAGGTTTGATGCCTGCATGGGACAGCTGCGTATTCCTGCATTGCAGAGGGTTGGACTAGATGAGCCTCAGGGTCCCCTTCCAGCTCTGTGATTCTGTGATTCTTGAACTTAATGGGAGCTGTGCATCCAGCTGGAACACAGAAGGAGGTTTGTGGAATTAAGACTGACACTCTCCCCCCCCCCCATCTCTCTCTCTCTCAGCTCCAGGGTCTGTACCTTCTGCACCTTGACGATGCTGCGGGAGGGCTCGGCTGAGACCCCCAGGTGCTCCTTAACAGCTGCCTTGGCCCGGCTCAGCAGCACAGCGTGGGGGATGGTGTCCGGATCTCCAAGCCCCGATGTAAACCATGCACCGCCCAGCATAACCTGGGCAAAAGGAGCGGAACGTTAAAAAGCTTGTTTCCCAGCCTGAAAGCTGCATTGCCTTCTGGGACCCATTTTGGCACAGCGCCCATTTTGAACTAGAACTCCCAGCCTATCTGAGGCTGATGGAAGCCGGAGTGTCCAAAAGGGCTGGACTGAGGGAAGCTGGGCGGTGGCTTAGTGGCCAGGGGGGGTCAATTTCTGCAGGACAGTTCCCACTTCCAGCATCCTAGAGCTCCCCCCGATGAGCACAATTGCAGGGGCAACACGGAGCCTAAGGAGGAGGAAGCTGCCAAGAAGTGCCACCCCCTGGACTGCTTGTAAGACAGCCAGGAAATGGGGGCTGGCTCAGAGCCAGCTGAGGTTAGTGGGGGAGTGCCCCATCTGCCCTAATGGAGGAGCCTCTAGGGGCACCAGGTTGACGAAGCCTGCATTAAGCCATCTTTAGAACATGATCCTATAGTGGGGGTGGGAGGTTAGCCCCTCGCCTCCCACCGGCTCTTACTGTCAGGCGCATGCAAGGACCGCTGGATCCATCCTGCCCGGGGAAGGCGACAGAATCGTAGACGATGCCCAGCAACGAGCTGTCCTCGAAGGAGGGTACCAAGTGCCCAAATCCCTGGAAGAAAGAGATTGGCAGAAAATACACACAAAGTGTAGGTTTCTTTATTTTTACTTCAACTCTGCCCTAAAGGTTCTGGGAACGCAAACGAAACCCATTCAAACAAACACACACAGTATTTAAACCTATTCCTAATGGTTGGGGCCACTATGAAGAAGGCCCTGCCTGGGTTTCCCAGCCAATCTCACAGATCAAGGGGCACGTGGGCACATGGGTGGGCACACCCCCTTGAGAAAATAGGGGGAGGGCTGATCACGGCCTTTTGCAAGGACATGCAAGGACCACTGACTCTAGCTGAAGTTAACATTACAAAAATGTACACTCCAGAGCTCTCAAAATTTAAGGCTTAAGCCCCAGCCCTTGTCACATCACTCAATTTCTCTGTGGACATATAGAAATCTTTCCCGTGACAGTGCCCGGCAACTTTACCTGTTGAATTTCTAGTTGGGAAGGTGTCCCCACCCCCTCCTCCAACCGCTACATCTTCCTATGGGCATGTGGAGATTTTTGCCACATTTCCCCTTTTCTTTGGTTTCAAAGCTGTTGCGCTCTGTGACAGGTAGAAATCCACCTGGTAAAGCCCCAGCTCCCCAAACAATAGATCTCACTATGGGCATGTACGGATTTTCTCCTGTGTGACACAACAGGAAAAAAACCCCTGAGAGAAACGAGAAACATTATCCCTGCTTGCATTGCCCCTTAAAGCTCCTTGCAATGGGAACCAGCAAGCTTTGCATTTTGAGCAGGGGGCATTGAAAAAGCCTCTTACCGTGACAGGGAGATGCACATCTCTGTACTGTAGGTTCACCACCCCCACAGAAACAGCCCGGATGGCCAGTAGCTCTTGGGCAAGTGGTTCGGCCCAGCTGGGAAGCAACTCAGCAAGCGCTGGAGAGAGAGAAGAGGCAGGTTGAGTCTATTCAAGGTTGCCTAGGATGAAATGTGGTCCTTAGGCTCCATGGTCCCTGTTCCAGGACAGAGGATTCTCCTACCTTGGGCGGGCAAAGCGCTGATGATGTGATCTGCCTCCACAACGCCGTCCTCAAGCGCTATCTAAGGGAGAAACGCAGAGCCAGCATCAATCCACGCTGCGCCAGCCGCAGAAGGGTCTCTAACACAAGTGCAGTGATTTACACTCAATATGCCAGCAAGTTTGGAAAACTCAGCAGTGGCCAGAGGACTGGAGAAGATCAGTCTACATCCCAATCCCAAAGAAGGGCAGTGCCAAAGAATGCTCCAACTACCGCACAATTGCACTCATTTCACATGCTAGCAAGGTTATGCTTAAAATTTTACAAGAAAGGCTCAAGCAGTATGTGGACCGAGAACCCCCAGAAGTGCAAGCTGGATTTAAAAGAGGCAGAGGAACCAGAGACCAAATTGCAAACATGCGCTGGATTATGGAGAAAGCTAGAGAGTTCCAGAAAGACATCTACTTCTGCTTCATTGACTATGCAAAAGCCTTTGACTGTGTCAACCACAGCAAACTATGGCAAGTTCCTAAAGAAATGGGAGTGAAGAGTCGGACACGACTAAATGACTAAACAACAACAGCCAGGGCTCTCTGGCTGAAGTCCAGCCCTCCTACCACCACCAAAAATGACCAATCAGAAAACTCTGGGTGATGTTCCCAAAATTAGCCTTGGCACCAAGCCCAGCACAGGTTACTGCAGTCCCCAACACGCTGGACTAGGACCTGGGAGACCGGGGTTCGAATCCCCACTTGGTCACGAAGATCACTGGGTGAGCTTGGGCCAACCATTGTCCCTCAGCCTGACCTACCTCACAGGGTTGTTGTGAGGTTAAAATGGAGAAGGGGAGGGCCATGCCTGCCCCCCCCCCCGTGAGCTCCTTGGTGGAAGTGGCAAGATAAAATGCAATAATAAAACAGTAGGTCGACTCTTGAGTATGCTTTAGTTGGATAGAACTCAATTTATAGTCAGGGGCAGCTGACTAAGGCCTATACATGGTTGCAGGTGCTTCCACAAGGAGATGGCGGCTTATTTATTCATATGACTTTGATTTATTACTGTTCATCATCCCACTTCAGTCCCACCTTTTTTCCAAGAATCACAAAGTGGAGCATGTGGATCTCGCCCTCCTCATAACAACCCTGTGAGGCAGGTTATATATTATTATTATTATTATTATTATTATTATTATTTTTTATACCCCGCCAATCTGGCTGGGTTTCCCCAGCCACTCTGGGCGGCTTCCAACAAAATATTAAAATACAATAGTCTATTAAACATTAAAAGCTTCCCTAAACAGGGCTGCCTTCAGATGTCTTCTAAAAATCAGATAGTTATTTATTTCCTTGACATCTGATGGGTGGGTGCCACTACCGAGAAGGCCCTCTGCCTGGTTCCCTGTAACTTGGCTTCTTGCAGCGAGGGAACCGCCAGAAGGCCCTCGGTGCTGGACCTCAGTGTTCAGGCAGGTTAAGCTGAGAGATAGTGACTGGGCCCAGCGTTGTCCACAGTGACCTTCATGGCTGAGAAAGGGATTTGAACCCACATCTCCCAGGTCTTTGAGCCCAACACTTTAACCACGTGACTTGAACAGGCCTCTGCGGAAATACTGTAAGAGGAGTGGGGCAAAATTCCTCCAGAGCAGCTGAAGGGAGATTCCTAGAGAGGAAGCTACCCTATGCTCCTTTCTCACTCCCCAATGGCCCTTTTCTTACCTTCCAAGAGCTGGATGCCACCCTCTCCAGCCGCTTCACAGGAGCGCCGCAGTGAATCTCCACCCCACGCTGTTTCACGAAGCCCTCTAAGGCTTCGGGGAGAGTCTGCATGCCGCCACGCAGTGACCACTGGCTCCATCGCTCGTCTCGAGCTCTGCGGATCAGAGGAGAATCCACAGGGGGGCCTTTCCCTACAAGATAAGGAAGTTTGATATCAGAAACTACTCTATGTGTCCTGAAATGACAAAACATGCAATCCAAAAGCCTCCTTCTTTTTCTCCGGCTCCCCTTGGCACCTCACCTCCGCCAAGGGCCATGCCCAAGATGACAGAACGGTGGCTCCGCTCGGCCTGGAACAGCGCCGGGAAGCAGGAGCGCATGCTGAGGGTCCGGCAGTCTCCGGCAAACACCCCCCGGCAGAGGCTGTCGATGACGATGTCAGCCAGCTGTGGAGATCAAGGATGCAGCACTCAAGGCAAGAAAGCGGCAACACACCCTGATGCTGGGCGCAGCGCTTTTTAAAATCAAGAGTGGGGAATCTCAGACCATGGGGCCAAATGTGGCCCCTTAAGGCTTCCTATCTGGCCCTTTGGAATCTCCCGCAGGCCACATCCCTCTCGCTGGTCCTTGGGTGTTTTTGCCTGGCTGGAATGTGTCTTCGAACTTGGATCAGGCCTATTACTTGCCTGGATGGAGAACAACAATAATAATAATAATAATAGGGACACAGGTGGCGCTGTGGGTTAAACCACAGAGCCTAGGATTTGCTGATCAGAAGGTCGGCGGTTCGAATCCCCGCGACGGGGTGAGCTCCCATTGCTCGGTCCCTGCTCCTGCCAACCTAGCAGTTCGAAAGCACGTCAAAGTGCAAGTAGATAAACAGGTACCGCTCCGGCGGGAAGGTAAACGGCGTTTCCGTGCGCTGCTCTGGTTCGCCAGAAGCAGCTTAGTCATGCTGGCCACATGACCCGGAAGCTGTACGCCGGCTCCCTCAGCCAATAAAGCGAGATGAGCGCCGCAACCCCAGAGTTGGTCACGACTGGACCTAATGGTCAGGGGTCCCTTTACCTTAATAATAATAATAATACCCCACCCATTTGGGCGGCTTCCAACACATATAAAAACATAATGAAACAGCAAACATTAAAAACTTCCCGATACAAGACAGAAAGGGGAGAATGAGTGTTATGTACAAACTAGTTCTCTGTGCAACGGTAAAATTCACATTCACTGCTCTGCTCACTTTTGCCTCTGACTCATGTGGCTTCTGGAAGGTTCTCCTGAAGGGCGGCAGGAGACGGGGAAAGTACCCTGCCCTTGTTTTAAGCAGACAGTAGCCCTGTTCTTTTATGGACAGGATATCTTTGATAACACCTTACCCTGACCCTGTTGGAAGGCTTTGTGTGAGAGAAACAGGCAGGGCAGGGAGAGCAGTGGGACCCACCCTTCTCTCAGGCCCTGTGTGGAGCTGATAAGACAGACAGCCCCCGCCCCACCCTTGGTCTGCTTCTCCTTTCCCCCCTGCCCTGCGCCAGCCAAAACAAAATGCCCCACCATAAGAAAACCTTCCTGGCTCACTCCCCCAAATGAGCATTGCCACATTTCCCCTCTGGGCACGTACCTCCTGGCCAAAGCGACGCCTCACAAAGGCGTGGATGGTCTCGTCCGTTTCGGAGCCGCGGGGTGACAGGAGCTCTTTCAGGCCACTCCAGACCAGAGGGCGGGTGAAAGGAGGAACAGTCCGCACGACGCCACTGGACATCGCCACCCACAAAACACAGCGGAGAAAGTATCACCTTCCAGGCTCAGATAGGAGGGACGGGTTGATCTCAGGGCTCCTGAGAGCCATCCCCAGGGTTTCTGGAAAGTACCGTATTTTTCGCCCTATAGGACGCACTTTTTCCCCTCCAAAAATGAAGGGGAAATGTGTGTGCATCCTATGGGGTGAATGCAGGCTTTCGCTGAAGCCTGGAGAGCGAGAGGGGTCGGTGCACCGACCCATGCTTCAGGAAGCTCTGCGCAACCCTCGGGAGACCGGCTCCAAGGGTTGCGCAGAGCTGCCTGCCCAGCTCCCGATGGCCGCACAGAGCTGCCTGCAGTCCTGGGCTCAGCGCACTTCTCCCCATCGCCAGCCCCACCCGCTGTTCCCCGACCTGGTTCTTCCAGCCCCGCACCTGGGGGGGAAATAATTTTTTTTTTCTTTATTTCCCCCCCAAAAAACTAGGTGCGTCCTATGGGCCGATGCGTCCTATGGGGCGCAAAATACGGTACCTGATACTCGAGGGGAGTTTATGGAGGGCTCCGCGGACATAGAGGAAGCGGTTCTTGGCTGCTGGGTGGTCACCGGGGACAGGAAGGACATCTGTGTCAAGTCCGAGTTCAGAGACCTAGAAAGGAATCGCAACCCTTTTAACCCCAGTGCAGATGCTCGACTTCAAAATAGTGTATTACAGTGGTACTTCAGGTTACAGTCTCCGCTAACCCAGAAATAGTACCTCAGGTTAAGAACTTTACCTCAGGATGAGAACAGAAATCGTGTGGCAGTGGCGCAGCAGCAGCGGGAGGCCCCATTGGCTAAAGTGGTACCTCAGGTTAAGAACAGTTTCAGGTTAAGAATGGACCTTCAGAACGAATTGAGTTCTTAACCCGAGGTACCACTGTATATCAAACATGATTGCTTATGGGGGCTGTTTCGCTCCCCGAGCAATGCGGATCTGAAATGATTTGCAGTCTGTGGGACTTAGAAAGTCGACACCGAACTTTCTAAAGATAAAACGACCCATGACCATTTGTAGACGATGATGCATGGATAACAGCAGTCAATGCCGCCCAGATCAGCTTTTGGGGAAGTGTCATCGCTGAGTAGCAGAGCATCCTCTCCCAGGTTCAAACCCCGGTGGCCTCGCAATTCCCACCATGCTTGCTGGGGGCTGATGGGAGCTGTAGTTCAGCAGCATCTGGAAAGCCAAAGGGTTCTGGCGCCTGACCTACGGCTTGAGGCAAACCAATTCTGTTTTGAGAACTGGCAAGCAGGTCCTTCCCTTGCTAATTCTCAAAATGGAAGAGAATTCAAGAGAAGGACTAAGAGGAGATTAAAGAAGAATGAAGTGGCTGCACAGGGAAGTAATGGACATATGTTTGCAACAGGAGTGGGAAACCTGATTTTTTTAAAAAAAGAGCAATTGTATTAAATTAAAGGAATTCGGCCTGATTTGTAATAATTTGTAATAATATAATTATAATAATAATTTGTAATAATTAGGAAAACCAGTAATAAGAGAGAATGGGCAAGCAGGTGATTTCAGAAGCAGTCCACTAGGTTTAAGTATCATCTGTCTCTGGGTCAAGTGGCCATGTTTCCAGTGACAGGCTAGCACAGCTGGGAGCATCTTGCCAGGGATATATCATAGAATTGTGGAGTCGAAGGGGACCCCAAGGGTCATCTAGTCCAACCCCCTGCAATGCAGGAATCTTTTGCCCAATGAGGAGCTCGAACCCACGGCCCTGAGATTAATAGTCTCATGCTCTACCAACTGAGCTATCAAGGGCCTCAACTTATCAATTTATTTTATTTCGTACAACTGATATACTGCTTGATTGTAAAGGGCTTCCGATTTACAAAATACATACCATAAGGAGGGTGTTCTTTCCCACAGCCCCAGCAGGGCGGATCCCCCTGGGCCCATGTTCAAAAACCGCCCCATCTTCTGTACGGGTGGAATGGATCCATCCTCCGAGACGGCTGCTGCTTTCTAAAAGGATTACCTGGACAGAGAAAGGGTGGGGGGGTGTCAGTGTTAAAAAAACCTCAGATATATAAGCTAATTGCCAAATGGCACCTTAAATCTAGGTTATGGTCACCACAATTATTTTTACAATGTAATTTTATTATTATTATTATCATTATTGTTGTTGTTGTTGTTTCTACCCTGGAAAGCAATTCTCTCACCAAGTTTGCTGCTGCGTAGGTGGTATGGCAGCAGAATTTTTTTCTGCGTGCCAGCCAGAAGATGGAGATGCCAAGTTGGCAACGGGACATCTCCATTTGGTCGCAAGTGGACCGTTTGCAATCGCAAAATGCACTTGGGGGATTTTGAACACTAGTGTGTGCATGAGAATGTGACCGAATAGCATCAAATGGGACCCATGTTTATCAGGATGCTGGGCTGACTGTTATCAGAAACATCTTCCTTGTTTCCTATGGGCCAGATCCAACATATGGGTTCTGTTATAGAAACCCATACAAGAGCTTCAACAACAACTTTATTATTTGCACCCTGCCCATCTGACTGGGTCGCCTCAGCCACCCTGGGCAGCTTCCAGCATATACCAAAACGTAATAAAACATTAACTATTAATAACCACCTAATGCAGGGCTGCCTTCAGATGTCTTCTAAAAGTCACACAGTTCTTTATTTCCTTGACATCTGACGGGAGGGCCGGTGCCACAACCGAGAAGGCCCTCTGCCTGCTTCCCTTCACTTCTCACAGTGAGGGAACCAGCGGAAGTCCCTCAGAGATGGGCCTCAGTGTCTGGGCTGAACAATGAGGGTGGAGACGCTCCTTCAGATATACAGCGCTGAGGCTGTTTAGGACTTTAAAGGTCCACACCAACACTTCGAATTGTGCTCAGAAATGTACAATGGGGCCTTTCCCCACGTTGCTCCCCTTGAATTCCGCAAATTAGGTGTTGAGAGAAACTCCAGAACAGCACCCAGGGGAGGAGAGTTGTTAAGGGTACAGTGGTACCTTGGTTTAAGTAATTTGTTCCAGAGGTCTGTACTTAACCTGAAACTGTTCTTAACCTGAAGCACCACTTTAGCGAATGGGGCCTCCCGCTGCTGCCGTGCCGCTGGAGCCCGATTTCTGTTCTCATCCTGAAGCAAACTTCTTAACCTGAAGCACTATTTCTGGGTTAGCAGAGTCTGTAACCTGAAGCGTATGTAACCTGAGGTACCACTGTAATTCGTTCTGGAGGTCCGTTCTTAACCTGAAACTGTGCTTAACCTGAGGTACCACCGCACGATTTCTGTTCTCATCCTGAAGCAAAGTTCTTAACCCAAGGTACTATTTCTGGGTTAGTGGAGTCTGTAACCTGAAGCATCTGTAACCCGAGGTACCACTGTACTGAGAACTATTAGCACATCCCAGTTTCCCTCACGGACCTGCAGTTCTGTGTTTAATGCTCAGCCCTTCTTCCCAGGGAACTGGAGCTCCGTGAGGGGAACAAGAGTCTCCTAACAACTCTCAGCACTCTGAACAAATGGCAGCTCCCAGAATCCTTTGCAGGGGATGCCATGCTTGTCTAAAGCTGTGCCCTTGGTCACCCCCCCCACACACAATTACCAACTTAAGCAGCAAATGCAGTGCTGTTTCCCTCCGGGCCTTGCCCTCCAGAGAGCAACAGTACCTCACAGACAGTCCCACACTCACCTTGGGTGCCTGGGGGCTTCTGGCAAGGTAGTAGCAGGTTGCCAGGCCACTCACCCCCCCACCAAGGACAGCCACGGTCCTCTGCATTGGGATTCTAGAGAGAGTCGGGCAAAGGATCCAGTTACGTACAGGGGGTCACCCACAACACCATGCCCCCCAAATTATTATTTTTACATTTATTATTCCACAACATTCATATACTGCTTGGCTGCAATGAAAACCTCAAAGCGGTTTACATCTCTTCCTCCAAGGAGCTCACAGTGGCATCCATATTGACAGCCGTCTTCAGTTCTCACAACAACCCTGAGAGGTTGGCTGGGCCGAGAGATAACAAGTGGGCTGGCACCCACTTGGCACCAGTCAAGCTTGCAAAAATCTATCATTTGCCCGATAATAAATGTTGGAAATGTAAAGAAACCGAAGGTACATTTTTTCACCTTTGGTGGACGTGCCCAAGGATTAAGGCTTTCTGGGAGATGATTTATAATGAACTAAAAAAGGTATTTAAATATACCTTCTTGAAGAAACCAGAGGCCTTTCTCCTGGGAATAGTCGGCCAATCGGTGTTAAAAAATGACAGAACTTTCTTTATGTATGCTACAACAGCAGCAAGAATACTTATTGCAAAGCACTGGAAGACACAAGACTTACCCACATTGGAGGAATGGCAGATGAAATTGATGGACTATATGGAATTGGCGGAAATGACTGGCAGAATCCGAGACCAGGGAGAAGAGTCGGTGGAAGAAGATTGGAAGAAATTTAAAGACTATTTACAGAAATATTGCAAAATTAATGAATGTTAGAATGATGTTGGATTGAAGTTAAGTGGTTTCTAGCAGTATAGGTACAAAAGAATATGGAAAAACTGGTTTTTAATATGTAAAAATTTAATGTTATAATATATCAAGATTAAAGATTAGGACTAAAAAGGAGGGAAAGGAATTGTTGGATTAACAAATTGAATTGGAATACAAAAGAGGGAGGTATGAGGAGGTCCGGGAAACAAGTAAACGTAAAAGAAGTGAAGAAAAGATGGAATTGTTTTTAACTGTTTTTTCTTTTTTCTACTTTGTATTTTTCCTTTTTATTGTTAATTTTTTTATTATTATTAATGTGATTTTTTCTTCTTTTGAAACTTCAATAAATATTATTTTTTAAAAAACAAAAACAAGTGGGCTGGCTGAAGGTACCCATGGCACCTCTAACAGCATACATTTAAAGCACTTGGCTTCCTCCAAGAGAATCCCAGGAAGTGTAGTTTACCTGTCACAGAGCTATAATTCCCAGCACTCTTAACAAACTACAGTTCCCAGGATTCTTTAAAGGCAAGGCATGGATGTGACCCCAGTCAAACTGGAGAGGGGAATGTGTACACTTTGAGCGCCTCAGAGAACAGGTGGGAGGCGTGTGTGTGTAATAAATAAATAAATTTAATATAAATATAATAATAGAAATTAATATAAATATATGGGTTAACATGATATTTAGAATACTTATGTGTTTTTAGTTAATTGCTGGTTTTTATTTTTAGGTGTGCTTTTTTTAACGAATAAACTTTTTGTAAACGCTTTGAGGTTTTCTACAACCAAGTAGTATATAAATTTTATGAAATCAAGAAATTAACCTCACCATGTGCACCTTAATCATAGAGAGGAAATGTTCCACTCTGAAATTGTCGTCCCCTCAAAATACCTCCCCAGCCCATATATTTACTTGCAATTGAAAGTTTCCCACCCCCAGATGAGTCTCTGCTGCCACTCCTGGTTGCCATTATTAACACACATGAGAATACATTTTTCAGCCCACACAACGCAGTCTGGAAGCCTTCATGAATGTGGCTTGTTAAGCAATTGTTGCACAACCTGAGGTGCTCAGCAAAGTAGCCAACACTTAATGGGGTTGTGACTACACAATATATTTAAAGTACGGTACATTTACCCACCCAAAGAATCCTGGGAAATTTACGTAGTATGCCTTCTCACAGAACTACAGTTCTCAACATCACTATCAAACTACAGTTCCCATGATTTCTTGGGGTATGTGTGCTTTAAATGGGTGGTTTGCATGCAGTCTATATTGAGTTCAAGTGATCACACAATTCCCCTGTCTGGTCACCCCACCAACCACCCCCTTCAGGGAAGATTGCTCTCTTCCCTCCCCCCATTCACTTTACTATGTTATTTGCACCTAGCCAGCCACACCCACTCCGTACCCCCTGTAAAGACCAGGGATTATTTGTGATCACAATGAAAGCCTTCGGTGGCATAGTGGTAAAAGTGTTGGACTATGATCTGGGAGGCCAAGGTTCAAATCCCCCCTCTGCCACAAAATTCGCTGTGGGTGACTCCAGTAACCAGCTCTGCCTTACCTCGCAGGGTTGTTGCGAGGATAACATGGACACCACACTTCAGCTCCTTGGAGGATATAAATGCAGTAATTGATGAGTAAAGTACATCACAGAAACTCTTCCCAACTGCCCCAGAACCTCCCCAGCAAATATGCCTTCCAACCCCTCATTTGATGACATATCTCTTCCTGTCTGTAACGTGCAACCTCGCCCCCCCATATACTACCCTTGGAACAATTTCCCCAATTTGCCCTCCTGTTACCCCCCAACCGGTTCTACAACGCACCCCCTAACCCTAGTTCAAGGCCTCCTTTAGTTGCCACCGATATAATTTCTCTCTACCATAATAAACACACACTCCAGACCGACCCACCTCGATTTACAGCAATTGACTCCTCCTACACCAATATGTCCTCTACTCCACTCTCTGGCTGCATTCACACGAACACAAAACACACGTGTACCACCCACCCCTAGTCCTCGGGCGACGTCCGGCCCCCTTACTCTGATGGCTGCACGTTGCATCCACTTCCCTCTTTCTTTCTCTCCTTCTCATCCCCCGCAGCTGAGCTCAGGGCTCCTCCCCTCCGCCCAGGATTGGCTAATAGGGACAATGACGTAAGGGTTCGGACAACTCGCTCGGCTGCAAGGGCAGGGGAGGCGGGGCGAGTGGAACGTTGAGCATTCTGTAGCAATTCCTATTTACGCGCACCGCCTGGTGGGCGGGGCCTGGGGCGCTTTTATAAGTGATTGATAGACATCAGAATTTAAAATACTGAGAGCTACCCGTTCGCAAAGGTCCGTATAGTTAAAGCTATGGTTTTCCCAGTAGTGATGTATGGAAGTGAGAGCTGGACCATAAAGAAGGCTGATCGCCGAAGAATTGATGCTTTTGAATTATGGTGCTGGAGGAGACTCTTGAGCAGCGGTAGGCAACCTAAGGCCCGTGGGCCGGATCCGGCCCAATCGCCTTCTCAAGGCCCACGGACGGTCTGGGAATCAGCGTGTTTTTACATGAGTAGAATGTGTCCTTTTATTTAAAATGCATCTCTGGGTTATTTGTGGGGCATAGGAATTCGTTCATTCCCTCCCCCCCCCCAAAAAATATAGTCTGGTCAATCACATGGTCTGAGGGACGGTGGACGGGCCCACGGCTGAAAAAGGTTGCTGACCCCTGCTCTCCCATGGACTGCAAGAAGATCAAACCTATCCATTTTGAAGGAAATCAGCCCTGAGTGCTCACTGGAAGGACAGATCCTGAAGCTGAGGCTCCAATACTTTGGCCACCTCATGAGAAGAGAAGACTCCCTGGAAAAGACCCTGATGTTGGGAAAGACTGAGGGCACAAGGAGAAGGGGACAACAGAGGACGAGATGGCTGGACAGTGTTCTCAAAGCTACTAACGTGAGTTTGACCAAACTGCTGGAGGCAGTAGATGACAGGAGTGCCTGGTGTCCTCTGGTCCATGGGGTCACGAAGAGTCGGACACAACTAAACAACTAACAACATAAGTGATTGATAGACATCGGAATTTAAAATGCTCAGAGCTACCTGTCTCTGTGCGACTCAAGAGGAGGTATCAAGGTCAAGGATTCACAAGGTGGCATTAAGCAAAACACACTCAGCCTCAGTGTTCCCCATCTGCAATATGGGCACAACAACAGCCTACTTTACAAAGTTGTTGTAAGGACAGCAACTAGATAATGCATGGGAAGTGGCATTGAGTATGGCACGTTGAAGTTTAAATCTCCCAGGGTTGTAGCTAACTAACTGTACTAAGAGTAAACCCACTGAAATGAATTCATCTTTGGGTTTCCCTGGGCAAAGCAACTAACAAAGTTACTTATTATTAATAATAATCTACTGTCCATCAACTAGCATTGGCTATCATGTCTTTTTCATGGTGTGGAAAAGCCATAATTCACTGTTACAAAATATAACAAAATTTAAACAATAAAAAACAAGTTAACAAAAACAGTTCATTAAGAAATGTACAATAAAATTAAGCAATCCCCTTGTAATTCATAAGGTATAATAATAAAATACACAGTCCCAGTAACAGTGAAAATAATGCACTTCAAAATTAAATCTTGACCCGAACAGAAGCCCCTAAACACCACTGCCATTCTGATAATCTCTAGGATACAATTCTCTCTCTGTCTCTCTCTCTCTCTCACACACACACATTTCCTTTGTCTCCTGTGTTAAAGGCAATTATATTTTAGTTCACAGAAGCCTCAAATAAAGACAAATGACACTCTCAGGGCTAGGGAGAGAAAAACTTTTTATAAACACACCAGAGAATTTTAGAAAGAAAAAGTAACCCAGAGAGAGATGCACACCCCTTCTCTGGGGCTTCCTGTATCCCAAATGAGTAGAGATACTAATTGGACTCTGGTGGGGTCACCCCAGCAACCAACTAATGCTTCTAACAGTTTTGCCCAGGAATCAGTCAGGCTTCATTATGCTAGCACAAAAAGTACCACAGTTTTTTGTCTTGCAACAAGAAAACATGTGCCTGCTTCTAGATTGCACAGAACTCTGTGCCAAGATGTAAGCATTGTTACAAACACACACACACAAAATGAACACACTCACACCTATAAACCATTTCACAATTGGAAATAAAAATGATAATTAAGTACCTGAATTCTTTCTCATCCAAAGGGACCAGTGCCTGAGTTTCCACAGCCTAAAGGTCACCCAGTGAGCATAATGGCTGAGTGAGGATTTGAACCCTGATCTCTCCTGGGTCCTTGTCCGACACTCTAAACCAGGCTTCCTCAACCTCGGCCCTCCAGATGTTTTTGGCCTACAATTCCCATGATCCCTAGCTAGGACCAGTGGTCAGGGCTGATGGGAATTGTAGTCTCAAAACACCTGGAGGGCTGAGGTTGAGGAAGCCTGCTCTAAACCAATACCCCAAAATGACCCCTTCCCCCAAATAGAAGTAAGACAAACACCATTTTTGTTATTATTTTTTTAGTAAATTTATTCACAAAAAAAGTTTCAACCTCTTCATTTTTCTCTTGTCATCTATGTACAAACCCATCATTATATATACAAAGTCACATAGTCGTTTAAAATCAGTAGTGGCTGCCACAGTCAGACTGAGGGGTAAGCGCATGTTATTTCCCCTGAGGGCTTGGGGGGGGGCAAGCGGACGGACAATGGAGGCTCTGTGCATTCTTCCTCCCACACACACATCCCTTCACAAGCTCCCACACATACACTCTCTCTCTCTCTCTGCCAGGCCTTGCCCTGCAACCACTTCGCTCCCATCCCGCCTTAAGACCTGGTGATTTTTATTTTAAAAAAAGAACAAATGAGGGGAAAAAATAAAATAAAAAGGAAACCTGGGAACGTATATGGAGAAGTGGATGACCCGGGTCACTCGTAGAAACAAACCCCACACAGTGTCGTTTGTTTTTTTATTGTTTTTTTTTTTTGTCGTCGTCGCTTTTTTAAAATGATTTTTTTTAAAAAGACCCGAGCACCAGTCTCTATGAGGTAAGAGGGGCGGCAGGGCCGAAAGTGCTGGGTTCCAATACTATTACTGCTTCTTCCAGTGCATGTCGTCCAGCTCGTAGAAAAGGACGTAGCCCTCGCTGGACGGGACCTGGTTCTCACTGATGGGAGACACACTGCAAAAGGGGCGGGGGGGGGGAGAGAGAAAGGATGGCACATTAGCAGAGAAATCTTACTTGCCTGCTCATCTTACTCGCCTGGGATACTCCTCCAGATGTTGCAGAACTACAACTTCCATCAGAGGCGGATTTAGGCAGAGTGACCAGTTCTGCCACACTGGGCGCTGAGCAGCGCACCACAACTCTAATGTACTGAACTGAGCGGACTGGAAGGCAAGAGGTGGATCCACAAAGGGCGCTGGTGAAATCTGAAAGTCTGCCCCTGCTCCCATCATCCTTGCCCACTGATCACATCTGCTGGGGCTCATAGGGAGCTGCAGTTCAGGTTCCCCACATCTGTCTTACAGTAAAGCAACATCTTAAGATGAACTTCAGACTTGGTCACATGGGAGACGGCAGCCCTTATGGTGTGCTGGTTCTAGGAAGTTAATATCAGCACTTTGAATTTAGTCTAGAAACCAGTAAATAACCAAAGCTGATGGTATTGAGACCACATCTCCTCCCAGTGATATGATCTCCTCCCAGTGTCAAATAAGCAATTGCATTTTGAACCAACTGGAAATTTGGAGTCGCCTGTACTGCCGCCCCTCCCTGCCCAGTACTTTTGTAAACTTCCATGTGTGTAAGGTAAAGGGACCCCTGACCGTTAGGTACAGTTTGAATGACTCTGGGGTTGCGACGCTCATCTCGCTTTATTGGCCAAGGGAGCTTCCGGGTCATGTGGCCAGCATAACTAAGCCGCTTCTGGCGAACCAGAGCAGTGCACGGAAACGCCGTTTACCTTCCCGCCGCAGTACCTATTGATCTACTTGCACTTTGACGTGCTTTCGAACTGCTAGGTTGGCAGGAGCAGGGACCGAGCAATGGGAGCTCACCCTGTCGCAGGGATTCAAACCGCTGACCTTCAATCGGCAAGCCCTAGGCTCAGTGGTTTAGACCACAGCGCTACCCGCGTCCCTTCCATGTGTGTAGAGGATACTAAATAAAATTAATAACCACTGCCAAGTGTATAGAAGAAAGCCAAAGTCACAGGGTGTAGCATGGGCCAGATAATTTATCACTCTAATTGCCAGGTTCTTATTTTTCTGTAGCCATTTTGATTTTGTGGTGATACATGAGCTATGCTAGATGAAATCTTAGAAAGCACTGTGACGGCCAAAGAAGACTCCAAGAGGTTGGAGGGCAGGGCAATGTCCAGCATCCCATAAAGAGCAGGAGAGGATTGTATCGTGCTAAAGAGCAGGGGGGAAAACATGCCAGTGAGGAAAACCAGAGATTTTGGTTGCTCACTCTTGCTCAGAGTCAGCTAATTAAATCAATGAACTTTAGTCAGTCATGCCTGCTGAATTCAATGGGTCTACTCTACGTTGGATACAACCCTCTTGCTGTTGTTTTGCATTGGTTGCAAAACTGAGCATGGCAAATGAAAATGATGGACTACATGGAATTGGCGGAAATGACTGGTAGAATCCGAAACCAGGGAGAAGAGTCGGTGGAAGAAGATTGGAAGAAATTTAAAGACTACTTACAGAAATATTGTAAAATTAATGAATGTTAGAATGATGTTGGATTGAAGTTAAGTGGTTTCTAGCTGTAATGGTATAAAAGAATATGGAAAAATTGGTTTTCAATACATAAAAACTTAATGTTATAATATATTAAGATTAAAGATCAGGATTAAAAAGGAGGGAAAGGAATTGCTGGACTAACAAATTGAATTGGAATACAAAAAAGGGAGGTATGAGGAGGTCCAGGAAACAAGTAAATGTAAGAGAAGTGATGAAAAGATGGAATTGTTTTTAACTGTTTTTTCTTTTTTGTACTTTGTATTTTTCTTTTTTCTATTGTTATTTTTTTTTATCAATGTAATCTTTTTCTTTTGAAATTTTAATAAATATCATTTAAAAAAAAAACCTGAGCTGTTCACACTGCAGAATTTGGGTTCTAGGGCAGCCGGGTTTGAATGGCTTTGCAGCTGGCTGCAAGGCTGCATCAAGGGTCTTCAGGCAGCAGCCTGGCCTGCTTTAAACCCTTGCCAAGCAGGGCACACATTAGGAACAGGTGTCTTAAGCTACTTAGTTAGTACAGCTACCTAATTATATTAGCATCCTGGTCCAGAGCAGAGCACAGGATTTATGGTGCAAAGAAGCAGGCCACAGGCAGGAAGGGTTCAGGAAGTGACTTCTGACCCATATAAGAGCTGGCCTGGGTGAGCGCCACAGTCCCACAGCGGGTGCGGAATCACAGAATTGTAGAGTTGGAAAATGCTGACGCAGGGTGCAGTTTTCAGCTTCCTGCCCTTCACGGTTTGATTTAAGAAAAAAAAAAGGACTTTTCTACTCCGTATGCCTACAAAACAGCTGAGAGTGAGTGAGTGATTGAGTGTGTGTGTGTGTGTGTGTGTGTGTGTGTGTGTGAAACCTCAACAAGTGTGGCTGAATGAGAGTGGGAGAGGATCTGCCTTGCATGCAGAAGGTCCCAGGTTCAATCCTGGGCATCTCTAGGTAGGGCTGGGAGAGACAGACCTCTGCCTGAAACCCTGGAGGGCTGCTGCCAGTCAGAGCAGGCAGCACTGAGCTAGGTGAATCAACGGTCTGATTCAATACAAGGCAGCTTCCTATATATCCCAGGTTCCTTTTTTGGGAGGATGGGCCACAGCTCAGTGCGTGTTTTACATGCACAAGGTTCCAGGCTCAATCCTTTGCATCCACCCCCAGGCAGGCCCTGGAGAGAACACCTGCCTGACTCCATAGTAGACAGACGCGGCAATATTGAGCGATCTGGACCAACGGTCTTACTCCCTATCTCCCTATGAGATGCATGGAAGAGGCCTTCAGTGTCCGGGGAATTCTCCTCCCCAGAATTACTCAACAAGGAAATTACGCATTTCGAACCCGGGTTGCAGAATTTGGATGGCCCGACCAGCGTCGTTTGGCTGCAAAACCCTGGAGAGTGTTTACACCCCCGCTTCTGATCTAGGAAAGCTTCCTTAGAACTAGACTAGAATCAGCGCAGTGGAGATTTGGAAAGGAAAGGAAAGCCATCGTCTTCTCTTTGCTCACCGGGAGTCGTTGTAAACCCGCCAGCCAGACTGGTCCTTGCAGAAGGCTGTGTAGTGGCCGTAGTGGACGCTGCCAGAATGATTGCACAGGGCATAGAGGTTGTACACAGGGGTGCCTGGAACAGGGAGAGAGAACAGGAGGAGCTCAGACTTCCCCTTCTCCAGCAAGCAGGCCCCGAGACGGCACAGGAGGGATTGGCCCAGACCTGGCATGCCAACTCACCGGCCTTTTCGCTGGCAAACTCTTTCAGGTTGAGCTGCTGGAGGGGGAAATCCACAAACACGGAGCATTTCTTAATGGAGTAACGGGTGGTGGAGAACCGGTTCAGGTCTGGGATAGGGTGAGTTAAAGAATTTTGTTTATTCAAAACTGATATCCTGCTTTTCACTGTTTCTCAAAACACATAAACCAATATAACTGGCTATAGCTTGAAGTACTCAAGCTTGTTTTTTCCTCCTCCCATCCTTTCTTCCTTGTGTGTCGTGTCCTTTAAGAATGTGAGCCACACGGCAGGGATAGTATTTGGTTTTTGTAAGCTGCTCTGAAAACCTTTTTGGCTAAAGGTGGTGTAAATGCCGTAAATAAATGATTAATAAAAAATACGGTAAACTCATCCTTCCAATTCTACACCTGATGGCAGGTGTGCATCTAAGTGAATCTCACGGGTTTAGCCTGCTTTTTAAGCACCATGCTTATATGTTTCATTTAAGCCTGTGGTGGCGAAGCAATTAAAAGTGCTGGGAGACTTGGGTTCAAATTCCCACTCGGTCATTAAACTCACTGAGTGACCTTAGAGGCCAGTCACTGCCTCTCAGCTTAACCTACCTTGCAGGGTTGTTGTGAGGATAAAACAGGTCAGGAGAAGAAGAAGAAGAAGAAGAAGAAGAAGAAGAAGGGGAGTTTGGATTTGATATCCCGCTTTATCACTACCCGAAGGAGTCTCAAAGCGGCTAACATTCTCCTTTCCCTTCCTCCCCCACAACAAACACTCTGTGAGGTGAGTGGGGCTGAGAGACTTCAGAGAAGTGTGACTGGCCCAAGGTCACCCAGCAGCTGCATGTGGAGGAGCGGGGAAGCGAACCCGGTTCACCAGATTACGAGTTCACCGCTCTTAACCACTACACCACACTGGCGTACAACCAGGCACACCACCTTGAGCTCCTTGGAGCAAAGGTGGGATATAAATGAAATGAAATATATATTATATAAATTTGTCGCTTCATGCGTCAAGCTGTTCTAGGGGACTAGGTGGGCTTCAGCAGCTTCCTGGCATCCACCTTGTATTGCAAAACCTTGCACAAGCCATTTTATTATATACAGTTTTCTCCAGGACTCAACCTGGAGAAGGACTGTAATGCCTGTGCCGAGTGCAGCAAGGGCACTTTGACCACTGGTCCCACTGCTCTAGAATACACCTCTTGCTTTCCCCCCTAAACTCAGCAGGACTGGAAAGGAGCAAGATACCCAGTATCACACACATCAGTGCAGCATAACCCGATGCTTCCTCATAAAAGAAAACCCAAGCCAGAATAGCCTTGGCGGCGTCGTATTTAGAGGCCAGAAGAAGCCAATCCCCAATTCCTTAGGAAACCCAGGAAGGCATCCGATTTTGATTTACAGCAGTACCTGTCAGGGAACTGCCATCGGAGCTAGAGGTGGAGGGAAGGCTCCAGAGGGATGGCAGAGAGGGTCCCAGTAGGGAGAGAGGCAGCCCGTCCGCTGGGGAAGGAAATCAGCGTAACACCAGTAGAGAAGGGGGGCAGATGGGGGAATCGGAGAGGAGGCTCCAAGACTCCTCGCCGGAGACCAGCGGAGAGAGTACGGGTCCTCCGCTGCCCACACCCTCCCTGCGCAGAAGGCTTCCGCACAGGGAGTCTAGGCGGAGACTAGGCGTCAAGGAATTTTTGTGCTGGAAAAAGTTTAAGAAACGCCCACTGACGGATTCTGCCAGCGACTGAGACAGTCACGATGCTGGAGGCTGTTCAGTCAGAAAGGGTTTAACCAGGTAACCTCGCCAGGAGTGGCGGCAACTTACGCACGAGCAACCCCTAAATCCATTACAGTACCTCTACTTATGAACGTGATCCGTTCCGGGGTGCCATTCACACCCTGAAAAGTCCGTAAGTAGAGTGCCGCTACTGTGTGCTCGCGAAGCATGATAGTGTGCTTCTGCAAATTGTGGAAAGAAAATCTAAAATTTACTGCATGCATGGCATTGAAGGAAAACGTGATGAAAATGTTTTATAGATGGTACATCACACCGGTAAAATTAGCAAAAATGTATAAGACATGTAATAAGTGTTGGAAATGTAAAGAAAAAGAAGGAACGTTTTATCACATGTGGTGGGAGTGTAAGAAAGTGAAGAGTTTCTGGGAAGCGATATATAATGAATTGAAAAAGATGTTAAAATATACTTTTGTAAAGAAACCAGAAGCTTTTCTTTTAGGGATTACAGGAAAAGAAATAAGAAGAAAGGACTGTAAACTTTTTCAGTATGCAGTTACGGCAGCAAGAATTTTATTGGCCCAGAAATGGAAACAAGAGGAAATACAGACGATACAAGAATGGAGAATGAAACTGACAGACTATGCTGAATTGGATAAACTAAATGGGAAAATAAGATATGTGAGAGACCAAAAGTTTACCGAAGACTGGGAAAAGTTTGTGGAATATCTGAAAAATGTGTGTGATGTGCAAACAACGCTAGTGGGGTTTCAAGAAGCACTGTAAAAGTTAAGATGTATTGTCAAAAAGAAATAGAAGGGGGAGGGAAGATAAATGGCAATACAACGAAGGGAATGCGTACTGAAGAATAACTATGGATGATTACCAGAGAAGCTGAAGGAAGTCCAAAATGTTTTTTTTATTTGTTAAAATTTGGATAAAATTGTATAATTTTTTTGGGAAATTAATAAAAATTTATTTTTTTTTAAAAAAAGATAGTGTGCTTCTGCACATGCACAAAGCGCGCAGATCGCTTCTGCGCGTGCGGCGAAGCCGGAAATAAACACTTCCGGGTTTGCAGCGTTTGTAACCTGAAAAGCCGCAACGTGAAGCAAACATAACATGAGGTATGACTGTATGTATCGCTTATCCCAAGTACTTTGTGTAATTCTGCAGAACCAGCCTGAAAAGTAGGCCAGTTTGACCATCTTAACATTTTTAACAGACTGTTCTAAGCAGCCACTTTCTCCCTGCAGTGTGGCGCAGTCATACTACAGGACAACAATTTTACAACTGTAGAAATTGCTATTGTTCCTTGTAGTTTACTGAGTTGGGATTTCAACTTGATATTTTTCTGTACGCCGCTTGGTAACCTTTGGTTGCAAAGTGGCTTCTACATCTGCAGATAAAATACAAACAGAATACTTTGGGCGCTCTGCCGCCAGCTGCAGCCCTGACTGGCTCCCAATTCTTGGGGGAAGTTGGGTCGGGGGTGGGGGAGGGAGAATGCAGAAAGGATACGTAGCACAAGGATGCGAGGAAAGCGCTGGATGGTCAACTTCTTGGTGCTTCGGGTCCTCTGCCGGCATTTGTCACACACCTGCTCAGAGAGAGAGAGAGAGAGAGAGAGAGAGAGAGAGAGAAGAAGAAGAAGAAGAAGAAGAAGAAGAAGAAGAAGAAGAAGAAGATGCTTATACTTCATTTTATTTCTGTAAAAGCTTTTATAAACCACTGGAGATTTTTTTATTTAAAAAACCTCTTAAACAGTGAGACAATTATCATTTAAACAAAAAGACACCACAAATTCAATAAAACAGGTGCTACTGCTAATGCCATCACCCACGTGGCAGAAAAGCACGATGAACTTACTGGTGCGTTTTCAGAATCCAGCTCCTCCTCCTTGGTGAAGAGGCTGAAGCAGTCTAGCAGAGATACCTTCCCACCGGTGAAGCCTTTCTGTGAAATCAGGGCAAGGGTTTGGTTGGAAAGATCATCTTTACCACCACCCTATCCATTAGGCTGAACGTTCGAGGAGGCTTACAAAAATCAGTGCTCACACGTAAAAACAAACGCAGGGATGAAGATCTCCACTTCTGGCAGTCCCTCTGCCCCACTGCCAGGCCAGCAAGTGCCAAAATTTACCCAGAGGCTGGGTGCAGGAACCTCTCCTCCCCCAGCTCAGTCTACCTCCCCTGCTCAAGGGGATGTCAAGTCCCTTTGCTCAGATGGCCAAACCCCCTCCCTTTTCCTTCTTGCTGCTTCTGAGCCACTGCAAAATTATAGGAAAGGTCCACAGTCCAGTAGTTTGCAAGAAGAAGAAGAGTTTGGATTTGATATCCCGCTTTATCACTACCTGAAGGAGTCTCAAAGCGGCTAACATTCTCCTTTCCTTCCCCCCCCCCCCACAACAAACACTCTGTGAGGTGAGTGGGGCTGAGAGACTTCAAGAAGTGTGACTGGCCCAAGGTCACCCAGCAGCTGCATGTAGAGGAGCAGGGAAGCGAACCCAGTTCACCAGATTACAAGTCTACCGCTCTTAACCACTACACCACACCAAACGTGGGGGGCTTTGAAAGCCCTACGGTTCATTTCAAAGTCCTGACAACTGGGGCTTCAAAAGGAAGCATCGCCTGATGTCAGTGTAGCAACAGGGGACTGACAGGTGGGCGGCCCATTTCTGACATTGCTCATGAGTAGATAAACACAAAATGACAACCAGGAATCTTAATTTTAAAATCACCACCTTTTTTTTTTTTTTATAAAAAAACCTCTCTCTTGAAGTGGTTCACAGCAGCAATTGGGAAGCTGTAGCCCTCCAGAGCTCAAAGGACTCCAACTC
Source organism: Podarcis pityusensis (assembly GCF_964106645.2). Lineage (NCBI taxonomy): Eukaryota > Metazoa > Chordata > Lepidosauria > Squamata > Lacertidae > Podarcis > Podarcis pityusensis. Next base: position 10,998,154 of record NC_138041.1, read on the forward strand.
CCATCATCCCCAGCCAGTATAAAGTCATCAGGGATGATGGAAACTGGAGTTCAGCAACATATGGAAAGCCCCACCTTCCCTACTCCTGGCTTACAGGATAGGGGGAAAACCCCAATACTTTGACCAGTTAACCAGTTAAAAGAGAAAACACTCCAGAGGATTCCCAGATTAACTCTCCAGTTAAAAAGTATCCCTTAAGCTACCAGTCATATTAGTGGACAGTTCTGAGCTAGCCAGGCTAGCTATCTGACTTGCTGTAGGGAAGCTTCATCAGTCACTTAACAGCATCTGCCCTGAAGCCTGCCGTGACGACACTAGGAGCCTACCTTTGGGATAGGCAGGGAGAGGTCACAGAAAACTTCAAACGTGGTCGACCGGTAGCCACACGCTTGACACTTGAGGCAGCTTTTCAACTGGCCGACAAAGAGATCTAGCGCAGAGAGAGAAAGAAATGCTTCTGTTACTGTGTGGGCCAGCTTAAAAACAGCATTCGACTTGCACATTCTGCTACAGCTCATGCGTTCTGGCTCCAAGGGAGCATTTCAAGCTGATAATAGATGGAATCAAAAGCACCCTGTAGGAGTTGCACACTGGCATTTGAATTTGGGTCTACCCTCGAGTGGCCCTCATGTTCCTGTGTGACCAGGTGGGCGATTCTTAGACTGGCTTAGTCACAGGCAAATCATTTCGACCTTATGGCTCAGCTCAGACCATTCCCATGCTGTAGGGCAGGGATGGGGGAAACCTGTGGCCCGGCAGGGATTGCCGGACTCCATCTCCCATCAGTCCCTGGCTAACTGTCAGGGATGATGGGAGCTGGCAGTCCAAGGTTGTGCAAGAAACAACACCTGCTCACCTACTATCTTGCTGTCTTCTCGCTCCAGGTAGCGCTTCCACATCTGGTTGGCTTGTTCGTCATCACTGGGGGGGGGGGAGGAAAGAAACCCAAGAGGAGAGTGTGAGCAACATGAGCAGGAAGTGGAAGAGGGTTAGATGGAGGTGGGGCATTGGTTACCGGGGCAGAGAACAGGAGGAAGCAGAGCCCACCTGCAAAACGATTATTATTTTAATTCAGCAACATCAGTACCAATGCATCACTGCAGAAGAAAGCCAAAACAGGCCCCTGATGAGCTTACAATCCCAGGCACTGATGGTGAACTGAAGGCCCATCAACCCCTGAAATTTGGAAGCTCAGTGGCAGCAAGTTGATAGCTGGCATGGGGGTAAGAGACTGAGCTGGGAACCTGTAAGCTCCTGGTTCAAATCTTGCCTCAGGAGCAACCTCGCTAGATGGTCTTTGGCAAGCCAGTCTCAGACTCCATCTGAAACGTGGGTGTGACGATACCAGTCCAAGTTAAGGGGGTGTTGTAAAAATTACCTGAGAATGTCTGCAATGTCACTTGAAAACTGGAGTGCTACAGAATGGCTAGTTATTATTATTAAGTAAGCAACAACCAGTCACCGCAGGGAAGATTTCATCAAACACCTCCTCCACACACAAACGCTTTCCAAGCATGGCAATTCTCACATCCAAGCTCCGCACTGAGCAATGGAGATGCAAGTATGAATCAGGCTTCAAGCGGTGACTAGAAACCCAGCCTCCAGCATTTATGTGCTCAGACACACTCTGAGCGCTGCTAGTAGTTCAGCTACACTGGGAGGTCAGGCCCAACTGTTCGCCACATTAGCCCAGGTAGGTCAGAAACACCCTGCACTAGGACAGGCCACTGGACCAGGAAATATGAGCCCATTGTAAGAACATAAGAAAAGCCCTGCAGGACCAGAAAGCCCATCAAGGCCTGCTCTCACTGTAGCTGACCAGATCCCTTGGGAAGCCTGCAAGTGGCAGCACTCTCCTCAGTTGCGCTTCCCAGCAACTGCCTCTGACGGTGGAGGGAGAACACAGACACCGTGGAAAGCAACTATTGAGAGCCTTCTCCTCTATGAACTTGCCTAATTTTCTTTTAAAGCCATCCAAGTTGCTGGCCACCACTCGTCTTGTGGGAGTGAGTTCCACGGGTTAACTCTCTGTACTGAGTGAAGGACTTTCCTTTGTCTGTCCTGAATCTTCCAACATTCAGCTTCCTTGGGAAGCCCCTTCTAGCATTATCTCCTCTCTCTTCTGAGGTGGTGTTTAAGGGAGGGGGCCATAAAGCAGTAGCAGAGCCTGTGCTTTGCATATACAGTGGTACCTCGGGTTACATACGCTTCAGGTTACATACGGTTCAGGTTACAGACTCTGCTAACCCAGAAATAGTGCTTCAGGTTAAGAACTTTGCTTTAGGATGAGAACAGAAATCGTGCTCCGGCAGCGCAGCGGCAGCAGGAGGACCCATTAGCTAAAGTGGTGCTTCAGGTTAAGGACAGTTTCAGGTTAAGAATGGACCTCCAGAACGAATTAAGTACTTAACCCAAGGTACCACTGTAGCAGTTCCAGATCCAATTCCAAGGATCTCCAGTCATGGGAAAGACTCCTGGAATCAACCCGGGCAAGCTTTTCCACCTGCCTTGCCCCCCTAACTGGGACTCTTATAAGGAGGAGCCGCTGCTTAAAGATTTGATCTTGCTCTCAATTTTGTGTGTGTAGGGAATGCTCTTTGCCTCTTTGGCAGGAAAACGAACGCAGTCAAACACTCTTCAAATGTTAATTATTTTGAATTTTTATCATTTGTGTTGGCATTTGTGTTATCTATTCTTTTATGAGCTGACTTGCGGGTCTCTTTTGGCTGAAAAGCGGCATATATTGTGTCAATAGTAGAAACTGGCATCATTCAAACAATCACTTTATATACAGTGGTACCTCTGGATGCGAATGGGATCCGTTCCGGAGCCCCATTCGCATCCTGAAGCGAACGCAATCCGCGCCCGCGCCTGCGTGGGTTGCGATTCATCGCTTCCACGCATGACGTCATTTTGAGCATCTGTGCATGCGTGAGCGGCGAAACCCGGAAGTAACACGCTCCGTTACTTCCGGGTCGCCACCAAGTGCAACCCGAAAAGCCTTAACCTGAAGCAAATTCAACCCAAGATATGACTGTAAACAGTAACAAAACATAAGAGCTCTTAGATAGCAGAGTTGCCAAAAACCTGAGGCTGTGGAGAGCCACTATCAGCAGACAATGCAGTCAAGTTGCATCACATGCAAGGGTTTAGTTCCAGGTGTTGAATATATATGTGGAAACCATGCATAGCCAAAGTTACTTTTCATTTGGCTGCTGGTGGTGGAGAAGTCCCATGGGGAAGACCTCCCCCATGTTTCTGCTACCTCCCCTCACTCCCCCATGTGAAAGTGAGCAGCAGAAGGGAGGGGGGGAGGTGAGTAAGAGAGAGAGAGAAATGGAGGTAGAAGAAAAAGGCTGGAATGGAGCCGCAACTGGGCATGTAAAGCTGAATTTGTGTAAGTAAAATGCCCAGATGATGCAACTTGACTGTACTGGGATAGATGACCTGGTATACAGCAGCTTGACACATTCAGGGAGGAACTGTAGCTGTGTGGTAGAGCACCCGCCTCGCAAGCCAAAGGTCTCAGGTTCAATCCCTGCCCTCTCCCCTTTAAAAAATAGAAGCATGCTCCGATTTGTGGTATAGAGCAGTTTCTTCTGCCCAGCTCACAAGACGGCACCACATTTTCTGCACTCACCTCAAGGTGTCCGTGTCCTCTAGTACTGAGGGTCGCTTGGCGTCAGAGAGGATGCTGGGAGTCTTGCGCCCTTTCCTGTTAATCTCCACATGCAACCGATCCATGAGAAATTTTAAGAACTCCTGAGCGTCCTGCTGGCTAGAAAAGGAAGAAAGGCAGAAGGGTTGGGCAGGCCGGGGTGGGGGAAATGTTGGGGTGGGTAAGAAATGTGCAACCGCACTGGGGCAGGGATAAGGCAATGGGTACCCCAACTTGCCTCACCTGTATCCTGTGAAGGATGGCACGTATTTCTGAAAGACGGCTTTGAAGCGGCTGGGGTTGGCAGCCTCCGTGGAATCGGGGTGCCATAAAGTGGCAATGACATCTGCAAAGGCTGGAGAATGAAGAGCCACAAAAAAGAAAATAAAGGAGTTGTTCCCTTTCTCCTTCTCCATTTTTACACTAGGGAAAACACTCAGCAAATTTCATTTTGCTTCCTCTTCCTCGAAACACGGCAAATATGCTACCATTCCTGGTTTTGTCCTACAAATGAGGAATTGGGGCTTGGAGTTAGGTATGTGGCCTGTCCAAGGCCACACAGGGAAGACTGTGGCAGAGGCAGAACTCATACCTAGACCCTCTCCCTCCCAACAGGACAGGCTCAAAGATGCTGCTGGTGGAAAACTATCAAGGGGGTCAGAGGAGGGGCTGTAGCAATGGAAAAAGATGTGCAAACACAATGCAATATCAAACGCCCGCTGCTTTAGGAGTGACTTTCATAATCCTCTCCCTGTCCCACCATTCCACCCCCCACCTCAAAATTGTGGATTATAAGCCTGGGCAGTTTGTCCCACAATATTTATGTAGGTGTTTCCTGTAATACGTTTGCAAGCTGAAGGCCAGAGACGGTGGCCTATGAATACCTCGCAGGTGAGAAAGGGACAGGACAGGACAGTGCTGGAATTAGGTCCTCTAATTATATAATACTTTGTTCAAGGCAGAGGTACTTATATAATAGTGGTCAACCGGGATTGGATTAAGGCCCTCCAGAGACCAATTTAGATTGCTGGCTCACTACAAGGATCCTTTTTAGCTGAAGTTCGTTCAGACAGTGATCTGGTTACATAACCGACTCTGCCGACGGGAGGGAAAACAACAACAGAAAAAGCAGGGCAGGGTCTTTCCGCTTCCCCTCTTTACCTTCAGTCAGCTCCTGCTGGGTCCGCAGAGCGCTGGGCTGTTCCTGCCGGAATTCCCGACGGAGGCAGTAGTCCCGCAGGGGCTTGGTGCTACTCAGGCACTGAAGCACAGCATTCATGAAGCACTGGAGGAGGAGATACAATGGGGGTATCATCATGGCCTGCAGCATTCCTGTTCCCCCAAAAGGGATGGTGTGAAGACACACAGGATGCAGCTACCTGAAAGGTCACCTGCCCCTGTACAGTCCCGGGAGAACCTTTAAATCGGCTGGGAAAATTCTACTCGCGACACAGCACCCTGCAGAACATCACAGGGCGGGGACTTGAAAATGGGACATTTTCCATCCTTACCCCTGTATTACAGAATGCCGTTACTTAGTCTTTGCCATCAATTTCAACAGGTCTACTCTCAGCAAAAACAAGTTGAATAAGCCCCCCTCCCTTTGGGGTGTATCCAATGTTGGTTCAACTCAGAGGGGTGGGGAGACCAACAGGGCAGGAGATTCAGTTTTGTTTCATTTAGTTAGTTTGTTACAGAGGCTCTGCGAATGGTTGTTTGCTGACTGGGGGAAGTATAATTGTGTAATACAGTTGCACCAACACACCGTATTTTGCCGTCTATAAGATGCCCCCCTTTTGGGGACTCAGGTTTAAGAAAATGGGGAGGGGGGAGATGCCCCACAGTTGTTGAGTTTTTTTGCGGAGGGTTGTCCTCAGTTGTTCAGCTTTTTTTGGAGTGGATTGCCCACAGTTTTTGAGGGTTTTGGGGAGGGGGCCCAAAAACAATCACCCGCCAGCAACTGCCATTCAACTGCCCACTTCCCGCAGCAGCAGCCTATCCGCAGCAGCCCTTGCCGCATACACAAATCAACATCCCTATCGCCAATGAAACATTCCTGCTCGCAGCAAAAACCAGTCGCCAGTACACCCTCGGCACTATCCGTGTATAAGACGCCCCATAAATTTTGACATTATTTTTGGAAAAACAAATTGTCTTATACAGTGGTACCTCGGGTTACATACGCTTCAGGTTTCATACACTTCAAGTTACAGACTCCGCTAACTCAGAAATAGTACCTCGGGTTAAGAACTTTGCTTCAGGATGAGAACAGAAATGGCGGGGCAGTGGCATGGCGGCCCCATTAGCTAAAGTGGTGCTTCAGGTTAAGAACAATTTCAGGTTAAGAACAAACCACCAGAAAGAATTAAGTTCTTAACCCAAGGTACCACTGTACATGGATATATACGGTACTTTACTCAACAAGTAACTTCCTATGCTGATGTATTTCCTTATTCTTGAAAACACAGTAAGAAATATTTCAAAAACCAACACACCTAATTTAGGTCCATTAATTTCAATGGGTCTACTCTGAATAGGATTTGCATTGGCTACAACCCGCGGTTTTTATGTTGCACACTGTTTAGTGAATAGTAATACAGTCGTACGCTGGAAGTCGAAAAGAATCCGTTCCGGAAGTCCGTTCAACTTCCAAAACATCCGGAAACCAAACCACGGCTTCTGATTGGCTGCAGTAAGCTCCTGTAGCCAATCAGAAGCCACGGAAGCCGCGTTGGACATTAGGCTTCCAAAAATAGTTTGCAAACTGGAACAGTCACTTCCGGGTTTGTGGCGTTTGCGAGCCAAAATGTTTGACTTGCAAGGCGTTTGGGATCCAAGGTATGACTGTAATAAACAAGCTGTTTTAAAATGCCTTTAAATAAATAAAATCTTGCTGGAGCAAAGAAGGCCTGGGGTGAGTCGGTGCCTGGACAGGAGGGGGAACAATTGCGAACAGAACTTTAGCTACCTAGTGCTCCAGTGCAGAATGCAATAAAACACCCATATTCCTAGCCAGCAATCCTGACTTCAATTCCTGGTGGTGGTGGGAAACAGGAGCGTGCTGCCATTTTGGAACAACCAACCACAGCGTATGCTCTTAGTTATGCTGGGGTTGGCACAGTTGCTGGGTGTGTGTGTCCTTGTTGCTAGGCTCCCACAACTTCCAGATGGGGATTTAGGGTTAGGAACGGGGACTGTAGCGGCAGGGTTGCAAGCTGCCTTCAGGCAGCACCTAAAATCCCACCGAGTTTCCAAAGATGCTGGGTCCTGCGTCCGATTTTGGTGCTTAGTGCAGAACATTCGTGGAGCATACCACCCAACCTCACCTCCCTCAGCAACACCTGGATGCAGAATTCCAAACTTGTTTTCTGCACTCGGCACAGAGCGGTTGTGCAGAATATGCACACATCATACAAGCTGAAAGGTCAAAATCATCTGCGGTGGGGAACCCACAGGCCGATCTTGGCCTACCAGGTTGTCAAATGTGGCCTCTGAAACTGGAGTTTTAAAGAGCAGCTGGGGCGGTTTGCAAAAGGGCTTTCAAACAGTCCCACGCTGCGCTTTGAAGTCCCGAAAGTCAGGACTTCAAAGCGCTGCATCGCAAGATGCCACTGTGGATCCAGGCAATTGGCAGGTGGGCAACCCCACCCACCTGTCAAATGTGGCCCTCCAGGGGTGGGGAAGATGCAAATCTCACCCAACCCAGAAAAGATTTGCCACCTTTGCTTTAAAACACACGCACAACAAACTCAATAAGAGACATCACTTCTGCTGCTCTCATTGTGGCAAGTCTGACACGGCTACCTCGCCTCCTACCAAGTTCGACTTCTCAATGCCGGTTATTTTAAGGCGTCTTTTGAGTAACAAAAATTGCACATTGTTGGGGCCTTTCAAAAGAAACCTTTGTGACAAGTCCCTTATGCAGGGAGGGAAGTTCTCTTCACCTGGGGCTGGGGAGGTAAGCGCCCACTTCTTACCGTGTTGCCAAGGTTGCGGAGACCTATGTGCCCAGAGCCCAGCAGGAGAGTGTGATGCGTCTGGAAAAAACAAAAACAAATGACAGAGTGAATGAGAGAGACAGAGAGGGAGGGATGTTTTGCGTGTTGTGACAGCGGGAATAATAGGCTTGTCTCGTCTCACGTCTCCACATGCAGGATGGACAGATACATCCGTACTTAAGTACACATACAGAGTGAGCATCCCAAAGACTGGCACAGGTCTCTTTCGTGGCATTGCCAGAACTCCCCAACCCCCCAGCATGATTCCTCTCCATGGTCTAGGGGTCGTTCCACTGCAGTTTCTGGCCAAGCTGCCTTTTGCAGGCTTCTCAAATCAATCCACCTCTCCTTTCCAGCTGTGGAGGAGTTCCAGCTCCCCTACCTAGTCGTCTCGAGCAGAGAAGGAGTGAGCAAATCACAGCGGCTCTGAAGCAGGTTAGCTTGAGCGGTAACCGCTGAGGATTTAAATACACGCAATTATATTGTGCGACTTGCCGTGACAGGAAGGAAATCTGAACACAATCAAGAAGTTGGGGGGGGGAGGCACCCTTGGGGCATTTTTCTAAGACTGCAACCAAGAAGTTCTGAAACAGGAGCTGCAAGCCCCCAAACAAGTCCTGATACCAATCCTTCCTTAGCTCCAGGGGGAAGGAATCAGGCACCCTTCAGACGTTGTTGGACTCCAACTCCCTAACTTTGGTCCTGCTGTCTGGGGCTGATGGGAGGCAGCTGAGCAACATCCAGAGGACCCAATAGGCTCCACACCAACAGCCATGCCTTTCTAGAACTTCAGAGTCTTTTCCACTTAAAGATGCCAGGGACTGAACCTTCTGAGGGCAGAGGAGGGGCTTGATCAACTGAACTATGGTCCTTTTCCAATGTAAGAGAACTGTATGAGCATATGAAGTTGTTGTTGTTGTATACTCCGAAGGGGGACACTGTGGCCCTGCCGATGTCTCTGGCTGGGGCTGATGGGAGTCCAGCAATGTCTGGAATTGGAGTCCATCAGCCCCACATATCCGGCCAACCCCTTCTTTAGACTACTGGCCCTTGACAGGAAGGTTGTGCCCTGACCTACAGCCACTTCACCCCAGCGGCATCACTAACTGGTCGATTTACTCAATTTCCTTTTTTGTGGTGGAGGGGAGGAAGAGCTTGAGATCAGAGAGACCAACTGCAAAAGAAGACCAAGCCTCTTCATGTTTAAATAGCTGTGTGGTGCAATAAAAGCAGGCCTGCATCCGTACTGGAGTGGTGTTTTTAAGATGTTCAGATTGTTTTCTTGCTTGTGTGTTTTCCACTCTGGACAACTTTGGGAGGAAAAAGTGGGGTATGAATTTAGTAATATAGAAGGGAACTGCAGCAAATGCAGGTTTCTCTCACAGGGTAGATCCTCCAAGAAAAAACTCTTTCAAACAGCTATTAAAAATGTCCTCTCCTCTTCTTGCAGTGGGCGGAAGAGGAGAAGGAGGGAAACATCTCATCACAAACATTGTAACTGGGTCGCTAGTCGCTGGCCAGAATTAAAGGCAACTACTGGGTCAGAAACAAATAATTCAACAAGCGTTGCTCTCATCCACTATGAAATCAAGGAAAAGCATTCTCCACGCTCTTCTCAGCTGCAGCCTTGTCCCATAGGCCAAAGCTCCCTGTTCCTCAAATTCTCCCAGCAAACAGCAGGTGTTTTTTTAATAGTCAAGTTTCTTAATCATCCTTCATTACAATGAAAACTGTCCCATATGGAACGGAATGGTATAAATCCAGCCAAAGAACCAAAAAGGTAAAAGGTAAAGGATACGGAGAAAGAGGCTCAGGGCACCTCTGTACAATAAAGCCACGCAATGAAGCCGCGTCAGACATTATCAACTTAGTGGCAGCAACGGGGAGAGATTGGGGGGGGGGTTACCTCGCTGGTCATCAGCAGCAGCCCCATCACCGCCGTGTGGACCACGGACTCAGAGATGTCCGCCGCTCGGCCATGAAGCTCCCGCTTGGTGGCCAACGTGCGGTGCAGCTTCCGGGGCAGCTCCACCAGAGTGGCCCCCTGGAGCCCCGGCATGGCTCCCCCGCTGCCCGTTCCCGCTTGAAGAGCCGGCGAGAAAGAGGCGCAGCCCTCGTCCTGCGCGGCGCCAAGCGGGGAAAAGGACTGGCGGGCCCTCCCTCACGTCCCTATAAGCCAGCAGCTCATTAGCTGATCCGATTTCCCCTGGCTATTCCTGGCTCCTCCTGGAGGCTCATCTCGGCGGGATTAATTAGCAGGAAGAGCTACTTTGGGGAGCAGCAACGCTTTCGGAGAACTGCGGAGCCAGGGAGGGAACGGCGCGGCAAAATAAAAACACAACCAAAGCAAATATACACAGCTCAGGGTGACCAGGGTTACGGCTAGCAGCTTCCCCAAGAGGCCCCTGCAGCGTCCTCGAGAAAAGCCCCGAGACCCAGCGGGTAACTGCTTCGGACGACTTCTCAGTGGGCCAACCCACCTTGGCACAGTGGGATGTTCCCCAAAAGCTACCTTGAGCAGGGCAAGTCGGACAGCTACACAGACCTATAAAAACTGCGCAAGTGAATCCTTGCCCCAGGGAATTAATTAGCCGTTACAACTCTGGAAGATGTCAGCACCTGAGTCGACCAGAGTCACTAGCCGGGGGAACCGGGTGCAGATAGTGAGCTAGGAGCTGGGCGTGGACATTTTACCCCCAAATCAGTCCAGGTTCAGCAAAAGGGCTGCCAGCTTGGGACAGCAGTGGAAGAAAATGGGCACATTTGAGAATGTGCCTTCCCCTAAGCCATCCCCACCCCCTCTAATAAAAGACGGTCCCTGCACTCACAGAAAAGATTTAGGGGAGACATCTGCTAACTCTATACATTTTGTTCCATGCATCTGTTTCTATGGAAACAAATGTGATTTTCGATAGGCTATCACCAAAGAAAAGTCTCCTTTCCCTCCCTCCCATCTGCCTCCTGCTTTCAAGTGTTGGAGAGGCCACAAGGAGGCATCTCCTGAGATGGCTCCAACAGGGGCAGATGGACCAGTGGAAGCAGCTTGCAATGCAACTGTGCAGAGGCTGCTCCTTGAGACGAAGTTTGTCCACAAAAAGCTTTACTGATTTTCACCATGCAATAAACAGAAAAAGGAAAAGAAAACCATTTGTGTGGGTGACAGCACAATGAACAGCCAACACCCCTTGGGGAAGGGCCATAGCTCAATGGGGAAAGCATCTGTCTTGCAAAAGGTCCCAGGTTCAATCCCAGCAGCATCTCCAGGTGGGACCGGGAGAGAACCCTGCCTGAAATCCTGGAGTGAGTATACACAATACTGAGCAGCTATATGGACCAATGGTCTGACTCAGTAGAAGACAGCTTCTTATGCCCTCCTCTCTGTCTGGACCACTGTTGAGAGGGAGGAGGGCTGTAGCTGAGTGGCAGAACATCTGCCTTGCATGCAGAAGGTTGCAGGCTCAATCTCTGGCCCCTCCAAGTAGACCTGGGGATGCCAACCGCCTGAAACCCTCAAGAGTCAGTTCCGATAAAACTCAACTCTGTATACAGAGGCTTCCTAAGTTTCCCACTGACACCCGAACGACACCAAAAGCGCCTTGCTGCAAGGAGCCATGCCTGTGCTGTCTCATTTTCCAGCAGCTGGCATGTGGTGGGAGTCAGGCCAGAACTCCACCCTCCTGCCTTGGGGAACCGGATCCATGCTGGCCATCTGCCAGTATTTACAGGACTGTAAGTAATTGATATGAAGGATACTGAGGCAGCCTTCCTGTGAGGCAGAGGGGAAAGCAAACAGCTAGGGGCAGCTCTATAGGAACCTATTCAATGGTTATTATTCTTTTGGAGGGATAGTTCAGAGGCGTAGAGCATCTGCTTTTATACACAGATGGACCTGACATCTCCAGGTAGGGATGGAAAATCCCAAGGAGCTGCTGCCCGTTACTGCGGACAATATTGAACTAGATGGGCCAGCATTCTGCCTTAGTAGTATAAGGAAAGTTCACATGTCACAATTCTAAACCAGGCAAACTACCACCAGTTCCCCTAAACTTCCTTTGGTGGTGGCTTCCTGCGAATTCTCAGAGAAGGATCTCTGTCTGACTCGCCGAAGCACAACCCGCAAGGTTCCATGGCCGATAAACCCACTTAAGTGTGTCTAATGCAGCTGAGCCACTTAAAACCAGCTTAACGACTACGGTGCTCTCCCCCCACAGACTCACCCCCAAGGAATGCTGGGAACTCTTGTGGCTGTCTATTCTGTTAGAGATACTTAGCCGCCTGCCAAGGAGAGTCCTGCGTGTGTGCATGTCTGCCTGGGAGGAACATGAAACAAAGCAGTTAAAAACTAGCGGGAGCGGACAGCATAAACATCAAGGGAAATCCAGCGAGCGTGAGTTTCTGCTCACACAACCCTCTGGGGCAATTATTTTGGAGGGTTAGGGGGGATGCACCAGGAGAGGAGAGAAAGAAGTTGGCTCATGCTGGGGCACCCACAAACAGGTTGTGAAGGCAACAGCCTGTCCCCAGCATTTGGTATTCAGCGGTATATTGCTACTGAACATGGGAGCTTTATCAGGCGATCAAGTGATGAACAAAAGTCATCCACAAATTTGTCTTCTGTCCTTCCTTTAAAGGAGGGAGTGGGAACCTCTGGCTCTCCAGATGTTGCTGGACTCCCGTAAGCCCCAGCCAGCATGGCCAATGGTCAGGGAGGGTGGAAGCTGGAGCTCAGCAGCATTTGCAGGGCCACAGGTTACACCAATCCTGCTTTAAGACAAACCAAAATGGCGACTGTGACTGCACTTCACGGCAACGTACTCCCCATAGTGCCACAAAAGTTACGGCTCTTAAATGTGTTTCTTGGGGTGGGGGGTGGGGTTATTGTTTCATTTTGGTTTTAACTATCGATTTCGTGCTTTTATCCTGTATTTTTATCTTATGAACCGTCCTGACATCTTTGGATTAAGGGCGGAATATAAATTGAATAAATAATAAGTATCCCACACTTTGTTTTCTAAACACTAGCTTGCTAAGAGGCTGGTCCTCCATGTCTAATATGGAAACCCAGGACACCGGATTCTTAGCAGCCAGGGAGGAAGGGGGGAGGAAGGGGAAAGCATTCTGCAAAGTATTTTGGCTGAGGAGGGATAAAGGTGAGGGGTGCAGGACGGAAGAGGAATCCAGGACCCTTCTGCCACAGGGAATTCCTTTGTGCCTACAACTCCCAGGCAACTGCTTAAATACAGAGATGCCAAGAGTGAATCTATATGTGCTGCAGAGAATTACTTTCTTCAGTTTGCCCCTGGGTCTACTGCCAATCAGTTTCCTAGACAGCCCTGGATTCTAAGGTTAATAAAGTTCCTTCTATCTACTTTCTTCACACCGTGTACCCTACTGTAAAGCCTGGAGCCCTCCATTCCCCCAAAGAGGATCATTGCTGGGCACCCCTTGCCAGTCCCTTACAGCAGTGGCCTTCTCCTCCAGCCTGCTCGGAACAGGGCCCTTGCTCTGGGGTGGGCTGGTGGATACCGGGACGTCTTGGGAGCGAGCGTATTCCGTGGCCTGCGGGTCGAGGGCGCGAGTCCTGGGGCAGCCCTCCGTGCGGACGGACAGCAGCGTGGGCGACGGCCTCCCATCTGCCCCGGGGGTGACGTTGACTCTCCGCAGAGACGAGCTCCTCTTCAGGGCCAGGGCGCCCAGGCCATGTTTGTGGCTGCACGATGGGCTGCGGTCCCGGAGGGCAAGCCGGTTCAGCACGGCGCTCAACTGCTCCTCCCCGCGGCTGCCGGACTGGCTCAAGTCGCCGATGCTGATCGACTTGGAGCGCAGCAGGTTGCCGCTCCGGCGGTCTGAGTCCGGCCCGCCCAGGAGGACCCCAGGTGGCATGGTGAAGGAGGCGCTGCCGGAGATGGTGCCGGCCTGCGGGCAGCCGGGCACCTTGAGGGCGTGGTCTGCCTTGACGGGGCCGCGGCGGGAGGCAGAGGCGCGCAGTGTGTCGCTGCGCTTGGAGGCCCGGCCTCGGTCGAGCTCCAGCTTCTTGCCCCTGTCATCCAGAGGGCTTGGCCTGGGCGGCAACGGGCGCAGTTTGGACGCCACGGAAAGTCCGTTGGAGGCGGCGGAGGAGCAGCCGCGGTGCTCTTGGCTCGGGGCTCGGTGTCCATTGGGGAGCTTGGAGGTGGCTTTCGGCTGAGAGGTGATGACCGACTGCTCTCTCGCCCGGCTCATGCGGTGCTCGGAGGCTTGCGGCATTGCGGAGAGGAGATAGAGGAGGGCCCTGGGGAGAAAAGAAACAAAAGCGGGAAGTGGGGAAACGGTCAGGTCTGTTTCTTCACATTACGTTTTTGAAATACAGTGGTACCTTGGTTTACGAACGTAATCCGTTCTGGAAGTCCGTTCTTAAACCAAAGCGTTCTGAAACCGAGGCGTGCTTTCCCACAGCAGCGGGGGACTCAATTTACAAATGGAACACACTCAGCAGGAAGCAGAACATGTTCTGCTTCCAAGGCAAAGTTCACAACCAAAACATCTACTTCCAGGTTTGCAGCGTTCTTAATCCAAGTTGTTCATAAACTAAGCTGTTCTTAAACCAAGGTACCATTGTATGTTTGTTGGCTGTGCATTCGGATACCTGCTAAGATATCATAACCAAATTTGGCATAATGGTTCCTCCAGAACTCAAGGACCAGGCTTTTGTCTATGTTTGGATACAGCTGGGCATCATTTGGAATCAAGACGGCAGACTGAACCTTTCAGAGCTGCACTGGTTTTTTGGTTCCTTATCATTCCAGAGCAATGCCAAATATGAGGCTATTGGTTATTAATACTGGGTTGGAGCCAACTGAGAAATAAATAGCTATTACTAATTTGTCCATTGACTTAAGTGCATCTGCTCTGAGTAGGATTTAGCTGGATAGAATCAGTTATTAACAACTTTATATACCACTTAACGTTCAGGATAGGCTTCTGTGCTTTTTACTGTGTATAAAGGAAACAAAACACTGAAGTAGAAACATTCCTAATTAAACTACACAATCACCTTACAATATAGACACCCTTAAGTGAAATACACATTAAAACAATGCAGCAATTAAACCAGGAGACTGTGGGAAAAGGTCAGTTCAGAGGACTGAGCACACAGACTCTTGGGAAATCCAAGTTTCCAATTTAATAAAAGCATGGAATTTTTTTAGCCCCTCAAAACAGGCACTCAACAGAAATGGACAGCACAAAGCCAAGCAGCACAAAGACCCCAGCCCAGCAAGCTGGAAACGCACCTCTCAAAAAGTGCTAGACTCTCACCCCCTCCGGCCCCTGGCTCACACCTCACAGAGGTGGCTGACCGCAGGAGGGCTCCTCTTGGCAGATGCCCTGCAAGACAAAAAAACAGCAAAGGAAAACTGGTAAAATTCTCCGCCTTTACTCAGAGATGCTCCCCACAGCCAGATTCCAGGATAGGTGGTCCCAATGGAAAGGGAAGAGCTTCCCTGCATCTCAGGGGGAACCGAGGCCACATCTTAACTCCAATTCCTCAGAAACAAGGGTGAGCATAGTCTGTAAACACCATGCAGGATTCAACTCAGCTTCTGGCTTCCTGAGAACCTCGGCTTTATTTCTGCGATACAGGTTTAATAGTTCTCGTCATTCCAAGGACGGAGTGGGAGTGAACGGGGCTCTGGAGGTATGCAGATTGTCAAAACCTTGGAAACCAAAGCCCAAGGCCACCTGGCTGGGAGTACCTGTAACATAATGGGTGTTTCCTTCACATTTTTATTCATTTGCTTAGACATTTTATATAGCTCTCCATTATATCATCTCTATGCAGCACACAAAAATCTCAATACAATGACATCAAAACCCAATTAAAATTACAAAATCAGAATTAAATTAAAATGCCTGCTGGATTATTATTTTTTTAACCCAGTTAAGAAGGCACAGAAGTTCAACAGGGAGGGGGCCTGTCAGACCTTGGCTAGAAGGAGGTTTCATAAAACTGTGCCCACATTACCAAATGCTGCGCATCTGAGCCATGGGGGGAAACTAACACTAACAGCGACTCCCCTGAATACCTCTGTGACCGGGCAGGGATACAAGGGAGAGGTGGACCCTGAGGTGTCCAAGTTGTTAAGAGCCTTGAAGCTGGCCCAGTATGGCCAGTCAGTGCAAGCTTTTGAGCACCAGAGACTCTGTGGCCCTTCCATCAGCCAAAGGCAGCATGGCCAGTGGTCAGGGATGAGGGGGGTTGTAGATCTGCAAAATCAGGAATGCCATAGTCTTCCCGTTCCTGGGGCGCAGTAAGTCACAGAGAGGTGTGCAGAGAGGTGCCCGCCTGCAAGGAGCTTCCAATCCAAAACAGACAACGGGAGAAACGAAGAAGGGAGGAGAAATTGTGGGCAGACACAGTTACATCGGCCTAAAACTTGGTTAAAGTTGGAAAGAAGAATTCAGGAGGAAAAATCCCTTAGAAAAGGATTAATTTTGAGAAGTGATTTGAAGGAAGGGAGGAGAGGTGGCGCCATGTGCATATTTAAGGGGGAGTTCCAAGCTTCGAGAGCAGCAAGGGGGAATAGGCAGCATCGCTGCTCACTCACATTTGCATCTAAATTATTTCATGTGCATCTACTTACCTAAATGGGACCTAAACCAGGACACCTAAAGGTTGACCAAAAAATCACAAACACTCCAGGGAGGTCAGGCATTTTTTTTCAGCCCAAGAGCCACATTCTCTCATGGGGCGTCTTCCAGGGGCCACATGCCAGTGTCAGGGCCGAGTCAGTGGTAAACTGGGCAGAGCAATGGGTGCAACTCTTACTTTGTATAGTAGGCCACGCAAAGGTCACACGTCTTTCCATCCTGGCAAGCCAGAGGCAACCTGGCCCAGTCAGAGAAGCCTGAAGGGCCACATTCGGCCCCCAGTCCCAAAGTTCTGCCACAGTGGTATCAGCCAAACAGCTTTAGGGCATTGTGTAGTTATATGACTTTAGGTGGTACTGCAAGGCATTTACCGTGGTACCTCAGGTTACATACACTTCAGGTTACATACACTTCAGGTTACATACACTTCAGATTACAGACTCCGTTAACCCAGAAATATTACCTCGGGTTAAGAACTTTGCTTCAGGATGAGAACAGAAATCGTGCTCCGGCGGTGCGGCGGCAGCAGGAGGCCCCATTAGCTAAAGTGGTGCTTCAGGTTAAGAATAGTTTCAGGTTAAGAACGGGCCTCCGGAACGAATTAAGTACTTAACCTGAGGTACCACTGTACACACATTCGTGAAGGACCGGTCTATGAATGGGTAGCGGCCACGAAGGCTAGTGGAAGTCAGAGGCCGTATACCTCTGAATACCAGCTGCTGAAGAAGCGGAGAACAGTAAAGAGCTATTGCCTCCTTGCGCTGCTTGTGAGCTTCAGAGAGCTGCTGGCCAGCCACTCTCCATCAGAGCTCTTCTGAGGTTCTCCTCCAGTTTCCTCTGCTACCATTGGCCAAAGGGGATTTCTTCTGCATTCCTGGCGCAATTCTTTTGGAAATCACAATTCTTTGGAAATCAAAACTCAAGGAGGTCTTTACTGAGGCAACAAGATTCTGAGCGACATATTTAAAAACAAGGGAAAACCAATTTTCTGTGCCAAATTCAAAAAGCCTGCTTAAGCAGAACTATGGGAATTACATGAATTATGCAGACTTGAGGAACAAAATAAGCAGCAGAGGACCGGTGCCTTCATGCTCCGACTGTGGAGCATTTGGCACGTCACTAGGAAAGGCAGGATACTGGTCTCAAAGATGAAAGCTGCAGTTCAACAACATCTAGAAGTCACAAGGTCCTGCCCCCCACCCCAGCTTTAGTGCAATCTAACAGGGCTCTTCTTATGGGAGACAGAGCTATGCCCACTGAGACCTCAAGAGCCACACAGGAAACTGGCAGGGATACACGAATTCCACCCAATCACAGAATAGGGGATCAAAGTAAAGAGCCAGCCTTCAGAAAAACATTTCCTTTTTTGCAAAGTAAGACTTGAATGCAAGCAGGGGAAGAGAAGATTCTGTAACCGCTATAGTTATTTGTCGCTACACAGCAGAAGCAAGAGAAAGTAGATGAAAAAAGAATATGCAAATGTATTATCAGCATAATTTCTGCCACGGTTATAGAATCTAGCTTTTCTCGGCACACAGAATTTCGACACATTCTCATTTACTTATATACAGAGAGTCCCATTTATATAAATGACACTGAAGAAGCCTGAGTGGTCCTTTGCTTATATTCTAAAATATTCATGGAGGAAAGAGGAATGAATAGGGACAGGCACAGGAGATGCAACAGAAGAACAAAAATTGTGTCGGTCCCTCAGAAGGTGGTGGACTCTCGTTCCTTGGGGTTTTTAAAGCAAAGGTTGGATGGCCATCTAATGATGCTTCAGTTGAGATTCCTGCATTGCAGGGGGTTGGACTAGATGACTGCCAGGGTCCCTTTCCAACTCTACAATTCTATGATTCTATGAAAAACAAAAGAAGAACAAAAGAAGAGCCTGCTGGATCAGACCAACACCTAGTCAAGCATCTTGTTCTTGCAGTGGCCAACCAATTGCCTGTGGGGAAACCCACAAGCAGGCTTCAAGCACAAGAGCACTTCCCCTTGGTTTCTAGACGCTTATTATTTACATACACAAAAATCCCAGAGTTCTCTTTATTATCAGCCGGTCAACATCTGTGTCCCGCTCCCCTGCGACATAACTGGAATCCAACTCTTAGCATGGCCAATGGCCAGGGAAGATGGGAGTTGGAGTCTAACATCTGCAGGATCACAGATGTGATCCTTGAGGACAACCACCACTGGCCCTCATATCTTTCCTTTGCTCTATTGCTTCTTTTCACTGTGGCTGAAATGGAAAACAAGACATCCCCTGGGAGTTCCAAAGCTTCATTGACATGCAAAACGTTATTGGGAAAGATGGAGCATGCCCATCAATGTCAGGCAAAGGTCCAGTTCTCCAGTACAAACTTTGTCCAGCCAGGTCCCTCCAGAAAGCTTCCATCATCCAGGGATAAAGCAGCAACAATCTTTCCCTCATGTTTGTCCTCAGCATTGGGGAATTCAAAGGTAGTCTCAACCTGTACATCATGGATGGGGAATCTGTGGCCCTTCAGATGCTGCTGGGCTCCAATTTCTGCCTGCCTCAGCAAGCATGGACAATGATCAGGGATGATGGAAGTTGTAGTCTAATAACATATGGAGGGCCTAAGAGGTTCTCCACCTCTACTGGATATGGAAGTTCAACAGCCTTCTCCTCTCCTATAAGTATGTCTAACCCTGTTTGAAGCCATGACACCTGGTGGCCTCCACCTCACCATTTAAAATAAATCCTTCAAATCTTTACTACTGCCATATCTTGCAGCAGCAAAGAGACACTCAGAGCTCTATCCTTTTCTGTCAATTTGACCAAATCTTCATAAATACCATAAAGCCAGATAATGACACTGCCATACACCATTTAAATACTAGGTTTTTATCCAACTTCTACTCAGAGTAGATTCATTGAAATGGAACTGAACTAGCCATGCCTATTCATTTCTATGGGAAGAACTAGCCCTGGATACAACCCAATAATATATCTAAACACCTAAAACACATCTAAACACCTAAAACACAAATCCATCTTCTGATTTGGGGTGCACCTTCCCATTTAAAAAGACAGTCCATACCTTCCCTATTTTAAAACCTATATTATCATCATTATCAAAGCTCCTAAATTTCTCTAAGCACTGTTTGTAAATTAAAGGATAAGACAATATCTGCCCTCTAGCTCACAATTCAATAGACACAATGTGAAAGGAAAATGGAATGAGGAGGGAAGAGGAAAATCAAGGACTGGAGCAGCTGATCCTCAACTGGCAGATAGATGAAGTTGGTTTTGCCCTCGCCAGGATGTCCTTCTCAAGAGGCAGCCTCCTAGTAGCCCTTGTCCATGCATCCCATAAAACAGTAGTCATCAACCTTTTCACTCCCAGGACCCAATTTCAACCCATCCATACATTTCAGGACCCATTCCCTACTATTTTTACCGTGTATCTGCATGATGTCCATGCTCCTGCTGCAACCCACCTTGGAACAAGCCGTGACCCACTAGCGGGGTCCCCGAACCCACCAGCTGAAGACCAGTGCCATAAAAAATATACTGACACCCAGAACACCCCCCAAATTGTTTTACTTCCAAGCCACACTTCAGACCCACTTACTCCATAGAGGTTGGGGGTCTTCCTGCTGTCACCAGGAGCCCACCCCAACTCCTAGGCAGCACAGCCTCATCTGCCGACCTCTAGAGCCCTCCTCCTTCGCAGTCCAGAGCCCCCATGAGAAGCCCATTCCCCACCCCCTTCACCGAGGACCCTGGGCAGAGAAGTCCCCCCCCCCAAATAAAAACCACAAACCCCAACCCCACCCCGTCAAGACTCACCCCACATATTATTATGCCGCGATTACATAATAATGTCAAATTGTGCTCCCTGCCCTCCCCCTCCCCTCGCGTTATACAGGCACAGCGTGTGCATGTCGCCTGCGCTAGACACCATCTAGGCAGGTGGGCCTTACCTATGTCGCGTTGTGCCCCCCATGCAGACCCACAGCCGGCCCCACGACTCAAATAAGGAGAGGAGCCCCCAGAGCATCCTTTTAACCGAGTCTTTAGAGCCCCCCTCTTCTTAACCCTTCTTGCTACAGGGCCCACGGCCCTCGCCCCCCCCAGCCCTCAAACCCCACCCCGTCCCGCAACAGACCCTCGGTGCCGCAAAGGAGTTCAGGTGTGTGGGCCTCACCTCCTGCAGGACGCCATGGCAACAACAACTCCTGCAGCACGGGCCGCCATCTTTGTTCCTCCCCCCTCCCCGCCGCACTCCGCGCTTTTGCCCGGCCGAGGCCGGCTTCGCGCGGCTCCAACGCGCAGGCGCTGGCACGCCTTTCGGGCCCCGCGCGCGCCGGCGACGGACTGACGGGACCTGCGCGTGCGCAGCTCATCCTCCCTAGGGTCCTTTTGTTGTTTTGGTAGCGTCACAGTCAGCTTTTGCTTTGCCCGACTTGCCACTCTCACCTTTTCCGTCGCCATGGAAACGGCGGGAAGCGTCCCAGAAAATTTAAAGGCGCAGTAGCCTTAAATAAATAAAAATAATAATAGAGGCTGGACGCTTTGCAAGCCGGATCCGGTCTATGTATTGTATATTTCTTGGGAGTCGTTCGCTGTGATTTATTCGCAAGCTGCAACCAGATCCTATGAATGTTTATTCAGGAGTAATTCACACCACTTAAGAGATTTTTGAAATATTAAGCAGAATAGAAATGCTTTTAAATTTAAATTTTAAACTGTTGTTCAGAATGTATTTAACTATTTCCAGGTTGCTGTGTGTGTTTTAATATTTATTGTTGATGTCTGCAGTCCTGAACTCCTTTGTGAGGAAGGGTGAAATATCATTTAAGAAATAGGAAATGATAATAAACAAATGGGGCTTACTTCCTTGTTAAGTGTGCATAGGAATTGCAATTGCAGGATATTTAATCATAATTATACTGTACCCACTTTGTTTGACGGGAGTTAATTCAAATGTAACAAGAACTTCCAGATCTTGGCTGCACCTTGAAGGCTAACAAATAGATACTTGTTACATTGTTACTTGTTACATTAGTCTTTTAAAAATGCTACAAGACTGCATTGCTGGTGCAACATTCTGCAGTCCTGTGCACACTTACATGACAATAAGCCCCACTGAACAGGGCAGGGCTTACTTCTGAGCAGAGCAGGGCAAGGAGTTTGTTGTAACACTGAAGTAAACATTTTTCCTTGCAAGTGAGCATGCCTTACTGTTCTGACATCAACCACTAGCGAATCAAATAGGGCTGAACCCCCTAAGCAAAAGTGTATAGCGGACAACACCTGCCCTAAAAGCTATTTTTAATCAAAATGGAATACTTGGAGGGGGACACACACACCCATGTTTCCTTGAACCATATACTGTAATTGAAAAACATTAAACATTAGCATTTGTATGCAAACCAACCATATGGGAGATATCCCGTTAACCTCATAACGAGCCTGTGAAGATGCTAATGTGCTGTTTGTTGCCTCTGAGCCAATTCACTCCTCTTTCCCAGGGAGAAGGAGAATTGTTTCCTTGTGATGGTGGTAAACTAACCCTCCTAGATCAGCTTGCAAAAATCTGCTCATCTCAGTACTCATGTTCCTCTGCATTAATTACTCGCTTCATATCAGCTTACTGAGAAGATGAAGGGGAGAGGATACTGGACATGTTAACTGGATGCTACCCTCCACCCATTCATTAATGGCTCAGCAAATATCAACTGAGGGGAAAGGCAGTGTTGCTTGCACGGAATTAAACTCACACAGGGCCTCATCCAGTCACACTGAGGAAGCCCCCAGACTGGTGTTTTTTCATGGGCGTATTCTGCAACATGCCACGGATGGAATAATAGAGCACTCAATGGTGGATCGTCTGGACCATCCACACTAGGGCTGGGCAATATCTGGTTTTCAACATCATGATATATCACCATGCCGTCATTGATGCCAAAATCCAGCATTGTCTGAGCTCTGCGAGTGCGGCTTTCTCCCGATTGAAGTGCAGAGTGCTTTAGGACTGGGACATTCGCAAGGAAACCAAAATGCATGTTTACAAAGCTATTGTACTACCAACCTTACTGGATGCTTGTGAAACATGGACCACTTATAAACGCCATCTCCAACTCCTCAAAAGATTCCATCAACGGTGTCTCCGAAAATTTTTACACATCACTTGGGAAGACAGGCGAACTAATGTCAGTGTACTGGAAGAAGCAAAGCTCACCAGTGTCAAAGCAATGATTCTTCAACATCAACTTCGTTGGACTGGTCATGTTGTGTGGATGCCTGGTGATCATCTTCCAAAGCAACTACTCTATTCCGAACTTAAAAATGGAAAGCGTAATGCTGGTGGTCAACAAAAGAGGTTTAAAGACTGTCTCAAGGCAATTTTTTAAAAAATGTAGTATAAACACCAACAATTGGGAAACACTTGCCTGAGAGCGCTCCAGTTGGAGAACAGCCTTTACCAAAGGTGTCATGGGCTTTGAAGACACTTGATCTCAGGACACAAGGGAGAAACGTGCTAAGAGGAAGGTACGCTTGGCAAATCCACACTGTGATCAACTCCCACCCGGGAACCAATGTCCCCACTGTGGAAGGATGTGTGAATCCAGAATTGGCCTCCACAGTCACTTACGGACTCACTGTTAAAACTGTGTTAATGGAAGACAATCTTACTCTGCTACAAGTGATCACCAAAAAAGAAAAAGAAGAAGATATCACCATGCAAAACATCACAATATTCTGATATATCATGATGCCTGAAATAAGGATGGAGCTATGTAGAGGCATTGGCTGGCTTCACGGTTTCCCCCGCATTGTGATTTTTGCTGCCCCCTGCAGGACACAGGGGAGAGTTGAGCCGGCCAAGCTAACAGGAGCTGCAGAAATTGAGAGAAGCGTTGTCTGGCTCCACATTGTGATTTATATTGATATATCGTTGAGCCCTGACCCACACACCATTCTACTTTATTAGTTTTTCTGTAGTGCATTCATGCTTTTCGGAGGGACACAGTTGTTGCAATGTAAACCAACAAAAATATAACAACCCACCCACCTCCCTGAACATTTATAGTAGGGTTGCCATATTTCAAAAAGTGAAAAACCAGAGGAAATTCACCAAAACCTACACTTCCAACATGGGTTGCTATATGGCCGGATTTTTCCAGACATTACAGCCAAAGCCATATGGCAACCCTAATTTATGGTATGAAAATGAATCTGTCCAATCCTCTTTCAAAGCCATCCAATTCGGTGGCCACCACAACATATTGCGGGAGCAAATCCCATGGCTCGAATCTTCCACAATCAATCTAACTCAGTATCGTCTACCCTGACTGGCAGCGGCTCCCCAGGGTTTCAGGCTGAGGTCTGTCCTAGCAGCACAGAGAGATGGAAGATGTTCTACCCTGAGCTAGTCTTTCCTCATAGCTTATTCCCCTCTTCCTGCACACACACCTATCCCTCCCAGGTAGCAGAGATAGAATGCTGCTCCCTGCAAAACCATACCTATAGTATGTATTTGGAAAGTAGTTTGTTGGTTCGTAATGCATTTGGATGCCTCTTAAGATATCGTAACCCAATTTTGCTTGATGGTTCTGGAGATCAAGGAGCAGGTTTCTCTCTGTGGCTACTGTGATGGGACGATGAGCTGCTTGTGCGTAAAATCCAAGTCCCTCAGAGTTTGGTCAAGTTTGCAAACCTCTGTCTGTAACGGAGCCCCTTAAACATGGCTCTGTCAGTCGCTTGCAGATTCCGACAGTGGTTGCTTTCGGAATCGCTTCCAACATAAAAGCTCCTTAACGGAAACACGTCTTCTGGACTCTCTGCGTGACAGTTTCCGGCGAGGAGTGGGTGTCCCTACAGGAGGTCCTGAAACCTCCCCACTGTTTTCGCTGGAAGTGTCTCGGAGCCATCCCTCCTGCTCACTTTCCCTCAGCTCAGCTCTTCTCCCCCTACTGGTTCCCTCTTCAGCTGCTGAGTCTCTCCCAACCTGTGTGAGCCCTTCCACCTCCCTTCCTTCCGATGGCAGTTCCCTGACAGCTACATACAATCAAATGCCATTTTGAATCAAGATCACGGACTGAACCTTTCAAAACTGCACCAATATTTGCCACCAATTTCAAAACCGCACTGATTTTTTGGGTTTCTTAGAACGCATGAGCAGCGCTATTACTGCTAAGCAATGCAGACATTTGTCTTCAACACCTCTTGGTTTTCACCTTTGTTTCAATTTTATTACGTTTTTAAAGGGTTGTATCCAGTGCCTACTCAGAGCGGACCCATTAAAGTTAATGGGCAACATTAACTTAGCTCTATTAATTTCACTAGTTCTACTCTGAGTAAAACATAGTTGGTTACAACCCAAGGTCTGCTTTTATTGCTATTTTTAAATACTTATTCCCTATCATTTTATGTAACCCATCTAAAGTTGTTTTTTTCCTGATAAAGTGGTATATAAATCTTTCTCAATAAATAAATAAGATTTGCCACAACAGTGCGTTCAGGTGGCCTTTCAAGAGACGAGCAAAACAGCAGCTCTTAGGAAAGGCTTGCTTTTCTTTTCTTTTTAATTAGTGAGTCATGTTCTGTGGATCAGTGGGAAGTCCGGGGTTCAGAAGTTACACAGAGAAGCACAAAACAAAGTCACTGGCACATGTTTGAGTCTGCAACTGTTGATGGTTGAGGCCTAGGAGAACAGCCGAGGCCTAGCCTCCACCCGCAGGCCACACAGCCTGCCTCATTTTTCCTTGTGCTCAATCTGGCCTTTCGATATCAAGTCTGGGATCTCCACAGCCAGCCAGGGTCCCAGCTGCAAGACAAAGAGAGGACCGTCAGGAGGCCACCAGGGCCGCTGCCTTTCCCCTTCCTTGGCCATGTGACATACTTGACAGAGAATAGCCCTCTCCTCCATTTTTAGGATTGTTAAACAATATTTACAATTACAAGGCTTCCCAGTTCACATCCAACATATGAAGTTGCCTATCTAGGCTCAGTATTATCTACAATAGAGGTGAGGAACCCATTTTTCAGCCTGAGAACCACATTCCCTTCTGGATGACTTTCTGATCCTAGCCTGCCAGCTGATGGGGAATGAAAGATCTGGCCTACAGACCAGAATAAGTTCCCCACCCCTGATGTATCATGGATACAACTGACACGGGCTCTAGTCCACAAAAACCAAGGCAATTCTTAAACTTTAAGAAACTGGAAGACTCCCATGTTGTTTTCATGCTTTGATACTTATTTGCAGGACACAGTTTTTCAATCGGAAGGTTTGCTGCCAATGCAATTTACTCATTTGACAAGATCAGCCCTTTGGGGCTTACTAAATGATGTCCCAAGCAGCCCAGTCAAACACATGTGTGCGCACACACTCTCACACCTACAACTCACCCCCAAGGCCATGAGATGAGCCAGCCCAAATTTAGGTACGTTCCTGGCCCACAAAGGTTTGAAGTGGTCTGTCAGACATATTTTACCGCCCCTGCAAGAAGACACACAGAGGTATTAAGATGGGGCATTAACAGGACAGATACAAGGGGAAATTGTGATCTAGACCACACCATACAAACTGGCTAAAATATAGAGGAGGAGAGCATCTGACCTGTACATTTTTGCTGTTTTTCCATCCAGCTCTGGGATGGCGATTTCCGGCGCAGTGGATGGATATGTTACCGGAATCTGCAAATGGGGTTTAAGCAGAGCTTAATACTTAGAAATCCTGCATAGGTTGACCTAATTAGCCCTCACCAAAATCCACAGGTAGCTGACCATCCGACGGTTTCTGAAAACTATTTCATTCCAGCCAGCTTTTTAACTGAACTCTGATTGTATAGCTTTAACTCATTTTCAGTCACATTGCATTGGGTTTCTTGTTCACTGCTTACAGGCAACTGTGATTAAACAATATACAAATTGTTGAAATAAAATATATAAAAGTAAAAGAAGCAGCTCTCACACAGAAAGTGAGGAATGAAAGGCAGGAGGGTCAGGAAGCCCAAAGGAGGGCACAGGGCAAGGACTCACATCAAACTCAACAGCAAACTCATACTTCAGGAGGTTGTGAATGTACCAGCATTTCCCAAACCACCTGGCAAGGAAAGAAAAAGAGATATGACACAGTTACATCTCCTGTCACACTAAAGTCACATCCACATAATAATGAATATTAATATTACTATTATTGCTACTATCACCCCACCCTTCACCTCAAGGTCCCAGGGTGGGTTACAGCAAGTAAAACAGTGTTAAAAACAGTTTAAACAACTTACAGAAATAAAAATATACATCCCAATTGCCAAAAGCCAGGGTAAAAAAGCCAGGAGTCTCCAACATTCTCCAAGTGCTATAGAATATATTCACAATCCATGTAAAGCACTACAGTGGTACCTCGGGTTAAGTACTTAATTTGTTCCGGAGGTCCGTACTTAACCTCAAACTGTTCTTAACCTGAAGCACCACTTTAGCTAATGGGGCCTCCTGCTGCTGCCGTGCCACCGGAGCACGATTTCTGTTCTCATCCTGAAGCAAAGTTCTTAACCTGAAGCACTATTTCTGGGTTAGCGGAGTCTATTAACCTGAAGCGTATGTAACCTGAGGTACCACTGTATTGTGCCACTTTAACAGTCATGAAGAATACCAGGAACTGTAGTCTGTTCAGAGTGCAGACCTCACAGAGCTATAATTCCCAGCACCCAAAACAAACTACAGTTCCCAGGATTCTCCACAAAGTTTTGGGGGTCTCCCTTGTACTCACCTTGTGCCTTCCTTGTTGGACTCTAGCCTGAACCAATCGTTATCAGCGTTCTTGTTGTTTTCCACATACTACAGAAAGAATCCATAAAATAAAACAGTCAGCAAGGAAACCTCCATAGCATGATGTCTGTAATGAACATTTTTTGAAAATCTGACAGAGGCAGGTTACAGATTATTCCTGCAGCCGTATATTTAAAATAACACCACCACCCCCAGCACACATACAGAGATTCCTGGGAACTGTAGCTTGTTAAGGGTGCTGCGAATCATAGCTCTGTGAGCGGTAAGCAACAGATCCCAGGGTTCTTTAGAAGGGTGGATTTATTTACTTATTAAATTTAAATCCTACCCTTCCTCCCAAAGGAGCCCAGGGCAGCAAACCTACCCACTTTTTTTTTTAAGTAAAACTGTTAAAATGTTACAAAAGTAGTTACAGTTAAAAATATAGTTGTCATCCCCCCCAAGATCTCATCTCAGTAAGCTTCCAGAAAACAATTGGGGCGTGGGGGGGTGAGAGAGAAAAAGAAAGGTGAACTCAGACACAAGTCCTAGGTGTGTTTACTCAGGAGTGCCATCCGCACAGAGCAGCGTGCGGAACATGGCACTTAGGTTGGTAGCTTTCCTGGGCACAAACCCTCCTGAATCACAGTACAGTGGTACCTCGGGTTAAGTATTTAATTCGTTCTGGAGGTCTGTTCTTAACCTGAAACTGTACTTAATCTGAAGCACCACTTTAGCTAATGGGGCCTCCTGCTGCCGCCGTACCGCCGGAGCACGATTTCTGTTCTCATCCTGAAGCAAAGTTCTTAACCTGAAGCACTATTTCTGGGTTAGCGAAGTCTGTGACCTGAAGCGTATGTAACCCGAGGTACCACTGTACAACCATCTGGCCGGGGACCATCAGTCCAGGACGTTTCGCACTACAACTCCCATCAGCCCCAGGAAACAGCCAAAGGCCCCGCACGGTGGGAGCCGTAGTCCGAAACAACTGGTAGGCGTCAGAGTGGGTGGAGGCTGGTCTCCTCAGAAGCAAGTCCCACTGATTTTCAATGGGGCTCACTCCCAGGGAAGTGGCAACAGCCCTGCAGCCTCAGGCCCCGCAAGTCTCTCCTATTGCAGCAGCACGAAAACGCCTGACTATTCTTGACCCTCTGAAGCCACCGTAGTGCAGCGGAGCCACGTCACCCTCCCGGCACATAGCTCCCTCTCCTCACCGGGAAGGACCACGTACCTTAATGAGCGCCTGGTATTCCTCCTTCAGCCGCTGAATCCACAGCTCCTTGTCCCGCGGACCCGCGTTCGTCTTCAGCAAAGGCAGCTCGGCCACTACCCGGCGAGTAGCCTCGTCCGCCATCTTTGTTGAGGTACGCAAACCGGAAATGGCTTCCGGTTGGGCAGGGCGAGGAAACGTCGGACGTTGTTGTCATCCTTGCCCAGCACGTGAGCAGTTGGGCGGAAATGGATCGTGTGACGCTTTCCCCAACATGATTGTTGAGGGCGGAAATAGAGTGTAGAGCGGGGCGGGGGAAAGGAAGAATCGTAGAGCTGGGAGGAAAGAGTTAGAGGCTCCATGTAGGCTGTTGGTGGAAGTTGTTTCTTGCGTGGCTTAATTAGGGCGCTGTGGTTTCCTTGGATTCCACTTTTACCCAACATCAAAGGAGTGGGAGAGCGGACGGATTCCTCTCCGCCGCATGCGCTTGGAGCAGCCAGCCTCACCCTAATGCCCTCCAGATCTTTTGGACTACAATTCCCATCAAGCCCCAGTCGTCGCGTGTTGGTTGGGGCTCATGGGAGTCGTAGTCCAAAACTGTAAGCTCTCTGAAATCTGACGTAAAGGTAAAGGGACCCCTGACCATTCGGTCCAGTCGTGGCCGACTCTGGGGTTGTGGCGCTCATCTCACTTTATTGGCCGAGGGAGCCGGCGTACAGCTTCCGGGTCATGTGGCCAGCATGACTGAGCCGCTTCTGGCGAACCAGAGCAGCGTACGGAAACGCCGTTTACCTTCCCGCCGGAGAGGTACCTATTTATCTACTTGCACTTTGACATGCTTTCGAACTGCTAGGTTGGCAGGAGCAGGGACCGAGCAACGGGAGTTCACCCTGTTGCGGGGATTCGAACCACCGACCTTCTGATCGGCAAGTCCTAGGCTCTGTGGTTTAACCCACAGCGTCACCTGCGTCCCCAAAATCTGACTTAAGTGGACCGTTAAAGCAGCCTAATCACTGAAGCCATCGTGGCAAATGCCGGACCTCTCCCAGGTTGTGGAGTGAAGCCTTGGAGAGTTTGAACATTAAGCTTCAAACCTGCTGATTTATTTAGAACATTTGTGCTGTGGGTTAAACCACAGAGCCTAGGGCTTGCCGATCAGAAGGTCAGCGGTTCAAATCCCTGCGACGGGGTGAGCTCCCGTTGCTCAGTTCCTGCTCCTGCCAAACTAGTAGATAAATAGGTACCACTCTGACAGGAAGGTAAATGGTGTTTCCGTGCGCTGCTCTGGTTTTGCCAGAAGCGGCTTAGTCATGCTGGCCACATGACCCAGAAAAACTGTCTGCAGACAAACGTCAGCTCCCTCGGCCAGTAAAGCGAGATGACCGCCGCAACCCCAGAGTCGTCCACGACTGGACCTAACAGTCAGGGGTCTCTTTACCTTTGCTCTTCAGCCAAAAAGGCTCCCAGAGCAGCTTGCGTACAGTCAAAACAAGACAGTCTTACTATGTAAGCAAAAACAACAAGAACAAGAAACCTATGACACGCAAAGGGCAAGGGGCAAGGAAGGAAGAGGAAAATCAAAATCAAAACTCAGGCAACAATTTCTGAACAGTTGTTTCCAGTTGGCACATGGAGCTGGGCTTCCAGCAGAGCAGGTGGGGTGAGTTTCGTATTTGTCCCATTGAGGCAGCCTGATGGACTGGCTTCCCCCAAGTGACAGTTGAAGGGAGGGGAGGCCTGATGGAGCTGGCCTGTCACAGCCAGAACCAGTGGCATCAGCTCTGTTTACAAGATGATTGTCTCCCTTTGAGAGTTATATAGTACCTTTAGGCACACATTCATCTTTTCTATGTGCTTGCTTTGACATTTTTCTTGCAGTGATTACGATGACCTATAGCTAACAAGTAATATTCATTTTATTTTATTTTTAACCCATTAACCTCCCTTCCTCTGTTAAATAGTTCACCTGGGTTGCTTGTCACTTTTGCCACCTCCTCGCTGGCCTGCCTGTTTTTCATCAAGCTGCAGTTGCCATGGCCACCTATTGGCATCCACAAGAACCGCAGCGTGATGACAGCCTTACGTTTTTACATATACTGTATAGCAGTGGTTTTCAACTAGGGTGCTGTGGCACCCTAGGGTGCCTTAAAGGATGGTCAGGGGTGCCGCGGGCAACACTGGCCTCTGTCCCTCTTTCCTTCCCTCCCTCCTCTGATTCCTTCTTGCGTCTCTGCCTCCCAAAGGCTTGCACAGCTGTTTGTTGCAGAGGCCCTGGCTACAAGCTCCTCAGGTGAATGGTGCCTCTGGGGCTGGCCAGGGGGTGCTGGTTGCCAGAAGCTGAGGCGATCTCGGAGTAAGCAAGCAAGCAGGCGAGGGAGCCCAGCCAGCCAGTCCTCCAGCCCTTGCTGTTGGGAATGGACAGTGTGAGGAGGCACATTTCTTTGGGGCAGGGGGCAGCTCAAAGACTGGGGAGGGTAGCAACAGAGGACTCCCAAGGAGAGGGGAGAGGAGAGGTGGCTGAGGGAACACTCCACAAGGGAGGGTGTTTGAAAAAAAGTGAGAGGCTGCCAGCCCCACAGGGGTGCCACAGAAAGAATGTAATTGGTCAAGGAAGCCGTAGACTCAAAAAAGTTGAAAATCTCTGCTGTACAGGAATATACATAGAGAATTAGAGAGTTGGAAGGACCATGAGGGTCATTTAGTCCAACCCCCTGCAATGCAGGAATCTTTTGCACAATGTGGGGCTCAAATTAATGACTCTTAGGGCTGCCATATGTCCGAAAAATCCCAGACATCGCCAGGATTTGGCTTCCAAAAACGGCTTCCTGGTGGAATTTTCAATGTCCATTGTAAATGTCCGTAAAAACCTGGACATATGGCAATCCATATTGTAAGTGGGTTTCTTTGCTGATTTTTATTTTTTGCCAAAAAAAGCTTAACAACTTTGACACACACACACCACTCACTTTTGTGACCGGATTTTCACTTTCTGAAATACAGCAACCCTAACGACTCTGAGATTAAGAGTCTTATGCTCTACTAACTGAGCTATCCCTCCCAGCAGTGTATTTTAAAGATGTTGCTTAATCCCGTTTGTAAACCACACTAGGTGCTTCCATTTTAAACAGTGTGTGTTTTATATTAAACAAACGGAGTGTTTGCTGGATCAAAGCAAACTCTACCTTAGTGAACAATATCTTCAGAGGGCAGTTGCAGTGGTGAAGCTGCACGTTCCGCTACCAGGGGCGGAGAGCAGGCGGGGGGGCATGGCACACGTTTTGGGGGCGTGGCACGCCACCAGGGGGGGCGCGTCACATGTCGGGGGGGGCGCTGTGATGGCACCCTACTGGAATAATGGTGCCAGGGATGGTCTGCTCCCTCCACACCCCCGTTCCTCCGCCAGTAGGCAGTTGTCTTCAAGTCCTGCTTGCAGGCTTTCCAGAGGCCCCTGTCTGACCACTGTGGGAAAGAGGAAGCTGGAGGAAACAGCCCTTTCCTCTGTTTGGGGGGGGGGGCTCTTCTTGTAGCATTGTTCAGAATAGAACCTTCAGTGTACAGTGCCAGTCTACCTTGGGATGTGTGTTAAATGTACTGCATTTTTAAGTGTATGAGACACCCCCTACTTTTGAGGACCCCAAATTTAGAAAATGGGCATATACACTATCCGTGTATAAGACGCCCCCAGATTTTTAACCTTATTTTAAAGTTTTAAAAAAAAGCCCTAGTATTATACACAGAAAAGTACAGTACTTTAAATGTACAGTGCGGCTTTTAATCAAGTGTTGTTGTTGTTTAAATAGTTGAAGCTCGTTACATCAGCTTGAGGAACAGCAAACTGGGATGACGTACCAGTGGGGCAGGGAACTGTACATGGTATACAAGAAAAAGATGAACATGGAGGGGGCTTCGGGGTCCCCATTTGGCACCCACCCCATTGCTCGCCATTTTAAGTGGAGTGGGCATGCAATATCTTGCACTGAGCCTGCAGAATTTGGATGCTCTGCCTGTATCAAAACCCAGACACACATACACATGCAGACACTTAGAGAATAAGGCGCCTTTATTACAACCAGAGTGAGATCCAGCCAGTCTTTGGATTACAAGAAGGTGCTAGATTTCCCCTCGTTTCCTTTTCAGCAGTTGATGAGGACAGAGCCTCTCTGAACGCAGCTTCCACTCTTTACTTGGTCTTTTTCTGGATGGTACTCAAAAGGCTGGAGAAGAACTGAGTAGCCTGGTCCCTGAGTTGCTCAGCCATAGGAGTCACATGCTCTTGTGCCCGCTGCACGTAAGCCCTGCCAGAATGAATAAACGGACGAATAAAAGAATCAATAAGTGGATCAGGCCAAGGGCTTCCCTCTAATCCAAGCATCCCAATACTCGGCCCTCCAGATGTTTTGGGACTACAGCTCCCATCATCCCTAGCTAACAGGACCAATGGTCAGGGATGATGGGAGTTGTAGTCCCAAAACATCTGGAGGGCTGAATTTGGGGATGCCTGCTCTAATCCTATCCATTTCCAACAGTGATATGACAGACACTTTTGGAAAGCCAACAAGCAGAGCATGAAGGCAAATGGCTCTCCCCTTCTTTGGTAGTCCTCAGCAGCTGTTCTTTGGAGAGACTGCCCCAGTGCATGGGGGTTCCATTCCTAGCCATATTGCTGATTATGAGTTAACATATATATGCAACTGGTTAATGCCCAGATTGCTTCTAAGCAGTTTACAAAACGTAAGAACCAACTGCACAGTACAGTACATGCAGTTTTCAGAATGCAATGCGTTCCTCAGGAAATCGTTTGTTAGGCAAGAGTTTGCATAACGACAATTTCCAATATTTCCCTTGGGAACATTTCTGATCCGTGATTTGTCCAACCTGTCTTCTCTCTCACTCCATGGTTTCATCCTGAAATGGCCGCAGCCAACCAGCAAAAGAGAGACAAAGGAAAAACTGATTTATCCCTTCTCTCTGCCTGTTCCCCTTTTCCACGCTTTCTGCCCGAAAATGGCTGCGACTGACCAGCAAAGCACAAACAAGTAAGGAAGTGGGCAAACTCCAGATGTTCCGATATCTGAATCAGCTGTTGTTTGGGCATAATTCTTTATGTTTGGAATTTGTAGATAAGGAGCATTCTGATAGCGGGACCTGTGTGTATTGTTAAAATACAGACTAATTGTTTAAAATTTGGTGTAATTTAAATGCATGGTAAAACAATCCAACTGAAACATTAATATATAAATGACCGTAATTAACATGTGCAATGAAACAATCCCATTAAAATGAAACTGCAATTAAAACAGGAGGCTCGGGCTGAGAGAATAAGGGAATGCCTGTATAAATAAGTATCTTCGAAAGCCAGCAGCATGCCAATACAGATGGAGCATCTCATATATCAGCCGGGAGATTGCATTCCACAACACTGGTGCCATCAGGGAAAAAGCCAGTCTCTGATTCACCACCAGCCAATAACCATCAGGCCTTGGTAAAAGTAACCAGGTTCCATGTGTAGATTTTGGTGCCTTTATTGGGCAGTGGAGGGGAAGAGTTTTTTTTAGAATTGTATAAAAAGGGTCCTCACCCCATTTCAGTTGAAATGCGATTGGATCTGGCGCTGTTTCATTTATATGTGTATTTGATCCGCTGTTTTTGCCTTGAATCGAAATATTGCCTCTTTTGTACAAGTTATGTTTTTAATGCTTCATCTCCTTACCTGACCATGCTCAGTCGCCTTTCGTTCTGTCTGTCTTTCTGAATTGTTGGACTTTTAATAAAAATACATTTAAAAGAAAGAAAGATGTGAGGGGGGGAAGGAGCTCTTACATTGTCTGGGCCTTGAATTCCTCTATCTTCTCTTGTGGCACGAGTTCCTTTTGAAAGTAGTCAGATAAGCTATTAAGGTAGCTCTGCACTTGCTGCACGACATCAGAAGCCTGGGCTGGAGCCTGTTCCGCTTGCCGTCTGACCACAGTCCCTGCAAGGACAGGGGGAGACTCGTAAACAGGGGGTCACTCGACAGTAGAAAGGGAAAAAGCCATTAACCAGTACACCCTCTTAGTTCAAAGGGAGCTGCCTCATACTGAATCAGACCAACTAGCTCAGTATCATCTTCAGTGATGCTCCAGGGGTTCCTCCCAGACCTACCTGAACGACAGGAGTGAGCCAGCAGTAAATCACACAGTGCATGTTGGAGTTAAAGCTTTATTAGCAAGAACAGGATCTGCAAAGACTCGGCTGAGTAACAGGCCTAATGAACATAGGAACCCACCTACAGGTGTTTCGTCCCCATGAATCAGTTGCTGAAACTAAAGGTTCCTGCCTCCCCACAATTGTCTAGGTCTCCTCCTCTCCAGGGTTTGCCCCCCCGAAGCAATCAGAGACTGAGCCAGCATGCAGTCTGTCTTTGCTCCTTCCACTTCATGCCTCTTCTGGTTCTAGGAGACCAGAGTTTGTTGCAGCAAGATGGCGAGTCACCCATGACTCTTTAGCAGCCTGATTCATCTCTGCCTCTTGGCCTCTCTCCTCCAACTCTCCTGCTTCTGCCTCTGATATTGGACTTCTGTCTGCCACAGACTCTCCCAGCTCACTAAGCCCTGTTACCCCTTCAGTTCCCAGCACCTCCTCTTCCTAGTCTTCTCCCTCTCCTCCTTCTCACCACTCATTGTCGTCCCACCACCACTCCCTGGGCTCACGGAGATGTCCTTGGGGACTGAACCAGGGACCTTCTGCATGCAAGGCAAATGCTCTACCTAGAGAGCTTCAGCTCTGCTCCTCACGCATGCAGTATCCCCTCTCCTGTGTCCACACTGTGTCGTTCGAAGTTCAGTCCCGATGGAACAATACCGGAGAAAATTGAATAAGTGGAAAACAAACACCCACCCTCAACGGTTGCCAATGACCTGAAGGAGAGTCTCCACCCCCATCGTTCAGCCCAGACACTGAAATCCAGCACCGAGGGCCTTCTGGCGGTTCCCTCATTGCGAGAAGTGAGGTTACAGGGAGCCAGGCAGAGGGCCTTCTTGGTAGTGGCACCCACCCTGTGGAACACCCTCTCTTCTAATGTGAAGGAAATAAGCAGCTATCTTATCTTTAAAAGACATCTGAAGGCAGCCCTCTTCAGGGAAGTTTTTAATATTTAATGCTGTATTGTTTGTAACACTCGATTGGAAGCTGCCCAGAGTGGCTGGGGAAACTCAGCCAGATGGGCGGGATATAAATAAATTATTATTATTATTATTATTATTATTATTGCAAATTAAGTTCCACCTGGAAGCACTCTTTGATTCCCTCACGATATGCAATGAAGAACGCTGCCAGCCCCCTTGCCCCACAGTACCTTCCATGCAGCAGACGCTGACCAACAGGATTGCAAGAGCGAACACCTTCATTTTTGCACTCTTGGAGCACTCCTTTACTTTCTGGGGGGAAAGGGAGGACGGGGAGAGGTTGTGAGAAAAGAGGTGAGGAAGCAAGACCAAGCCCGCGCACTCTACGGCTTGATTCGTACACACTATACCTTTAAAGC
Organism: Podarcis pityusensis; assembly: GCF_964106645.2. NCBI lineage: Eukaryota > Metazoa > Chordata > Lepidosauria > Squamata > Lacertidae > Podarcis > Podarcis pityusensis. The sequence goes on from NC_138041.1 coordinate 11,033,917, forward strand.
ACATTGAAAGTACATCTCCCCCCCCCTCAAAGAATTCTGGGCACTGTAGTTTGTTAAGGGAATTACTGGGAATTCTGTGAGGGGTGAAGTCCTGTGGTCAGAATTCCTTGAGAGAGAAGATGTGCTTTGAGGGCATTGTGTGTACGCAGGCTGCACCCACAGTGTACATTTGACATGTGGCTCTCCTCAAAGAATCCTGGGAATTGTAGTTCGTTAAGAGTTACTGGGAACTGAAGCTCCCTGAGAGGTCAACTACAGTGCCCAGAATTCTCTGGGAGGAAAGAATGTGCTGGAAAGCAGTAGTACTCAAAGGGATGGCCCACAAACCATTGGCAGTCCACAAGCTATCGGCTCAAAGGCCACGTAAACCCTCCCACAGCTCAGGTTGGGTAGGGAGCTTCAGAGACCAAATATGGTGCCAGTCCCTGGCACATTGAGGCTGGGGGAAAATGATGGCCCACCATATCAGATAGTTAGATAGAAGCATTGCTTTAAAGGTACAGTGAGGGTTTCCCAAACTTGGGTCTCCAGCTGTTTTTGGACTACGATTCCCATCATCCCTGACCACTGGTCCTGCTAGCTAGGGATGATAGGAGTTGTAGTCCAAAAGCAGCTGGAGACCCAAATTTGGGAAACCCTGGTATAGGCTTAGTTGGCCAAGTGAATTCTCAGGTTTTTCGTGAGGCAGGTTTTTTTGTTTGCTTGCTTGTTAAATACTTTACTGTTTTAAAAACAAAGAATATAGTAAATATGTGAACTTTGTGAACAATTCCCCCCTCCTCCCAAAAAACCACTTCGCGTTTTCTGCCCAACTGCATGGCATGCTTTAAAAAAAGCAAAACTTTTCATGAGGACTAGAAACTATTGTATCCCTCCTTTTTGGTCAATAGAGAGCAGCCATTCTTGAAGGCTGCAGTGCCTGTGTTAGAGAGGAGGCTGAACAGCTAAAGGTGTTGGAAAGGGAGGGGGGGACAAAGGGAGGAGAGAGCTGTACCCATCTATGTCTACCACCCAGACATAATAAAAGTAATTTAGAAATCCCAAACTCAGAAAGGTGGCACAGAATCTTTCTAAATGAAAAATTAAAATGTACATTGGTGGTGTTGAATATCAAAGAATAGTAATTTCACTTCCCTTAGTTCAGGTGCTTACGCAGCCAAGTTGGGACCAGTGTAGAGTTTTTTAAAGCTTTTTTTTTTAAAGGAAATTCGCCAAAATCTACATTTCCAGCACGGGTTGTCATATGTCTGGATTTTCCTGGACATTTAAGTGATTTTCGCCCGGACATTGTTTCTGATTGCCAAATCCCATCTATGTCCGGGAAATTCAGGACGTATGGCAACCCTAGCACGAGGGGGTAATATCAGCAGGCTGGGGGAGCCCCCAAGGTTTGCAGAAATAAAGAAAACATTGTGCGGGGGGGGGGGAGTCTACAGGAAACACCAGTAGCAGCAGTTGAGGACTGAGAATGCAGACTGACTGTTGGGAACGGAACGGAACCGGTTTATCCCAAATCAGAGAACTTCACGCTGCAACTCTTTGTTGCAGCCTAGGAGTAGCCAAACAACAACTATTGTCAGGGACAACCCCTCTGTTTCACATTTGTCACCAGCTTCCTTTTAGATTTTCTACTTTCCCATCCTTCTACCGCTCCACCCTTGACACCTTCTTCCCCTCTTGAGAACAGGCTAAAATTAAACTGGGGCAGTTACCCCCAGCACCACAGCGGGGCTTAATTCTGTGCTTTGACACCCGTTGCACAACTGCCACACCTCAGACCCATATGAACACCCAGGAGAGTGGTTTTTTCACCCGCCCACTATAAGAACAAGTGCCCCCCCCCCCACACCAAGGTTTCAAGAGCAGGGCTTGTGGATTAACTTGAATTCTGCCGTAATCCATAAAAAAAGTCAAGCTCTATTAACAGAAGCTCCACCGGTTGGATTTCTGCCTGTGTCACATAGCTGATAAAGTTTCAGAATTTCTGCGAGGGGGTAAAGTGACAATTCCATTGCTCCACCCCACCCCAAACCCTTTCTTCTTAAATAAAATAAAGTCAATTCATTCTTACCCAAAAGATCAATTACAAGGAGCCAGTCAACATAGAAGTGATTGTTAGTTTGAAGTTGTAGGCTCTTATATAGGGCATCAAAAGACCAGCCTGTTTCACCCGATCTATTCTCCCTGTTGATTGGTGCTTGTGTCCCGTCCCGTTCCTCCTCCTCCCCTTCAACCTGCCACCACATCGACTGTCCCTCTTGGAAGTGCAATGTGCGATTTCTGCAACTGCTAACTAAGGCAATTCCCATGTCAACAGCTTCGGGGTCTAAGGGTTAAGTACACACAGAGGCCCACACTTACTTCAGTGATAACATTTAGTGTGGGCAAGGGAATCGTGGCCATATCAGAGTTAATGCAGAATGCAAGCCCTGGTTTGAGGCAAGCGCCCTCATATAAACCTTTGGTGCAGTCACATCTAGAGTAACGTTTGCAGTTTTGGCTTCCTCCTTTTTCATGATCCTGGCCGACCTTACAAGGACGTTGTGTAGGGATAATAAGAACAGAGGAAGAGCCCAGCTGCAGTGGATCAGGCCAAAAGCTGAACGATTGGTATTCAGAAACGTTACTGTCTAATAGCCATAAACATCCATTAATTTTTCTAACCCCCTTGTACAGTCAGGAAATCACAAGAGTTTTAACTACCGTATTTTTTGCTCTATAAGACTCACATTTCCCCTCCCAAAAAGTAAGGGGAAATGTGTGTGAATGGAGCGAATGCAGGCTGCGCAGCTATCCCAGAAGCCAGAACAGCAAGAGGATTGCTGCTTTCACTGCGCAGCGATCCCTCTTGCTGTTCTGGCTTCTGAGATGCAGAATATTTTTTTTCTTGTTTTCCTCCTCCAAAAACTAGGTGCGCCTTATGGTCTGGTGCATCTTGTAGAGCAAGAAATACGGTATATGCTTCATTTTGTCTGTCCACTCCTTAATCTTCCAACTTTCAGCTCCATTGCATGATTCTGAGTTCTAGTATTACACAAGAAGGAGAAAAACTACCCAGGCCCCACCTTCACCAAACATTTAGAGGAGTATTCAAGGAGTATTTAAACAGTCACATATTCCTCCCCTCCCCCAAGAATCCTGGGAACTGTAGATTGCAAAATGCACAGAGAGTTATTAGGAGACCCCCCCTCACAACGCTACAGTTCCCAGAGTTTCTCCTGAAGAGGGGTTGATTATTAAACCACTCTGAAACAGTAGCTCTGTGAAAGGAGCAGGGGTCTCTGAAAAACTCCCAGCATCCTTAGCAAACTGCAGTCAGTTCCCAGCATTCCTTGGTTGGGGGGGAGCCATGTTTGTTTAAAGTAATACAATACAGCTTTAAATGTAAAGTGCAGAAGGAGCCTGGCCTCAGTTTGATTTCCCCTCAATAGAGTAGTGTTATACATCTTTTCTAAGCTAAAAAACCCCAAACCCAAATGTTGTCATCGTTCCTCACAGAGTGGCGGCTCCACCCCCCTGAACATTTTGGCTGTGCTTTTCTGAACCTTTTATAAAAACAACTGAGGTGGGGTGACCAAAACTGAACAAAGTGTTTTGTGTACATAGTAAGTGTTAAGTTGTGGGCGAACATATCAGACAACACAGCGATTCTTCCAAAGCAGCTCTTTATTTGTAAGCTGGAACAGAACTGAACTGAGGAGCTCAGTCAGCCTGCTTATCATAGAATCATAGAATCATAGAGTTGGAAGAGACCACAAGGGCCATCGAGTCCAACCCCCTGCCAAGCCCCTGCCAACCCCCTGCTTATATAGAGCTCCAGAACAATGTAACTGTTGCCATTTTCTAAAACTATCCAATCACTGAATGTCACTTTCGATTCTTCATTTGCATAACTATCTACAGTATCCCCCTGCTGGCCCAGGGTGAGAACTTCAGTACAGAACAGTAAGTTTGTCACATGACAGATAAAAATGATGCTTCAATAACTTTCCTAAGTTTAACGACTTAAAAATAAATAAACGGTCCTGACAATAAAAAGAAACAAATTCTGCATCTTTCCCCTCAACTCCCCCCCCCCCATTCATTTCCATGCCAGGAAAAGTTTTATCTTGCTGAATTTGCCAACTGTGGCTGTTGTTAAAGGCATGGGAGCTTTGTTGGGGGTGGGAAGGTGGCAACCCTCGCATCTCCTGCAGCTGAACTGGAGCAAGCTCTGCTAAACAATTCTTCGTTTAAATGCTGTGTGTGCACCTCTCGTCCTTGAATCTTCCTCCCTCATCAGTTGCCAACTGATGAGGAGGGAAGGGGGCCTAGCCTCCTCTTGTGCATTTTAAAATAAAGTGGCTCTCCAGAAATAAACAGGGGGAAGTTTTTTGCCCCTTCACCTGCAAACATAATTGGTGCATTCTGCACCAACATTTAAGGCACTATGATGCCACTTTTAAAAGTCATGGCTTCCCCCAAAGAATCCTGGGAGCTGTAGTTTGTGAAGGGGGCAACGAGTTGTGAGGAGACCCCTAGTCCCCTCTCAGAGCTAGCTACCATTCCCAGAGTTCCCTGGGAACTGTCGCTCTGTAGCAAACGTACTGTTCCCATGGTTCTTTGCAGGATGGCGTGACTGCTAAAGTGGCATAAGAATGTTATAAATGCATCCTGTGGATGTGACCATTGGCTGCCCACATTTGGAGACTGATATGAAAAAGTAGGCAGCACACAAAACACTACCAAACCATTCTACGTTCTAAATCTTATATTAATAATCCAAAATTTGAGAGAACAAGGTACAAGATCTACTACAAAAGCCACAAACAGAAAACTCATTCAAATTGTGTCCAAAAGGGAGATTCAGTCTTTAAAGTTTCTTTAGCCAGGCTCCTGTAGATTTCAGTCTACAACGAGAATTGGCTGCATAAAAAGTCTTGTCAGCTCACATGAGGCTGGCCAGGGTTTAATGGCTGGGAGGTGAAGGACAGAGTTTGGCTCTAATCTTATCGCTGGACATTAACCTCCAACATGTCAGGTTGACTAATAGGGGCAGATGTGGAAGTAGACAAAGGGGGAAAAACAGTGTCAGCAGAAAAGGAAGCTGGGAGTCCAGGACGTGTAAAGAGGTCCTTAAGAAACTCAGTAGACCTGGTCTGTGGGGGAAACCTGTCAGGCAAACAACTCCCTCCCCATTAAAAAGGTAGACAACAACAACCGAAATCCAAATCTTTGGCGTCTTTCCCTTTGACCTCACATGGAATGTGCAACTGTAGTTTTGCTTGAAGTTGGAAATAAAGGTTTTATGGAGGAATGGTTTGAGCCAGTGATTCTTAAGCCCCCCCCCCCAGGCCACACTTTCAGAATAAGAATTAGCTTGTGCCACGCTGAATTTTTTATTGGTAGCAAATACGTTGGGAAACAAAAAGAAACAGCAACTAGCGGTGCTTGATTTAGAACATACGGTAGAACACAAACTACCTTTATACAGTGGTAATAATAATAATAATAATAAATAATAAATTTTATTTATATCCCGCCCTCCCCAGCCGAAGCCGGGCTCAGGGCGGCTAACAACAATCAAATAATCAAAAAATCAAATAATCACACAATCTAAAAATATTTCATTATAAAAATTAATTACCTCGGGTTAAGTACTTAATTCATTCTAGAGGTCTGTTCTTAACCTGAAACTGTTCTTAACCTGAAGCACCACTTTAGCTAATGAGGCCTCCTGCTGCCGCCTCGCCGCCAGAGCACGATTTCTGTTCTCATCCTGAAGCAAAGTTCTTAACCCGAGATACTATTTCTGGGTTAGCGGAGTCTGTAACCTGAAGCGTATGTAACCTGAAGCGTATGTAACCCGAGGTACCACTGTAATAGGATCGTGGGACAGCCAGAAAGTATGAAACAATGCAGCTACATAAGGATCACTCCCAAAATATAATTATAAACAAGCCTCTTACATGTGTACCTTAAGTATGTATACAAACTCAGTGAGAGGTGTGAGCTTGCAGTTTAACCTGATGCTTCTTCTTTCATTTTGAAAAGATATCTATCCATTTCCTGCAAATAAAAACAATTATTTTGGTACTATGCTATGTTGAAATGTTTCTTTGCTTGTCCTTGAACCTTCCCACCATCTCTCCTGCCACACCAGTGTGGCACACCAAACCCTTTGAGAACCACAGGTTTAAGTAATTTGCTGTTCGCAAAGCTGGCTAAGGGCCACCCACACCTGTGTTTCAGATGGGTTGTGAATCCCAAGTGCCTCCCTTAATTCCCCCTCAGTCTTACAGTGTTTTCCTCCAACTACTGCTGCCCTAGACTTTTCTCCTCTTCAAGTCCAGAGATTTCCCTTTGCAATGGATGTGGCTTTGCTGTTCGGATTTTTCAGGATACAGGGAATCTCTGGGTTTTTGCAGGAGTGGTTCACAATCCACGTTAGGTATGGACAGGCCCTAAGACTCAGGCAGGCTTGGGGAATAATACACGACTCTCAAACTGGCACAGCTGGTGTGCTTGCTTCTGTACTCTTTCATCTTGGTCAACTTGTGTACGTTTGCAAAACAAGCAATTTTTCAAAAAAGACCATGCCCAAAGTTCTTGTTCTACTTGGGGGCGGGGGGAGCTGCCCGCTTAAAAGAGTGAGCATTTGTGCTCAGAGCACATGAAGGGCTGGAGCCCAGTGGGCAGGCCATCTGCTTTGCATGCAAAAGGTCCTGGTTTCCATCCTCCAGGTAAGGCTGGGATAAATCCCTTACTGAAACCCTGGATAGATGCTGCCAGTAGACAAGACTGAGCTACATGAAGCAATGGTCTGACTCCAGAAATTACTACTTCTTACATCCCAATGTGCTTGGCTGTCTGTGTGTGAGAGAGAAGAAACACTGTATTCTGCTCTGGTCAGACCTCACCTGGAGTACTGTGTCCAGTTCTGGGCACCACAGTTCAAGAAGGACACTGACAAACTGGAACGTGTCCAGAGAAGGGCAACCAAAATGGTCAAAGGCCTGGAAACGATGCCTTATGAGGAACGGCTAAGGGAGCTGGGCATGTTTAGCCTGGAGAAGAGGAGGTTAAGGGGTGATATGATAGCCATGTTCAAATATATAAAAGGATGTCACATAGAGGAGGGAGAAAGGTTGTTTTCTGCTGCTCCAGAGAAGCGGACACGGAGCAATGGATCCAAACTACAAGAAAGAAGATTCCACCTAAACATTAGGAAGAACTTCCTGACAGTAAGAGCTGTTCGACAGTGGAATTTGCTGCCAAGGAGTGTGGTGGAGTCTCCTTCTTTGGAGGTCTTTAAGCAGAGGCTTGACAACCATATGTCAGGAGTGCTCTGATGGTGTTTCCTGCTTGGCAGGGGGTTGAACTCGATGGCCCTTGTGGTCTCTTCCAACTCTATGATTCTATGAAACAAACAGGAGACATCAGCGCATAACTATGAAAACTATTAAACACATCAGGATTTCAACTCTCCCCCCTGCAGAAGGGCTCCTAGGCCTTCAACACCTGATGATCAACAGCACCTTCCATCTCGAACTCTACGATCGACAGGTGAGGCCCCAAGTTAGTGGCTAAATATCTCTGTTTGGTTTTTTGTCGTCGAAATACACTGCAGACGTCTGATCTCCCTGGAGACCAAGAGATATGACGATACACTGCTCTGCCTCCTTCCTCTTAGTAAATGTTTTGTGCCACTGGGGAAGTGGTAATTCTGTATTGATTTGTTTTGGATGTTGTATGTGATGCCAATAAAGGTTTTACGATACGATACAACAGGGGAGGCCTTGCTGCCATCCGGGGCTGCCCAGTTGGCCCTGACCTGTGACAGGGCCTTTTCAGTGATGGCTCCCCATTTGTGCAATGCCTTCCCTACTGAGGTGCGCCTGTCTCCATCACTATTAATTACCAGGAGGAATATGACAGCATTCCTGATAACCCAGGCTTTTGGTGGCTGAAGAATACTGTCCCTGGCGGAAGAATGTTTTTAATTGAGGAACCCGTTTGCATGATCCAAATATTCTTATTAGCATAAACAAGAGGGTAACGAACCTGAATCAAGTGGGTGGGGGGAAGGAACAAGGGAGAAGAGGGGGGAGGGAACCCTTTTTGCTTCATCCCCAGCATCGAAAATTCTGGGAAATTGTCCATTACAAACCATTGGGTTGGCAGGCACCTGGCCTATTGTACATAAACATGGTGGGCACATTCGGCCTGCTTCTTCCGTCACCGCTGCACATCATGTGCCCCTGTGTTTGAAGAGTCGCTGTGTGCTCTTCGGTCCAAAGGCTCAGTTAAGCAATCATCACCCCTGCAGTATTTGACAAAAATAAAATAAATAGATCACCCTGATCCAAGCTGAAATAATTGGAAAGCATTTTTCTTAAAGCTCCAAGTAGCTCCAGGAAAAAAGTATTTTGGGGGGAAAACAAAGAAAAACTTAATTTCCGAAAGAAAACCACGTGGGTTAACAAATCCCAAGCACCACACAATATTAAACATCCTAATCCCAAGCAAAATATTAATGTCAACGAAACAGAACCAGTCATCAAAAAACAGCCATAAAAAATAATGCACAGGTGAAAGTGGCTCCCAGAAGGGAAAAAAAAGGAATTAAAATAATAAAGGAGATGGAGCTACTCCCGTAAGGAAAGGTTGATTTCTTTGGAACTTTTTAGTTTAGTGAAAAGGTGAGCAGGTGGTGGCATAGAATCATAGAACTGTAGAGTTGGAAGGGACCCCGAGGGTCATCTAGTCCAACCCCCTGCAATGCTTGAACCACTGACCTTCTGGTTAACAGCCGGGTGCACTGACCCCTTGCGCCACAAGATTGAAGTTTATAAAATTTATGCCTGGCATGGAGAAAGTGGATAGCAAAAAGCTTCACTCTCTCTCCTTATATAACACTAGAACTTGCGGACGTCCAGTGAAACTGAATGTTGAAAAATGCAGGGCAGAATCACGTAGCACATAGTTAAACTGTTGGAATTCGCTCCCAGGAGAGGCAGTGATGGGCACCAACCGAGAAGGCTTTAAAAGAAGATTGGGGTGCAAGACTACTTGTAGCCAGAGGTTGGAAATGCGAAAAAACACCAACAATAACAGATTGGCAAACACTCATGATAGAGTATTTCCAATTAGCAAAGCTGACCGGAAAAACCAGGGGAGCCTTAAATCAAAAAGTATACGGAGAATGGAAAATATTTAAGGAATATAGAAGACTATATTGTAAAAAATTATACCATCCTGGCATAATTGAATGATATTTGTGTACAACAAATAAATGGAATAAACAGCTTAGAGGAATATATGGAAAAAGATATAAAACAAACTGTGCGACAAAATCAAGACAATAGAAAAAGAATAATGAGAACGATTGGAAGTTTTTCACAGAAAACTTCATTGGATAAGACATGTTGTGTAAATATGTGGTTCTTTTAATTGTCTTTTTTTTGTCACTTTTAAACCTTTTTTTGACCTTTTTGAGGTGACAAATCCTTTTTCTTTTCTTTTTTGTGCTTAATTTTGTTATACTTACCTTTACTGTATGATTGTATTTTAAACTAATAAAGATTTATATTTAAAAAGAAGAAGAAGATTGGGCAAAATGATGCAGGCGGCTATTGATGGCTGCTTGCCTTGGTGGCTCTGTGGTCAGAAGGCAGATGCTTCTGAATCCAAGGAAGAGGGCTCTTGTGCTCTGGTCCTGCCTTTGAGGCCTCTGTTTGGCCTCTGTAAGAACAGGATGCTGGACTAGATGGGCCGTTCGCCTGATCCAGCAGGCTCTCCTTGTGTTCTAAGGAACCAGAACTTGGTTCCGAAATTCTGGTTCCTTATTTGACACAGCAGGGCACGAATTTAAGTTTCTTTGCCCTTGCACCCCAAAATAAATACTGGGTTTCTGAGCACAATTCAAAGTGCTGGTGCTGACCTTTAAAGCCATAAACAGCCTCAGCTCAGTATACCTGAAGGAGCGTCTCCACCTCCATTGTTCTGCCCGGACACTGAGGTCCAGTGCCGAGGGCCTTCTGGCAGTTCCCCCACTGTGAGAAGCCAAGTTACAGGGAACCAGGCAGAGGGCCTTCTCGGTAGTGGCACCCGCCCTGTGGAACGCTCTCCCATCAGATGTCAAAGAGAAAAACAACTACCAGACTTTTAGAAGACATCTGAAGGCAGCCCTGTTTAGGGAAGCTTTTAATGTTTAATAGATTATTGTATTTTAATATTTTGTTGAAAGCCGCCCAGAGTGGCTGGGGAAACCCAGCCAGATGGGTGGGGTATAAATAATAAATTATTATTTATTATTATTATTATCATTATTATTATTATATGGGTTACCTTGCAATCTGAATGTGGCCCTCAAAGCCTCTCTGTCTGGTTCTTATGACTTTATTTAAGCAACACTTCCTGGCCTCTGGCCTCACCATCTGGCAGCTCCCTCACTAATTGCTTGTGATTTTAGAATTGTAGTGTTGGAAGAGACCCCTCCCTAAGGGTCATTTAGTCCAACCCCCTGCAATGCAGGAATATAAATGTCAATAAATAAAATTACTACAACCCTCCCTTTTTTTAAAAGCATACAATACTAAATTAAAATCCACCAAAAGATTAGAAGGCACTTTTAACTAAAAGCGCTCGTCCTGCAATCGCATAAAAAGGACACGTTGTCTCCCACCCAACTAAAAGATGAACACCAATTAGGAACAAAATCTCTGGGTAAGCGTTTACTTCGAAGGGAACCCGTTGCGCTCAGTGTGTGCGGAAGTTTGCAGCCCGATCCAATGCATGCCTACTCAGAAGGGATCCCAAGTAAGATCCCAAAGTAAGCATGGATTTTAGCCTTCCTCCCCAAGGAGCCCAGATGGAAGAACATCTGGAGAGCCACAGATGTCCCTGATTTAGCGGGTTGAAGCCAGAGCGGCGCTTTCGGAATGTTGAATGGAAGGAAGAAGGCGGTGGCAACATTTTCACCCAATCACAGAACAGTTCCGGGCGGGGGAGAAGGAAACAACAACAGCGATTGCAACATTCCTATCCAATCACAGCCCTTGTTTGCTTCCTCTCCTCCGCGCGGGCGTGTGTGCGTGTTGCGTGCCCGTTTCAAACATGGCCGCTGAAAGCACATGTTAGGCTTCAACCGTTGAAAATCGCTTCCTGGAAGAGGGCGGGTGGGGTCAAGGGGGGCCCAAGATGGCTGCCCCCATCAAGATCACAGAGTGGGTTTCTTCCTAGAGTCTAGTTTCTGGCTGATGCCCCTTATTTCCCCACCACCACAAGCTTCCCCCCGCTTTTTGCCAGGACGCTGCCTGCTGTTTTGTGTGCGTGTATGTGCCCAGTTATCCGAGCTTCTCCTTCTGTGCATGTTCCAGATCTTGCTTTAGAAGCCTCTCGTGAGCATCCAAAGCATGCACTGACAGGTTTCCCCCTGCTCAGAACCCTCATATCCTTCCTCTTCCTTTGCAAACCCCGCAAACCAGGTTCCGCTTTATGCGGCTGACCTGGCAAGCTTCTTGTGAAACTTCGTTAACTCGTTGGCAATAAATATCCGAAGAAGCGAGTTGTCCTGGGATGTTGGGAGTGGTTATCATGGCTGCGGCTGCGGGTGTTAAAGCGCTCCTCCGCTTAAAACCTGGCGTTACTCTATTCTTTTCTTTAAACTGAGAGGCAGGAAGTGGGACGCAAGAGTTCGTATAAATAGATTTCTACCTTAAGAAGCAAACAAACGCCAAACCAATGGGCCAAAGCTAAGCTTCTTAGCCTGGTTCTAGAGGGCCATGGGGAACATGCTGTCCCCTCTGCCTGGGCTGCGCAGGGGGTCGCATCGGAAGGAGCCGCTTGCTAACCCGGGCAGCTTCGATGAGCTCCATCGGAAATGCAAAGGTAAGCCGTCGTTTGCTCTTCCTCCTCATCCCTCCTCAAAGCTCTCACCTTTCTCATGAAGCCTTTGGTGCAGGCAGCCCCCTAGTCCTCATGACGGTCTATTGCTGGGGTGGGGAACCTCGGGGCTGGGGCTGGGGGCAAGTGCTGCCCTCCAGGCTGCTCTGTTTGGCCCTCGGACTTCTCTGCTGGCCCTCGCCCTGCCGTGCACCCTCCTTGAGTAGTTTTGTGTGGCTGCCGAAGGGCCATAGCTCTGTAGGCAGAGCATCTGCTTCGCATGAAGGAGACTCCGGTTCAGTCCCTGGCATCTCCAGTTAAAAAGGACCAGTAGGGGAGAGGAAAGGAAAGACCCATCCTGAGACCCCAGAGAGCTGCTGCCAGTCAGAGCAGGAGTTGCTGCACACTACCAGACCCCAAGAAGCTTTCCCTGTTGCCTGCATGATCTCCCTCTTCATTCCTTCCCCGCGGCTGAAATTCATGAGAAATTCATTCATACCGAACCACAAGGATCACAACGACTACTTATAAGGAAGATTCCTATGTTCCATGTGGAAGGTCCCCAGATTCAGCCCCCCAGCACTTCCGCATAGAGCCGGGAGATGTTAATCTGCAGAGAATACTGACTCTACACAAGGCAGCTTCCTACCTTTGAAGGTGACTCGGAAACTACAACTAATCCAGAATGCTGCAGCTAGACTGGTGACTGGGAGCAGCTGCTGGGACCATATAACACTGGTCCTGAAAGAACTACAATGGCTCCCAGTATGTTTCCAAGCACAATTCAAAGTGTTGGTACAGAACTTTAAAGAACTAAATAGCCTCGGCCCGGTATACCTGAAGGAGCATCTCCACCCCCATTGTTCTGCCTGGACACTGAGGTCCAGCTCCAAGGAGCTTCTGGTGGTTCCCTCACTGTGAGAAGTGAGGTTACGGGGAACCAGGCAGAGGGCCTTCTTGGTAGTGGCGCCTGCCCTGTGGAACGCCCTCCCATCAGACGTCAAGGAAATAAATACTATCTGACTTTTAAAAGACATCTGAAGGCAGCCCTTTATAGGGAAGGTTTTTTTGTTGTTTTTTTAAAGTACTGTGTAATGTTTTGTATCTATGCTGGAAGCCACCCAGAGGGGCTGGTGCAACCCAGTCAGATGGGCAGGGTACTAATAATAATAATAATAGTAATAATCCTCTAGAAATGTGTCCTTGAGCTATGATTATTCCTCTTGCTTGCTGGGTGGAGGTTGGAGAGAGATGTGCATGCAGAAATCTCTCACTTTATGTGGCTGTAAAACAATTTTGCCTTTGGACAATCGACTAGCTTCCCCATGTGCTCACACACACTTCTGTCATCCATCCAGGCATGTAGGAGGCATGAAGGGAGTTCAAGGATGCTTTCCAGTCAGGCAAAAACGCTCAAGGAGGGGGTGAAGCAGGACTCAAGAGGGGTGTGGCCTGGGGAGAGGGTCAAGGGCCAGGTAGAGAGGATTGGAGGTCCGCATCTGGCCCTTGGAGCTGAAGTTCTCCATCTCTGGTCTAGGAATTCCTGGATTATTCATATTCTTCATTTTGTAAGCTTAAATACTACTCCTGTCTCTCTTCTCCCTCCCTACTTCTGTTCCAGAAGTCTTCCCCCAGCAGACAGAAGGAGTCAAGCTTATCATTAATAAATCCCTCACCAGCCATTTTCAGGTTCGTACCCTTGCTGCTATTAATCATGCTGGCTATTTTTAGTCATATAAAGTGGAGAAATGGGTCCAGCTCCCAGGGGAAGCGCTGTGGCACAGAGGAACAGCATCTGGTTTGCAGGCAAAAGGGGGAAGTGGGAAATACTGTTCAATATTTACCATATTGCTCCCTGTAAGGTGTAAGGGGAGGGGTAGTGCCTCTGGTGGGGGACACACGCCATGATCTTTCTGGGGCAGTTTTTGTCCACTTTTGGTTCCCAGCCTGCACTCAAATCTCACCTGTGGCTCCCAGAAGCTGTCAGCATGTGACAGCGGCCACACCCTGGCAACTAAACCAGGTGAGGGGAGCCGATGGGTTTCAAACCCTCAATGAGTTAGGGGCTTCCCCTGCACGCGAAGACAGGCTCTGAAGGATTGAGTGGATGGGACAAAGAGTAGGTCCAATGGGAGAAGGAAACTTCGGATCCTAAACCTCCACTATCTTCGGGAGAAAAAAAGCGATGGGGTAAACCCTACAGAAATCCAGAATAGCATCCCTAAGACGGTTGGATGGTGCATTGTACACCTCCCTCCAGCAACTCCTGCAGCCAAGCTGGTGCCAGACATCTTGTTCTGCTTTCCTTTGGACCACATCAGCAAGGCCAAGAGGAGGGTCTTGTTGTCTGGGCAGCCCAGGACCCCCATACACACTGAAGAGACTTGCACCCTGGGAGGCCACTTCAGTGCTGCTAACGCAGTGCTTAGACTTCACCCCTGGAGGTCCACTCCATTGTCTCTTGAGACAGATGGATGCCAACAAAAAATAATTTGCCTAGGGATTGATTCCCCAAAGGAATTCTCCAGAGAGTTTCTTTTTGGAATAATAGGAAGGCGGGGGGGGGGGGATCTGTTTTTTGCTGATGGATGGGGATCTATACACTCCATATAAGGCTTCTATGTATGCCATTGCAACCCAACGAACCAGATAAAATTTTACTGTACAACAGGTTCTGTGTGCTGGGACCACCTATGCTAAAACATACTTCTGTGCTACCTGTATTTTTGTGCTGACCAGCGGTGGCACCCAGCCTTACAGATCCCAGAGCTCCCAAACCTGGAGTATGAGCTATCTGCTGGATCACGGTGTTCATTTCTCAAAGACGATAAGACTCTCTTCCATCAGCGGAGTGCATCTTTTTTCCTTCTTCCAGGTGACCCATACTATTCACATGAGCACAATTGGACAATCAAGTTATCATCTCAATACAACGTATGTGGGAGACCAGCAGTTGAGCCCCACGGAAGTGAGCAAAGCATTTATTTTTTTCCTGGGGGGTGGGGTTGTGACAAGTGGGGAAAGTGCTGAAAAGAGCAACATGGTTCTAGATATGTGGTCTTAGGGGGCTTTTGAAAAGTCTTAATAAAAGTTTATTTTTAAAAACGATCTAGGAGTTGGAGCAACTCCCCTGTGAGGAAAGATGACAAAATTTGGGCCTTTTTCCTAATTTAGAGGAATCTTTTGCCCAAGGTGGAACTTGAACTCAGGGTCATTCCATGAAGCCACAGGTTGCCCAGTCCCCCAATTTTATATTTAATTATTATTTGCTGGCGTTTTGAGAATTAATTTTATTGTGTACTGTTATATTCTAATCGATTATTGAATATTACTTTTGAAGTTATGTTTCATTATGACTTTCTGTATTGGATCAGATTACTATAAGGTGTGCATATTTTGTTGCTGTAAGCCTCCTTGTGTACTGAAAGGCTATATACAAGTTAAAAGTGAAATAAATATCTTCTACCCAAAATTCCCACTGCCCCAAGTAAAAAGTTGCATCTCTTTTCTTCCTTCCATCCTGCTGCTTAGTCACCACCTCTGCAGAGGCAGAGATGCTTCCAGAATGATACTTGGCATCCACATTTGCTCGCCCTGACGCCATCTTGAATAAGGTGGAAGGGAAAAATGGCAGCACCTATGCACCATCTGCTCTCTTGAGCATGGGTTTCTAACTCATTCAGTCTTCCTTCCTTTGAATGCCAGTTGCTGGAGCACACAGGTGGGGAGACTGTTCTCTAGCTCAGGTGCTGCTTTGGTGCTAAATTTCAGTGCTTGGCCATGGCAAGACGAGATGGGCCATTGGCTCTCCTTACCTTCTCCCTGCTTCCATCATAGGCCTTCCCAACTCTCATTGGAGACATTAATAATGCTGGGAGCCTCAATGCTCAAGTGCTCCACCTACTGGCTGAGCGGATACGGACAAAAGCTGTATTCCAGGTAAAAACTGCACAGGGAGTGTTTGGGTCTGAGGCCAACGGGCTTGAAGGCAGGATCTTAATGCTTTTGGTATTGCCAGGCTGAAAACTCATCAGCGTATATTTTTTTGAGTGTTCGATGACAAGCAACAGACTTATGCAACGGTTAATTTTTAAAAACCATCCTATCTCTCCCCCCCTCACTGTTTTTAATGGCATTTTACACTAGGTATATTGTTTATGAATTGGTAGTATGCAAATATTTTTCTAAATAAAAATGAATCCTAAATAAAGAAATTCAGAGGTGGCATCTCACACGCCTGTGAGGCTTTCTCACGTTAACAACGGCATCCTGTCTGAGAGGTTGAAGAGGCTGTAAATCAGGGACTGGGAACCTGGGGCCTTCCAGATATTGTTGACTGGGGTTGATGGGAATCGGAGCGCAGCAGCATTTGGCTGGTACCTGTTGGGGCTGGTAGGGCGGAAGCCATGGAACCCAACAGTGGGTGGCGCCAGAGCTAAAGACAGACAGAGTCAAATAATTCTAGTTTTGCCACCATCCTCCTCCCTGCTGTTGAGTTCTGTAAGTGGCAACACTGAGACTAAGGAGAGGGGAAGCTGGAAGGCCATACAGTGGTACCTCAGGTTACAGACGCTTCAGGTTACAGACTCTGCTAACCCAGAAATAGTACCTCGGGTTAAGAACTTTGCTTCAGGATGAGAACAGAAATCGTGCTCCGGCGGCGTGGCAGCAGCAGGAAGCCCCATTAGCTGAAGTGGTGCTTCAGGTTAAGAGCAGTTTCAGGTTAAGAATGGACCTCTGGAACGAATTAAGTACATAACCAGAGGTACCACTGTACTGTCACCTCCTGGACTGGTGGTTGGTAAGGCAGGCAGGTGGGAGCTGGGGGGGACGGGACAGACGAGATGGGTGGGACAATGCCCCATTTGCCCTAATGGACCAGTCTTTGCTAACATGTGGTCCCCCTACAGCCCCTTGGGAGCTTTTGCATCTCTGAGAACTAGGCTGTAAACTCGTTTTGAGTAAAAGTCCATGCCCAACCCTGTTCCCGCCCCCCCCCCAACTTTTTTGTGTTCCAGACTCAGCAGTCCAAATTTGTGACTTGGCAGTTTGATACCGAGTACCGAGGAGATGACTACACGGCCACCCTGACGCTGGGCAACCCTGACTTGATCAGCGAGTCGAGTGAGTGAGTGCCCGTCTGCCATCTTGGCAATCTTTGGCAATTGCCGTAGGCTTGTTTGCATCCTGCCCGCCCCTCTCTGGGGGGGGGGGGACTTAGTTCTTTGGTTGGCAGCTTGTCCAGGAAAATATACAAATGTGTGTGTGTGTGCATAGATAGATAGATACAGGCAACTCTCTGTTTATGCGATGGTTACGTTTTGAAGCACCACACATTTAAGTGAAATCACATATATTGGCAACACAATTGGAAAAAGCTTGCAAACGCCGCAGTTGCTGTCTCCCAGCCTCCTTCCTCAAACTCCCAGCTCTCCATGGGCCTCAGCGGTCAGTGCAAAGGCTCATGGGATTGCACTTGCTTGCTAGGGATTGCTAGGCGCTATTTTTGTGCCATTTTGGGGCTCTTTCGGGGGCCGTTTTTGCCCCTTCTGGGTTTGCGCGATGCACATGTTCGTTGTCACATGTGCCTTGAGCATGCACAAATGGAGAGTTGCCTGTACAAATGTAGGGAAGCAGGCAGAGAGAGAGGCTGACATAATGGGGAGAGAGGCAGGCAGGCAGTGAGAGGGAACCAGACTTGGATGAATGCAGAATAAATAGGTCACAATGCAGGGTTTCCCAAATGTGCGTCTCCAGCTGTTTTTGGACTACAATTCCCATCATCCCTAGCTTGCACAGCCACTGGTCAGGGGTGATGGGAACTGTAGTCCAAAGACAGCTGGAGACCCTAGTTTGGGAAACCCTGGCGTAGTGGTTAAGAGTGTTGGACTAAGACCTGGAGGTCAGGGTTTGAATCCCCACTGGGCACGAAGCTCACTTACGATACAATACGATACGATAATCTTTATTATCATTGTCCCATACAGAACAACGAAATTGAAAACAAAATTGAAAAAATCTACACCAGACATTAAAAAAAAGCCTGCTATCCCAACTATCCCAGCCTGGTTAGCCCCTAAAAACTCTCATACCCCATCATTGAATACAATATGCTCACATAGAAACTACCTTCCACTGCGTTTAAAACCAAAATTGCATTTGGATAGAAACTGTTTCTCAGGTGGCTAGTCCTAGTCTCGTAGGTCACCTTGGACCAGTCACTGTCTTTCAGCCTAACTTACCTCACAGGGGTTGCTGTGAGGTTAAGATGGGGAAAAGAGAACCACCTCGGAGGAAAAGGTGGTAAATAAATGTAGTAAAAAGAGAAAGAAAAGACATTTGGAGGCCTAGAATGGGAGGGGGAGCCCCTAAGACCAATGTTTCCCTCAAATGACCACTAGAGGGGGCGACTCTCCCGCAGCTGCTGTGTTGCTTAGCAACCAACCCTAGAGAAGGATGGAGTTTCTACCATGTAATGTAGGGCCTGCTAAACAGTGAGAGGCCCTATGTCACCTGGTGGCAGCTTCGAACATGGGGCAAGAACATCATGGCTTCTTTGTGGCCTGCAGCGATGCCTGGAGAGGGGTGGAGTAGCAGCCTAGCAGTCCCCCCCTCCCCGGGTGGGACAAATTTGCTTCCGTCCTCAACTCCTGACTAGTGTGTTATTTTATTTCTTTATTGAATTCCTGTCCCACACTTCCTCTCCCAAGAAGCCGAGGCAAACGGATTTGCACAATTTTAAAATGGATTAATATTCTACAGCCTTTTGAATCCGTCTGTGGGAAAGGGGGAGGTTATTGTTTCGCTGTTTCGTTTTACTTATTTTTCAAGTTTTTATCCTGTGTTTTTGCTCTGTGAACTGCCCTGAGATCTTAGTGAGGGTATAGATCAAATAAATAAATCTAATAAACAAATAAAAACAAAAATCAAGCAAAAACATCCTGGAAGAAAGTAAAAGGTTCTTAAAAACAGCAACAGTTGAAAACCTCTCAAAGCAGTTCCAGGTAAAAGCATTGTAAAAGCAGCCACAATTAAAAACTTCTTAAGTTTCCATTAAATTCCGGCATGGCTGCTTTTACCATTTTGAATGCTGGGTGTGGGAACAGGGAAATTGCCCTGGATCACTTGGATGAACTACTGAACGTTGTTGAAGGTTGTTTCATTAAGGGACAGACATGAACTGTAATTAAGTTCCTTTTCGGACATGTTGAACTTGAACTAGTTCCTTTTTAAAACAAACTTCCCAGGCTCTGCTCAAAACTCTGCCCAGGCCACAGCCCTCCCTGGCCCTGCTGTCCCCTCACCCAACTATTTTTGCCTAGCTAGATCATTCCCTTGAACTCTGATAATGCCTCTTGGCTTGCCTGGGTGAAGGAGATAGAGAGGTGTTTGTGTGTTTAGAAGGTTGCCTCCTGTGCAAAGTACAAATTTGCATGCATTGCTTTGTCTACTTTGGCCTCTGGCCTGCCCGTCGTTGGCATGTGACAGCTCTTGGGAGGTTGCCTTCAGACTAGAAAAAGTTCCCTCTGTCCGTGCTGATGGACCAGACTGCAACCTAACAACCGTTGCTCTAGAGAAACCATAGTGATCTGCTCAGACTCTGCCTTTCTCCAAGCTGGTGTGACCTATAGAACAGGCATGTGGAACCTTTGGTGCTAGACTGCAATTCCCATCAGCCTCAGCTTCTTTTCCAACCCTTCTTTGCTGCTCACAGTAAAATACTTTTTTTCTTAATTTATAATACTTGCCCATCCATTGCTATTTCCATTGACGCTGCATGTTCAATTCCTGCTCAGACTTTTTTCTGTTTTCCCACTTAATCAAGTAGAGCTAATCTGTCCATATAAATCATTAATCGTAATTTTAAATCATATTTCCTCAATAATATCCTCTCATTCGTAATATCCGAGTTTTACAAACCTCACAAACATCCAGAAAAAAATCTCCTCGTCTCCCTTGTTATGCCATTCCCTTTTCACAAAACAAACCAGTCACTATCCAGTTTCCCAGGTTTAATACACTTCCCTCCCATTATTCACAGATTTTATTTGTTTCTACTTCCATTGGCCCTGGCCAGCATGGCTAGTGATAAGGGAAAAATTGGAAGCTCGGCAAGATCTGGAGGACAAGAGGTTGCCCATCTCTGCTGTAGCTGCCCCAACACTTGGTTAGCTCAGTCTAGGAGGGGACGCAGGAAGCTGGCTTATATTGAGTCAGGCTGAGGCGTTCTCAAAGTAAAGGAAGGACTGAACTCTGATTAATAAGAATACACACAGAGGCTTGAACCAGCAAGACTCTGGGAAGGGTGCGTATAATAATCTCTCTCCCTCTACCCCTCAGCCCAGGTCGTTTTATTCACAAAAGAACTTTTTACAGATAGTTCGTAAGAACCAATCAGATTTCTTCTGAGCATTTCAACAAACCCCATGCAGGGACAAAGTTAAACTACAAACACTAGTTAGGCATGCATACTTTTGGGTAAATGAATGAAAACTACAAAGGAGTGCATTCAGCAACCCCAGAGGTCATAATCAATCAATACACATGATAAGAAGGATGGCCAGGAGGACAGCGATCATTATCTTTTTTTTTTTTTTAAATGATATTTATTGAGAATTTTTAAGTTACAGAGAAAAAAGAAGGAAAAAACAAGAGAAAAAGAAAAAGAAAGAAAGAAGTAGATAAAAATAACAATTAAACAATACAAATCAATAAACAAAGTCAAAGAGAAAAAACAAAACACACCGTACATCAAAATCAAAAAGCAAAAATAAACAAAAAAATTTAAAAACAAATCCAATATTTCCAAATCCTTAACTTTCATTAACTTATTTCATCGACCTCCTCACACCTCCCTTTTTTGTATTCTAGTTGTTAATTATCTCAGCAAATCCTTTCCATCTTTCACAATATTCTGTCATTAAATTACCTTAATCTATTTTAACCTTATCTTACCATAAAAAACCTTAAAACTTAAATCTTATATATACCAAATTCTTTTAACCATAACATATTCTTACATAATTCTTTTTAACATTTCTGCTAAGGCCAAATAATTTCATTCCAACATTTTTCTAATACTCATTAATTTTACAATACTTTTCTAAATAAATTTTTAAAACTTTCTTCCAATCTTCAGCCATCGTCTCTTCTTCCTGTTCTCGGGTTTTGTCAGTCCTTTCTATTCCGTCCATCTAGTCCATCAACCTGGTGATCTTATGTCCGAGGCTCTTAAGTCTTTTCCATGTCCCTTCTGCAGATCTTCTTCTTGTTTATACCTGCACTTTACTTTGTCTTTTGTTGATCTTTTTCTTATTTCTTTCCTTTCTCATTGGGGGGTAAGTCTCGGGAGGACTCCAATCCAAAAATATAAAAAATATCTCCATCTCTCCTCAGCAGATCAGCCCATTCCCCACAGTCCCATTCCCCACAGTCAGCACTGTAATCCAGAAAGTATTTAAAAGCATGTTTCAAAGTCCTTCCAAAATTAAGAGCCCTCACAACTCCAGACCCCCCCTGGTCCACTCCAGATTCAAACTTCAAGAACAGCGGTTTATACTCCTGCAAAGCCTCGGATTTCTCCATTTGTGTTACTTGAGGTTCAACAACAACCTCCTCCATTTTCTTCTGCACTTGCGCTTGCCCTGTCAAAACAGGTTCCTGGGCTGGTTCCTGAATGGTTTCTATATGGGTATTCACCGTTTGTCCAAAATTTTTAACTGCAACAGTCATCAAATCCATCTTCTCATGCATCTGCTCCAGCAAAGCACTTGTCTTACAAAAAGCAAGCACCAAGACTTCTTGTAAACACATTTTTATTCAAGGTTAGAGTCTGGTCTCACGATCCTAATCTTACAGCTGTGAGGTCCCCAGATCGACTCCGGCAACAAATTAACAAGCTCCCTCTAGAGGAGACAATTTCTATTTGTATCCATCTTTGAAAACAGGACCAACAAAAGAAAATTACTTTCACTTTTCAAATACTTTGTTTCTTTTGATTGCAAGAAGCTACATTGGAGTCAATTTGTTTCTCTTTTTTTTTTTTTTTTACTATCTGTCAAAAGACGTTCCATTCAGAGTCGATGAACTTCCCCATAAATTTCTGTCTCTGACACCCCGTTCCCAGGTTTGAGACAGTGGAAATTTATCTTTCTTTACTCTCTCTCCTGCATGCTTAAACAGTCAAAAATCCCCCCTCTTTTCTCCTGCTTCCAAGAGGGGTTTTGGTGGTAATAAATGAAGGAAATTTAGAACTTTATTTACGACTTTCCAGACTTTAGCTTACAAAGTTTTTGCTTCAATCTATTTACAAAAAACAGGAGGCGGACTTCCTGTTTAGAGCCTTCCCGCTTCAGTGCCAAATTAAAATGTTTCTTAATCCAATTTTCCGTTCTACTCACGGGTACTTGTTTAGAGTCCAATTGTCCACAGGAAAAAGTCAGCGCTCTCCGGCAACGGCTGTGCGGCTTCACTCCGTAAAAGTAGCAGTTGATTCAAAACACCGCGCCACTCACCCCACGTCGCTTCGGATCCCCAAAAAAGGGTTTCCCTGCGAGTAGGGGAGGCGCTCCTGGTGTCAGCCGAATCCCATGTTCCCAGGCTTCCTCCGCCTGGGATTTTTAGAGGGTCTCCGCCTTCGCCGCGGCGGCAAGACCTGATTTTCACGGAGCGGGTTCCTCTCGGTCAGAGGAGCTCTGCCATTGCCAATGGCGCTGACCCGGAAGTCCGACAGCGATCATTATCACCTTTATGTGGCCCAAAGATTAACATCCTAAGATTAACATATCAGAAAAGCTACAGCAAAGAAACTGCCCACTGTCTTTGATGACCCAGGACGCTTGCCTGTCTAAGTGTGTACGTGACTTGTGAAGAAAGATAAATGGAACAGGGATGCAGAGGTGTGGATTGATCAGATCAGGAATCATATCAAAATAGTTTAAACCCAGTCAACGCAATGCTTTCATTGCTGACACAGATGGCTTACTCTATATTTGTTATAATTCCTCATAGCAATACCACCTGATCACTACATCAGGCCACAGGTCCATCTAGCTCTGTACTGCCTGCACTGACTGGCAGTGGCTCTCCAGGGTTCCAGGCAGTGATTTCTCCCAGTGCTGCTCTGCTTGGAGATCCTGGGGACTGAACCTGTACGCAAAGCAGATGTGCTACCACTAAGCCACAGCTCGTCTCCAAAGGGTGTTGGTTATTTTTCAGCTGCATGCAAGTCTTTTTTTGGGGGGGGGATGACACTGACTTGCTCTTCCTTCTTTGCAGTCATTGTCGTGGCACACTTCCTGCAGAGCATCACTTCGCGGTTAGTCCTTGGCGGGGAAATGGTGTATCACCGGCGGCCGGGGGAAGAGGGCGCCATCGTCACGCTTGCTGGGAAGTACACAGGTTGGTTTCCTTTTGCTGAAGGTTTGGGGCGTGACTCGAGGAGCAGGCGCTCGTCCCCCACATACTTGGCCTCCATTTTCCATCATGGTTCTTCAAAGAGCAGCTTCTTGATATTGCTTTATTCGGCATCAGATGTGATCGGCATGAAAAGCCTTCAGCCCTCCAGGTGTTGCTGAACTACAGCGCCCATCATCCCTGGTCCTTGGCCATGCTGACTGGGGCTGATGGGAGTTGTAGTCCAGCCAACATCGGGATGGCTAAAGTTTCCCCACACCTGAACAAGAGCACACAGAGCTGTTGAAACACTTGCAGAAAGGCTCATTTCTCAGTTGGCCTCAGACTTTCCTGTTTCGGCATGTGGCAGGAAGAAGCCTGCATGTCCAAATGCTTCTCTGTGTCAGAGGCTTAGTATCAAGGGCAAAATCAGTTTATGGCTGCTAAATTTTTTCCTCCTTCTTTGCGTCTGGGAGATACAGTGGTACCTTGAGTTAAGAACTTAATTCGTTCTGGAGGTCTGTTCTTAACCTGAAACTGTTCTTAACCTGAGGTACCACTTTAGCTAATGGGGCCTCCCACTGCCACTGCGCCGCCACCGCCCAATTTCTGTTCTCATCCTGAAGCAAAGTTCTTAACCCGAGGTACTATTTCTGGGTTAGCGGAGTCTGTAACCTGAAGCATCTATAACCCGAGGTACCACTGTACTGTGAATAATCCAGCTGCAGAGACACACACACACACACACACACACACACACACATATATGAGAGCAGGGATGAAGAAACCTGTGGCCTCCCAGGTGATGGCCACATCCACACCATACCTTTAAAATGCTTTTGTACCTCTTCCAAACAGTCATGTTTAATTACTGGCACCCAAAGAATATAGGGAACTGTAGTTCATTAAGGGAGCTGAAAGTCGTTAGGCTATCTCCCAGTTCCCCTCACAGAGCCATAAATCCCAGGGTAGCTTAATAATCAACTCCTCTTCCCAGGGAATTCTGGGATGTAGCTCTGTGAGGGGAACACCGGGGGGGGGGATCTCCTAACAATTCTCAGCACCCTTAATGAAATAAATGTGTTTTACTTTCTGAAGGAAGGTGGGAGGAGAGGCAAGGAAAAAGATCTACCCTCCCTCCTTTTTTTCTAAGGATTCTACTCTCCCTTCCTCAAAACAGCAGCCACGTCTGACAGCAGATATTTTGGTTTCCCTGGAAAACTGTATAATGGTTCAAGTGGACTCTTGTAGCCAGGAGAGCTGCGTCAAGAAGTGTCTGCGTAGTCTAACACACACTCTTAGCCAAGAATAGAGACAGGATAGAGGTGTTGTTACACAGATGTCATTAAGCCACACAAATCTGCCCCTCCACCCCCCAAAAAAACCCTCATTGGGGTCCATGAATTTCAATGTGTTCCTTTGTCCTGTGTGTATTTCCCCCCTTTTTTCTGTAGCCCTCAAATGGATAGCCACCCTGAACCTTGGCTATGGCGGGGCTCACGCCAGCTATTATCACCGTGCCAATGACCAGGTGAGTCAAAAAGGAGTTTCTTCGGCGCCCCCGCCCATTGCCCACTTTCTTTGGCCAAGTCTGACCTCTTGATTTCTCCCCCTCAACAGATCCAGGTCGGGGTAGAATTTGAGGCCAACACTCGGCTGCAAGACACGAGCTTTGCCTTTGGTTATCAGCTCACGCTGCCACAGGCCAACATGGTTTTCAGAGGTGAGCGAGGGGCTGGGACGCCCTCCCTGTGCGAGGCCAGAGTGTGATCAAATGCCTGAACCTTCCTGCTACAGGCCCTGCTTCCCATAAGCCCTTCCTTCATCCGCCGTTGCCTGTCTTCCTGTGACAGGATAGTACGCACCCCGGAAATGATCTCTTTCAGCTTCTGCCTTCTGGAAGAAGGTATAGGGTTATAAAGGCCAGGACTAGCTGCCAGTTTCTACGCAAATGCAATTCTGGTTCTAAATGCAGCATAAGGGGTCTCTATAGTATAGTGTATTTTAAAATGGGGTTTCAGAGTTTTTAGGGGGGTTTGAATGTTTTATGTAGTTTTGTAGTAGTTTTATGTAGTTTTGTAGTAGTTTTATGTAGTTTTTCAGTTTCATTGTTCTGCATGGGACAATGACAATAAAGATATCGTATATCGTATTTATCGTATATTGACAGGAAATGAGTTTGGCAGGGATAGGGAACCTGAGTTCCTGTCTGTCGTGAGCCCTGTGGAGGTGTCATGGGAGGGGGGGGACGGACGGGACAGGAACATCCTGAGGAGATGAGGGGAAAAGAAATCAGGAGGTTGCAGCTAGATGACCCCGAGCAGCATGAAGAGGACAAAATTGGGGCCTCAAGAAATGTCTGAGCTGGAGGAGGAGGGCTGGTGATTGAGGAAGCCAGGAGCTGAATCCCAGGGAAAGGTTTAAACAGATTGTCAGAGAGATGTCCCATCTTGGAAGTCTTCCCTGAGTGTGAGGCTCTCCTGAAGCCAAGCTTGGGGGCTCTCAAGGCCATCCAGCAGAGTCTGAGAAAAACTGGCCAGACTTTTTAGAGAGGAGAGAAGACTGCATCTCAGCAGCTTGCTTGAGAAGTTCCGGCGCTGGGGAATTGTAAACTGGGTGGCTGCTATTGCCATCTTAACTTGGGGGTCCCCCACTCCCCTGAGGTTCAGGTGGCCTTTTCCAGGAGCTGAGTCCCTAGTGTGACAGGACCTCCCCTGTGAAGGCCAGCAGAAGTCCACCCTGCTTTATTTGAGGCACCTTTTAAAAACCATACAGTTCAGACATGGTGTTCTCTCTCTCTCTCTCTCTCTCTCTCTCTCTCTCTCTCTCTGTGTGTGTGTGTGTGTGTGTGTGTTTTACCAACCAATCTTTATTGATGTTATAGTTAATAGGGTCGCCATATTTCCAAAATCTCACCAACAACAAAATGAAGTTTTTGAGCTATTTTTAAGGAAATTCGCCAAAATCAACACTTCCAACACGGGTTCAGATTTCCCCAGACATTGCAGTGATTTCCACCTGGACGCTGTTTCTGAGTACCATACTGTGTCTGGGAAATTCCAGATGTATGGCAACCCTATTGTAGTAATACTATATTTTTCCATAGGGCCCTGCTGCCTTATTACCCTTTTTTAAAAAAAAATAAATAAATCAAATTACAGTTTGTAAATATTTAAACCTACACAAAATGTGCCCCCTCTTTCCTTTTCTAGGTTTCCTGGACAGTAGCTGGTGTGTGGGGGCTGTCCTGGAGAAGAAGCTCCCCCCTCTGCCCGTCACCCTGGCCTTGGGCGCCTTCCTCAACCACTGGAAGAACCGGTTCCATTGCGGCTTCAGCATCATCGTGGGCTGAGCGCCCTGAAGATCCACCTCTCTCGACTGCGCGAGGCAGTTGGATTTGATTTTGCGAAGCTGCTTGGTCAGAGGGGACCCCCGTTCTGTCCGTGTGTCTGTTTTGTGTGGGCAGAGCGGGGCACTTCACCACAGACTTCTGCAGTGGGGCAGCGATGATTTGGGGGCCCCAGCATCCTCTCAGCGTGCCTGCATCACAGCCCTGCCTTGAGGAGGTCCACGGATTTTTATTTTTTTTGTGTCTCCAGAAGGACATTTAATGTTATTGGTGTGGCAGGGAGGGAGATGTGCTCTCCTCCGAAAACATGACCATGTATTGTTTTCTTCCAGATCGTGCAAGGCGTAAACTCCGCGGCAGGTGTTATGGTGTGGGTGACGGGGCAGGGGGCTCGTGGAAGGACGGATGCCTTCATTTGCTGGGGCTTGGAGGATGTCGATCATGGCATTCCCTTGAGGAACTGGGAATCGATGCCATCACTACGTCAGTTCTGGCCCAAAACTCTGAATTTTGAAGAGGGTGGCATGCATGTGAGCATTGTGCCACTCCCCTTGCCTGGGACTGTGATGAGGGCAAGGGCTGTGGCTTCTGTGTAGTGATGGCTTGGAATATAATTAAAATCATGCTGGGGACATCCCATCCCCCCTCAAAAATGTGTGTCTTGTTGGTGCTTATTTGGGGGACCTGCAAGAAGGTTTGCCTGTGATATACTTTGCCCACCAAGTCGCCAGGCAGGAGGAAACAAAGGCATTGCCATCTACTATGTTAGCTGACTTTTTCTAAAGCAGGGTTTCCCAAACTTGGGTCTCCAGCTGTTTTTAGACTGTTTTTTTAAGACTACTATTCCCATCATCCCTGACCTGTTAGCTAGGAATGATGGGAGTTGTAGTCCAAAAGCATTCACGTCCTCAAAGGCATCGGATGGGAAACAGAATTTTCGACTTGACCCTGGGGGTGATCCAGCAGGGCTGCTGTTCTGTTCTGTTAAAATTCCTTGGGTGTGTTGGAAGAGCTCAGCATAGGAATGAAGGAAAGAAACAGGAGACCTCAAAGGTGTACTAGGAGCAAATTTTATCAAGGCTTCAAGCCTTTGAGCTGCAGTTCAATTCACTTGCCCCTGAAGAAATCTCACAAAGAGCTAGCTGGAAGCCTTTTGTGCGCTGTCTATTAGTAACTAATTCTGGCCAGCTTGAGGGCCTTCTGGTAGTTCCCTCACTGCTAGAAGTGACGTTACAGGGAACCAGGAAGAGGGCCTTCTCAGTAGTGGCGCCCACCCTGTGGAACACCCTCCCATCAGATGTCAAGGAGATAAATAATGATACGACTTTCAGAAGGCATCGGAAGGCAACCCTGTATTGCGAAGTTTTTTATGTCCGATGTTTCGTTGTGTTTTTATATTCTGTTGGAAGCCACCCAGAGTGACTGGGGCAACCCAGTCAGATGGGCAGGGCATAAATAAATTATCATCATCATCCCATTTTCCTGCTTGAAAGTCACTTGGAAAAGTGTCTGCTGCAGCAAAAACGGCACTGCCTCATTTTTAAAGTGCTGCCAAAAGAGTTCAGGTGCAGAGTAGACAAGATAGCTTTCCATACTCTGAAGCCTGCTGCTCCTAGGTGCCTGTACTGATTCTGTCTGGCCCTGGCCTTGCATCTGATGTGCCCCCGGAAATCCTTCTCGAGCTGTAAATAAACACATTAAAACACACACACACACACACACACACACACACACACATATGCCATCACTTTTTGGGGGGAGCTCTTTTCCTCCCACAGGACACCAGCTTGATATGCAAAAGCTGCCCTGAAATTCTCTCTGTCTGGGGGTGGGGCCCTGGCAGTCGGGCTTTGCTTTCGTGATCTCGGAAGCCTAAAGAGGGTTTTGAGGGGCAGCGCTGGGGAGCTTAGAGAGGATCAGTGGATCAGACAAGGTTGGCTGCAAGGAGGCTCATGATGATGCTTGGCTAAGCCAGGATTGGGGGTGAGGGTGGGAGGAACAGGGTTGGCTGCTATTGGATTAGCTGTGGAAGGAAGATTAGATTGATTGTGGGGGAGCGGGGGACGGGAAATATGGGTTTGCAGCAGATGGAGGGGGAAGAGACTACAGTTCTGCAAAAGTAACCAGCCCTTGCTCGGGGTAGCAGCAGAAGGGAGCAATGCCTGGCTTTCCAGCAGATCCCTAAAACTACCGGATCTCGAGAGAAGTCTTGGAAAACTTCTGGATCCAGTCTTCCAGCACATATGTCCCTTTTTACACCTAAAGCAAAACGTGAACGAAAGATGCAGCACTCTCCTGGTGCAAGCTTTCAGCTGATAATTTCCGAAAGCAGTGGCGTCATGGTGGTGAGGTCCTGGGTGTCGTGGATATGGAGGATCTGCCGCGTATTTTCGACTTTCAGCGTCCTCAGCTCTGTCAGCAACAAGAGAAGTTTGGCGTAGAGGAACCTGGAGAAGTAGAAGGGAGAAGGAGGCAGCCATCAGTCCTTGTCGTTCCTGATACTTTGAGTGGGTGCTCTCTATTACACACACCAAATTTCCATTTGCTCCTTGCCTGAGCACCACCTAGGGCCCCATCAGCACCACACATTCAAGTTACGTTGCTTTAAGCAACTACGGCTTCCCCCCAAATCACCCTGGGGACTGTAACTTGCTAAGGGCGCTGAGAGTTGTTCAGAAGACCCCCTCGCAGCTACAGTTCCCAGAGGGATTTAACAATATCCATTCCTCTTCCCAGGGAATTCTGGGAATTGTAGCTCTGTGAGGGGAATAGGGGGTCTCCTAACAATTCTCAACACCCTTAATTGTTTAGTTGTGGGTGAACATATCAGACGACACAGCGATTCTTCAAACAGCTCTTCTTTATTCAGAGGCCAGAACAGAACAGAACTGAACTGAAGGGCTCAGTCAGCCTGCTTATATAGCACTCCAGTACAACGTTACTGCAGCAACTTTCAAAAACTATCCAATCACTGAACGTCACTTTTGATCCTTCATTTGCATAAAAACTATCCAATCACTGAACGTCACTTTCAATCCTTCATTTGCATAACTATCTACAGTATCCCCCTGCTGGCCCAGGGTGAGAACTTCAGTACATAACATTAATAAGCCACAGTTCCCAGGATTCATTGGGGGAAGCAAAGGCTGCTTAAGGGATCTTAAAAGACTAAGGCCTCCATCCACACTGTACATTTAAAGCAGTATCATACCACTTTAAGACATCATGGCTTCCTCAAAAGAATCCTGGGAAATGTAGTTTGTGCTGAGCAGGGGTGCCAACTTGAATAAAATATGGGGAGGGCCCCAGGTAAGCCCCGCCCCACATAATCAGTCACAGAACGTGATGCACACACACCATTTGAATGGCAACGCCCGCCAACTTTGGGTGGGTGGCCCCTTCAAATGTTTTATTGGGGGGGTGAAGGGACCTTGGCCCCTAGGAGTTGGCTCCTATGGTGCTAAGAGTTGTTCAGGGACCCCTATTCCTCTCACAGAGCTACAGTTCCCAGAGTCCCCTCGAAAGAGGGATTGATTGGTAAAGCACTCTGGGAATTGCAGCACACACAACCAGCACAAGCCTTCATTTTGCCCATTGTGAAGCATGATAACTAGGGGCTGGAAAGTTGGGTTTGTGAGAGAGTGGAGAAGTAGTAACTGTTGGGACAGGTCAGAAAATACGTAACAGAAATGTTCTGTGAAAAACTGACTACAGCAGAACACCTATAGCAATCCTAAAAAAGCAGGGAGTGTGGTCAGTTGCACGAAAACAATCACATTTGCAAAATAAAGAGCCCGTCTGGAAGCCCCAAAGCAACATCAGGACGGCCACAGGTTGCCCACCCCTTGTAGAGAGCACCCCCTCTCCCACCACAAAGCACGTTCCCTGCTCACCTTCCTTCGGGCAGAGCATGTCGCTGGTCAATGTAGTTTTTTAAAGTTAGAGCGATTTTCTCTTGGGTCTGGTCAATCACCTCTCGCTGTGTGACGTCCATGTGGTCTGCAAAGTCGCAGGCTTGGGCAGTGAGAGACAAGGCAGAGGAGATATGGGGCAAAGGGTGAGGAATTCCCCTCTTACCCAAAGGGAGTGCTGGCAAAAAAACAAACAAACCCCACCCACCCAAATGGGTTGCTACTTAGTGCATGCTCAGAGGCACATAGAAAAACGTCCCCCTCTTGAGGAAGATGTACTCTGCATGCACCCAGAGGCCCTTGTCTGGAAATGCCGGACTTCTTGAAATAAAGAATGAGGTCGACATACTGTGCTGTGTGTGTGTGTGTGTGTGGGTGTGTGTGGGTGTGTACACACACACACACACACACACACATATATGAGCAAACAGCACTTCACCCACGTTTTCTCTGGATCCCTTTTGAGATTCAGTTAATCACGGGAATAAGAGATACAGGCCACTCCCCATTTACGAAGGGGTTATGTTACGAGGCACCGCGTTTAACTGAAACTACGTATATTGGGAACACCATTGGGGAAGCCTGCAAACACCCCCATCGCTCCCTCCCAACCTCCTCGCTCAAACTCCCAATTCTCCACGGGCCTCAACGGTCAGTGCAAAGGCTCATGGGATTGCACTCGCAAAGGCTTGCAGGATTGCTAAGCGCCTTTCCCCCCTTTTCTGGGCTCTTTTAGGGCCATTTTTGCCATTTTTAAAGACACTTCCAGGTTTGGTGCGACGCCCGTGCGATCACACACCAATGGGACGTGTATTGACTGGCCGTTGCCTGTATGATACTGCAGTTAACAAAAAATATTTATTTATTTTTAATCACAGATATATAAGCACACCCACATACAGACAGGCATTTTTTATTCCACCTCTCCTTCCAACGAGCTCTAGGTGGTGTATACGGTTCTATTGTTGTCCTCTGAACAACCCTGTGAGGCAGGCCAGGCTGAGAGGCCGCGACTAGGTCACCCGGTGAGCTTCCTGGCTGAGTGGGGATTTGAACCTTGGTCTGCCAGGTCTTGGAGGGACGCAGGTGGCGCTGTGGGTTAAACCACAGAGCCTAGGACTTGCCGATCAGAAGGTCGGCGGTTCGAATCCCCGCGAGGGGGTGAGCTCCCCTTGCTCGGTCCCTGCTCCTGCCAACCTAGCAGTTCAAAAGCACGTCAAAGTGCAAGTAGATAAATAGGTACCGCTCTGGCGGGAAGGCAAATGGTGTTTCCGTGTGCTGCTCTGGTTCGCCAGAAGCGGCTTAGTCATGCTGGCCACATGACCCGGAGGCTGTATGCCGGCTCCCTCGGCCAATAAAGCGAGATGAGCGCCGCAACCCCAGAGGCGGTCACAACTGGACCTAATAGTCAGGGGTCCATTTACCTTTTCACCTGCCAGGTCTTAGTCCAATACTCTAACCGAGCAGGCATGGAAACCTCCTGCCTTTCAGAAAGGGTGGTGATGGTGCAATCTGCCACTACTGGGATGCGGAGGACTTACCCGGGTAGAACAACACCAGGGCTTGGAGCAGAACGTATTCAGCCTCGTGCAGCCTCAGCTTCTTCAAGCTGATGTGGAACTTCAGCAATGGCTCCAGGTAGACCTGCTGGAATCCAGCTGGAGGAGAAGACAGGGATGTTGATAAAGTGGGTCTCTGTGTATTGTGGGCCTGTGATGCTTATGGCATGTAGCATAGTGGAACAGTTTGCCCACAGAAGAAACCAATCTGAGGTCACAGGACTGGCCCCTCCAGGATCCTCTGCTGTGCTAAATACTCCCCTCTGACCACAGGAGGGAGCATTCACACAACGTAATCCAATTATGGGTCTCTTGCTAGATTGGTTGTATGAACCCCATGAGCAACATTGGTTCCAGAAGGCAACCAGGTCAGGAAAGAACCCAGGAAGGAATTCAGCGCCCCAAAAGGGCTCTTGTTCCCACTTAGCATCATTTGCATCAGAAAACAGGAGCGTATTAGTAGTAGTAGTAGTAGTAGTAGTAGTAGTAGTAGTATTTCTAGACCGCCCTTCATCAGAGGATTGCAAGACAGTTTACAATATAAAAACACAAAAATGCATAGCATAATAACAAACAAAAAACAATAGCTCATGTGAAATCTCCATGAATTCATCTACCCACACTGCTGCTTCCAGGGTAATCTCTCTAACCCTGCCCAGGAAGCATAATCACGGCAGCCATAAATTGTGCTCCATACATTCTGTTTGGTAGGAATGCTAACAACTGGATTGTACAGACTGAATACTAAATTTATGGAAGTACTAGCACCTGGAAACTGCAAAACAAGACAGCTTTCCTTTGTACAATTAGCAAAGAGGCTAGGAAATTGATATTTGGAAGTTTTAAAAATGCTAATGGGCTGGGCCAGTCGTGGCCCACAGTGACAGCCACCAACTTGGATGGTTTTACAAAACAATTGAACATATTCATGGAGGAAGAAGCTATCAATGTCTACCAGCCGTGATGACTGTGTCCTGTCCCCACGCTTGGAAGGTGGCCTGCCTCAGGATACCAAAGGAGGGGAATCGCTAGTGAGAAGAGTGCTTTTCCACTCAGATCTCATTTGTGGGCTTTCATTAGGGATCTGGTTGGCCACTGTGAGAACAGGATGCTAGACAAGTTGGACTGTGGCCCTAATCCAGCAGGGCACTCTTATAGTCAAGCCTGAGAGAGCCCATGGAATGTGCCCTGCTCCCAGTCACATGGCAGCTGTGGGACTCTCTAGACTTCCTGTGACTTACTCAGGGCGCCATCTTGGATGGTGTAGCAGTGTTGGCCGCATTCCCAAGCTTTGGTCTCCTCATTGAAGACTGTGTTGAACCGGATCTGACAGATCTCCAGGGTGGCGCCTTTGAGGAGTGAGATTTGATCATCGATTGGCAAACTTCTGGTTGGGGGAGAGAGAGAAAACACATTAAGCGGTAAGACAGGCTCAGAGTTTTGGAACCAATCCTTAGCCTTGAGGTAGAAAGCTTGTGATGCTCTAGATGTTGTTGAACTATTACTCCATCACCCTTGACTTAGAGATTGGTTCATCTGTCAGTTCTGGTTTCTCTCAGTTTCTCGCCTTTCCAACGTCCTCCACATTTCCGCATCAGTATTGCAAATTTATTTAAAAAATAACAACAGTGCAAACTTCTCCTAATATAAACGTTTGTATGCAATTTTGCCTCATATACATAATTTTGCAGAGCAATTTTTCCTAATAGAATGCATTTTTGCCTGTTGCCGTTCACTATTTTTTTTAAATGCTTGATTTATTAAACCTTTAAAGTCAGCCTTTTCGTACATGTGACTTGGCCAGAGAACTGTGTTGCAAAACTTGGAGAAGTGCAAATTTCAAAGGCCAGCTGCATTTTGGTCTGCAGACTGTTTTGGAAAGTTCTAATCACAGAACTGTAGAGTTGGAAGGGACACCAAGGGTCACCTAAGTCCAACACCCTGCCATGCAGGAATCTCAGCTAAAGCATCCAGGACAGATGACCATCCAGCCTCTGCTCAAGAACCTCCAAGGACTTGCATGTACTTTGCTAAAGGAAAATATAATGAAAATGATGTATAGATGGTACTTGGCTCCTGTAAAATTAGCAAAGATATATCATAATTGTGACAATATATGTTGGAAATGTAAAGAAAAGGAAGGAACCTTTTATCATATGTGGTGGACCTGTCCCAAGGTGAAAGACTTCTGGGGAAAGATTTATAATGAATTGAAAAAAATGTTGAAATATACATTTATAAAGAAACCAGAGGCCTTTCTTCTTGGAATAACAGGTTTGGAATTGCCCAAGAAAGATGTTAAATTATTTCTGTATGCCACAACTGCTGCTCGTATTTTGTTAGCTAAAAAGTGGAAAACCCAAGAATTACCAACAGTAGAAGAATGTCAGATGAAGATGATGGATTTTTCGGAGCTAGCCGACCTAACCGGAAGAGTCTGCGACCAGAAGGAGGAGGAATATCGGGAAGAATGGAATAAATTTAATGATTATTTAGTTAAATTTGTTAAGTTAAAATACGGTAACCGCAAACAGCTTGCAGATACTTAATAGGCTTAGGATTCTGTCTATGTTAAGTGATGAATTAATATGTTTAATTATATAAGGTGAAGATTTAAGGATGTTAATGTTTAAGTTAAATTTTATAAAAATTGGGATTTGGAAAACCGTTAAAAGGATATGCAATGAAATTCAACTAAGGGGAAGCAAGGAAGTCACTTAACAAAGTTAATAACGGTAATTTTCAATAAGGCTATGATTTATGTTTGTTATGTTTGTTTGTCTTGTGTGTTTGTTTGTTTGTTTATAATATTGTGAAAACCAATAAAAAAATTTGGGGGAAAAAAAACAAGAACCTCCAAGGAAGGAGAGCCCACCACTTCTTGAGGGAGTCTGTTCCACTGGCAAACAGCTCTTACGGTCAGAAAGTTCTTCCTGATACAGTATTTAGCTGGAATCTCCTTTCTTGTTACTTCAACTGAGCATGTGCTCAGAGGCACCTTGTTCACAGAGTGGCTATTTTACACCTGGTTCTGGTTGGCAGATCTCAGTTCTAGATGAAAGCAAGAAGGCAGGGCAGGTGGGGACTGGCTGAGGATGGTGGGGGAACTATTATTATTTTATTACAGTCATGTTGTTGTTGTTTAGTCGTTTAGTCGTGTCCGACTCTTCGTGAGCCCATGGACCAGAGCACGCCAGGCACTCCTGTCTTCCACTGCCTCCCGCAGTTTGGTCAAACTCATGCTGGTAGCTTCGAGAACACTGTCCCACCATCTCACCCTCTGTCGTCCCCTTCTCCTTGTGCCCTCCATCTTTCCCAACATCAGGGTCTTTTCCAGGGAGTCTTCTCTTCTCATGAGGTGGCCAAAGTATTGGAGCCTCAGCTTCACGATCTGTCCTTCCAGTGAGCACTCAGGGCTGATTTCCTTAAGAATGGATACGTTTGATCTTCTTGCAGTCCATGGGACTCTCAAGAGTCTCCTCCAGCACCATAATTCAAAAGCACCAATTCTTCGGCGACCAGCCTTCTTTATGGTCCAGCTCTCACTTCCATACATCACTACTGGGAAATCTAGGCGGCTTACAACATGTAAAAAAAGTTTACATATTTACTGACATAACAAAAGTAGTCATGAACAATAAATAAAGCACATCAGGAAGCGCACAACCAAACTGAATAATTTCAACAGAAATCATATGTATAGCGTAGTAAGATCTAAAAATAAAAATAGCTTCGAGAACACTATCCAACCATCTCGTCCCCTGTCGTCCCCTGTCGTCCCCTTCTCCTTGTGCCCTCCATCTTTCCCAACATCAGGGTCTTTTCCAGGGCGTCTTCTCTTCTCATGAGGTGGCCAAAGTATTGGAGCTTCAGCTTCACGATCTGTCCTTCCCGTGAGCACTCAGGGCTGATTTCCTTCAGAATGAAGAGGTTTGATCTTCTTGCAGTCCATGGGACACTCCAGAGTCTCCTCCAACACCATCATTCAAAAGCATCCATTCTTCGGCGATCAGCCTTCTTTATGGTCCAGCTCTCACTTCCATACATCACTACTGGGAAAACCATAGCTTTAACTATACGGACCTTTGTTGGCAAGGTGATGTCTCTGCTTTTTAAGATGCTATTACAGTCATACCTCTAAGTTCGGTTCAGGTTATGTTCTTTCAGGATACGTCCCACAGAACGGGTTACTTCCGGGTTTCGCCACTCACGCATGTGCAGACACTCAAAATGATGTCACACGCATGCGCAGAAGCGGCAAATTGAGACCTGCGCACGCGCGGGTTGCGTTCTGCTCATGTTGCGAACAGGGCTCCGGAACGGATCCCGTTCGCAACCAGAGGTACCACTGTATTTATTAAATTTCTATACCGCCGTTTGTCCAAGGATCACAGGGTGGTTTACAATATGAAAACACAAAAATGCATAACATAGTAGCAAACAAACACACACACCCCAGTATTTTGTTGTTTATTATCAATCCCCCTGTATCCATTATTCAAGCCATCAATCACTGACTGCTGAGCTATAAACAACCTCTTTCCCCTTCCCCAAGACAGGGGATGCCCTCCATTAACCGATCCTTACCTCAAACCTTTTAAAATCAGTTCCATAATTAATTGATAATTAGTCTTAGATTAATTTCATTGTCTTACAGTGGAGCTGGCTGCCTTACACACACTCTTTCAGCATTCATCACCTATGAGTTATCAGCAGGCAACACGGGACAGAGGTCACCTCTGGGAGACTGGTTTATTGAGCACCCACCCTGATCTGTTTGCACAACCTTCATGGAGAGTTCAGACAACATTGCGTCAAGCAATTGCCTCCCCCACTTTCCAGCGTGTTTCCGCAATGCTTTTTCTTACTGCAAAAAAAGGGAAGGATTTTTTTTTGGGGGGGGGGGGGAAGGAAGCAAGTCTGATGCACGGGAGCAACTTTAATCATATGACCTAAATATGTCCGTATGTGATTGAATCTCCCGCATGAAAATAGCAACAGTCTGGAAGCTTCCTTAATTTAGATCAGAGTTCCCCATTAGTAGTCACATATTGACTCCCAGAGGGACGTGGGTGGCGCTGTGGATTAAACCACAGAGCCTAGGGCTTGCCGATCAGAAGGTCGGCGGTTCGAATCCCCACGACGGGGTGAACTCCCGTTGCTCGGTCCCTGCTCCTGCCAACCTAGCAGTTCAAAAGCATGTCAAAGTGCAAGTAGATAAATAGGTACCTTCCGGCGGGAAGGTAAATGGCGTTTCCGTGTGCTGCTGTGGTTCGCCAGAAGCGGCTTAGTCATGCTGGCCACATGACCTGGAAGCTGTACGCCGGCTCCCTCGGCCAATAAAGCGATATGAGCGCCGCAACCCCAGAGTCAGTCACGACTGGACCTAATGGTCAGGGGTCCCTTTACCTTTATTGACTCCCAGAGGACGATAGGACTTTGCAGGGGGTGAATAAAGACCCTTTGATTCACAGCAAGGCACTCACCTGAAAGACGGTATGGCCTTGGCAAACTGGATCACTTGCTGGATCATGTAGGTGCTGATGTCGGCAAAGAGCGGCAAGAGGTTGAAGACATCGGGGAGGACCTCCTCTGGAAAGCTCTCCATGTGGTCTTGAGGACTGTAGGGGCACATGGGAGGGACAGCAGCATCCTGGGGGCTGTGAGATCTCTGGCTGTGGATGTAGAGACGCACCGCTGGCTGGAGGGGAGACGCTGGTTAAGTGGGGCTCACAATAAATTTCCTTTCATTGAACCCCAAGACCATCTCAGCTTGCTTTCTTTCTCCCACCAGCTTCTGATCCTAAGCATCTAGTCCTCAAGAGAAATGCATGGAAATTGGTCAAGGAGCCTGTAAGGCAGCCATTCGCCTGATCCATCGCAGTGAGTTAAGGATCATTATTTTTTTGTTTATTTATTTAATGCCACCCATCTGACTGGGTTGCCCCCACCGCTCTGGGAGGCTTACAAAAATTATGAAACCACAGTAAAATATCAAAACTTCCCTATACAAGGGCTGCCTTCAGATGTCTTCTAAAAGTTGTGTAGTTCTTTATCTCATTGACATCTGCTGGGAGGGCGTTCCACAGGGTGGGCGCCACTACCAAGAAGGCCCTCTGCCTGGCTCCCTGTAACTTCACTTCTCGTGGTGAGGAAACCGCCAGAAGGCCCTCGGAGCTGGACCTCAGTGTTCGGGGCTGAACGATGGCGGTGGAAACGCTCCTTCAGATATACTGGGCTGTTTTTAGGCTTTAAAGGTCAGCACCAACACTTTGAATTGTTCTCAGAAGCATACTAGGAACCAATGTTCAGTGGTACCTCGGGTTAAGAACTTAATTCGTTCTGGAGGTCCGTTCTTAACCTGAAACTGTTCTTAACCTGAGGTACCACTTTAGCTAATGGGGCCTCCAGATGCTGCCGCCGTGCGATTTCTGTTCTCATCCTGAAGCAAAGTTCTTAACCTGAGGTACTATTTCTGGGTTAGGAGAGTCTGTAACCTGAAGCATCTGTAACCTGAAATGTCTGTAACCCAAGGTACCACTGTAGATATTTTAGGACCGGTGATATTTTATTTCCAGCAACATCTGAAAACCATCGTGTAGGTCTCTCCTGGTACATGAATCAATTTAGGGATGAGGGACCCCTCTCTAAGAGACGCTGAGCTCCAATTCCCATCACCCCGACCACTGGTCAGGCTGGCTGGGAGCTGGGGTCCAACAGCAGCATGTGGGGGGCCATAGGGTGTTCCTCCCCCCCTCATTCCTGAAACAAACCGTCTGGAACTCCTGCAAAGCTCACCTGGTAGTGGTTGAACTGAGAGAAGCTGGAGTCAAAGGTTTTCTTGTGGGCTTCGGTGAGGAGCTCAATCAGTTGTTCCTGCTCTGGTGTGAGGCTGCTTTCCTCAGGTGGCTCCACTGAGGCCGGACTCTGTCCTTGGTGCTTCTTCTGCCACCTCAGCGCACGCCGCACATGCAAAGCTTCCTCTGACATTATCACTGTGTCAGGAACAAAAAGGAAGCAGTGCTCAAAAGAGAAGCTTGTGTGGACCTTGAGCAGGGAGCTACCAGGGACCTGATAAACCAAACGCCCCACCAGTAAGGGTGGGTATAGGGATTTGATTTGATTTGATTCACGTCTCCTCTGAAGGAGGGATTTGATTCACGTCTCCTCTGAAGCCGAATCTTTCCAACCTATAGTTTCTGAATGGACCATAACACAGCCATCCTCTGAAATTCACACTTCTCTGAATTTTACTATTTTACTGAATTTTACTATGCGGCTTGTCAACCAAAAAATGGATTTATTGGGTGAAAGGAAGCATAAACATATTGGTGAAAATGGCACGCACAAAAAAACATTATATTAGGGGGAATTGCTGGCAAAGATGTGTACGTTAATCAAAACTCCATATAAGTACATGCTCGTTGGGAGACATTTGCACTAAAATGCTGGTGAATATTCATGAGAATTTAAACAAACAAACCCCACAAATTGCTGCAAAATGTGGCAAACTGAATTTAAAACAGGAAAGATGAGAAATCAGAGAGAATCGGAATGAACTGATCCTTCCATCCCTGAGCGAGTGGGATGCGTTTGGTTTCTCTTAGTTTCTCATTTTCCCAGTCTCAAGTACATTCCCACAGTAGTGTGTGGACTTTTTTTAAGTCCTCAGGAAAATTCGGCATTTTAGTGCAAATTTCTCCTAACAGACACATGTTTATATGGATTTTTGCCCTATATACTTTTTTTTTTGCAAAGTTCCCTAGTAAAATGCATTCCTATACACACTTTAGGGACTACTCCAGTAGCTTCCTGTGATTAAATGTGTAGTCTGGGAGCATCCCAAGGGCCAGACAGAGGGCCCGCGAGGGCCACAATTTGCCCCTGGCCGGTGGTTCCCTACCCCAGCTCCTAACCACGGCACCATGCCGACTCTGTTATTACACACTCTCCATTATTATTAATATTACACATTCCATGGCTAGGTTGTAGCTCTTGAAACCCCCGTGGGCTTTGCCACTGTCCAAATTAAGCCCTGTTGCATCATCCCTGGGCTTGGGGGTCGGCCGCCTGTGGCAGGCAGGGCACAACACTGTCAGAAAGGTTTTGCCGCTGCATCGGCCTCTTTGCAACGCTGCTTTCTTTCTTTCTTCCCCTGCTGTCAGTGTCCAGCTGAACTTGCTTAAGATTCTGCAGAGAGAAACCCCAATTGATTTGCAACACTCCCCCCCCTTCTCAATTCACTTTACAGGGGGTGCCTCTCGCTAGAAGCTCCTTAATGGAATTCTGCAGAGAGGGTCAGGTGCGATTCGGAGCTGTTTGCGGGCAGATCCAGGCGGTATTTCTTTTCTTAAAACCAGTGGCGTAGCGTGGGTTGTCAGCACCCGGGGCAAGGCAAGTAATTTGCGCCCCCTAACCCGTGGATTTGCGCCCCCTAACCCTAACCCCCAGATGTTGCGCCCGGTGCGGCCGGCCCCCCCTGCACCCCCCACGCTACGCCACTGCTTAAAACACACACACACAACAACAACGTGTGTGTGCCCACGGCTACATCACAGTCCGACTGCAGCACGGAACACCCTCTTGTGTAAGGAGACCGCAATGCATCACCCTCTGACAGTCTCTCGCACAGCGCTGACGCTCCTCTCTCCTTCCTCTCTCCACAAAGCCCCGGGGTGTGCGGCAGGATTCATCCTGGACCAGATTATTGTCTGCCCACACGCACACCTCACCCCACCCCACTGCCCCCATCAGATTAATCTGTGCTCAGGCAGAGGCCCATTTTGTTTTGTTTTTATTGGTTTGGCTCTGCTGCCAGCCTGCTCTGAGAAGGAGATCTTTTTTGCTTTTAAGTGTCTTGCTTCTGCAGCTGGAGGAGGGAGATGACTCTATTCTTGCTCCTCTCTGGCGTTTCTTTTAATGAAATCTGACCCTTTGGGCCAGTCGATGCGGAGGAAAAGCTGGCTGGGCGGCCTCAAATCCACCCTGCTTTCCAGCGCAGTGTATCGTTCCCTGGAGAGAGGATGCGGCTTTGCTGACAGCCTCCTCCTCCTCCTCCTCCTCCTCCTCATCACCCCTCCCTCTCCGCACAACCCTACAGCTGCTTCCAATCCTTCTTCTTTACTGAGGATGGCTTTGCAGAAGCAAACAAGCTGAAGGCTTCTTCTGCTCAGGATGACACCGAAAGATCCTTTGAGAGTGCCCATCTTGTGCTGTTTACCTGTGTCTGTGTGTCTGTGTGTGTGTGTCTGTGTGTGTCTGAATGTTGTTGCTATCGTTATAGTGCTGGGAAAAGTTTCCCAAAAGGACCACCAAAATAATAAACAAAGGGCCGGAGAAGCTCCTGTGTGACGAAAAGTTACAACATTTGGGGACTTTTTAGTTCCAAGAAAAGGCAAGGAGGAGCAGGCATGAGGGGGGTGGGTGGGTGTGTGTGTGAAACGAGGCCTGGTGTGGGGGTTGGGGATGGACAGAGAGGTCTCTCTCATAATATTTAAACTCGGGGACAACCTATGAAGCCCGAATGTTGAAAGATCCGGGACAGGCAAAAGAAAATACAGTGGTACCTTGGTTCTCGAACAGCTTAGTTAACAAACAAATTGGCTCCTGAACGCCGAAAACCCGGAAGTAAGTGTTCCGGTTTTTGAATGTTTTTCGGAAGCCAAACGTCCGACGCAGCTTCCACTTGGCTGCAGGAAGCTCCTGCAACCGATAGCAAGCCGCGCCTTGGTTTCTGAAAGTTTTGGAAGTCGAACGGACTTCCGGAACAGATTGCGTTCGAGAACCAAGGTAGCACTGTTGTTCTTTGCACAGTGCAGAGCCAAACTGTGGTAGCTGCATCTGCAAGAGGAAGCGATGGCCACTAGGTTGGACGGCTTTGAAAGAGGACTGGAGAAATTCACAGAGGACAGGGCTACCAATGTGACCAGCCCCGACGGTTATATTTTACGTCTGCTGGGAATCTGA
The DNA here is from genome assembly GCF_964106645.2 of Podarcis pityusensis. Taxonomy (NCBI): domain Eukaryota; kingdom Metazoa; phylum Chordata; class Lepidosauria; order Squamata; family Lacertidae; genus Podarcis; species Podarcis pityusensis. The sequence goes on from NC_138041.1 coordinate 11,075,961, forward strand.
TCTAGCAGGGTTCTTTTTATACTATAATTTATTAAATTATGAACCACCTTTTACAAGGCAATTTGCAAACGTGCCATTAAAAACAGCTGGAAATAGCTTTAAAAGCAGAACATTGACAACAACAAATAAGGATGAGTTTTGAAACTATACAAAATGAACCCCTAAGGCCAGAGACTTTTCCATCCTGCTGGAAAAGCCTATCAAAACAAACATGCCTTCAGCTGTTTCCTGAAAGTGCATATAGTAGTGGTCTGCCTGCCATATCTCTATATGGGATCGTGTCCCACAAGGTCTTGGAGAAGGCATCTGATATTTTTGGGACTTCAAAGAGAAACTCTCCTGCAAAACGCAGGGAACTTTAAGGAGAATCTCTCTTGCTGAATGCAGTTAAGTGCAGGACAAAAGGACCAGGCCGAAAGAATTGGGGGGTGGGGAAAGAGAGAGAGGCTTCCTGGGTCATATAGTAATAGGAATTAAAAAGAACTCCACAAGCCAGGGCCTGAGGGAAGAAGCCATCCAGTCTGTTTCTTCCCCACAACCCCTTCCAGGTCTAGTATGACTTTTGCGTTTGACCAGACAGCTTCATTAACGCTAATAGCTATTGATAGGCAAATATATGGAGGATGGGTATCACAAATGGGATCTGGTAGGAAAATTCAAATCCACCACAGCTAAACTTGTTTAGGCCATAGGATGTAATTAGGGTCTGGTGAATGTGTCAATTTCAGTTTCTCTCTGTCGTTTATCCAATCTTAAGTTCGGTTCCCCAGAGTTCCACATCAGTTTGAAATTATTATTATTATTATTATTACTACTACTACTACTCAGAATCCTCATGAAAATTCATTAGCATTTAGTGCAAAATTTAGCCTAAAATACACATTTCTGTGCAACCCAGTTAGATGGGTGGCATATACTGTAAATAATCCAATTATTATTACAGACTTTTTTCAAAGCATATTTCTACACACACACACATTTTTATATGTTAATTTCACTAATATATGCATTTATATGCACACTTTCCCTTAACACATAGCAATGCAAAATTCAGAGAGGCGCAAATTTCTAAGGATGGCTCTGTTCTGCTCTCCTTAGTGTTTTCAGAAGGTGCAAATGACACGGGTTTGCCTTTAAAAGCAATCTGAAGCAAATTTCTCCCTCATCCCTGGGTGTAAGGCAGGGAACAGTTGGCCTCTGTACCGTCAGCCATTTTTAGAATTCAATCAATTCTAATGTTTTTTTCATTATGCAGCCACAGGAGTGGAGGCGTGGCAAGAGGGGCTGTCAGTGTCCAAAGATGCGACCAGGCAACCATATGTATTTTCTGTGTGTGTGTGTGTGTGTGTGTGTGTGTCGGCCCCACTTCCTTGCCTCAGAAGACCTTACTGGGAGAACCTAAGAACATAAGCTTGTGGAATGCTCTCCCCAAGGAGGCAAGCCAGACGCCATCTTTATCTATTTTTAGATGTCAAGCAAAGCATTTTCTCTTTACCCAAGCTTTTGGCCTTTCATTTGAAGGAGGGGCACTGTGGCTGCTTTTAATGGGGGGTTGGGTTACTCCTGCCTTTTATCTGTATAGCCGTGTTGTTGGGGTTTTACTTGCTTGTTCTGAATCCATTTTAATATACGTCACTTTGCGTCAGTCTGTGGGGAAAGTGACTTAACAAATTCATAAGATTAGGAGTAGTAACAGTCCAACTGCAGGATCAGGCCAAAGGCCTTCACAGTCCAGGATCCTTTTCTCACAGTGGCCAAACAGGTGCGGATGGCAGCTGTTGCCTAGCAACCGCCAATGGGGAAAGCCAGGCCTCCATGAGGACCTGAGTGAGGCCCAGCTGCTAAGCATCACTCCTTTGCCTCAGAGGATCTCAATGGGAGTTTTGTTTTTGTTTTTTGCCTTGCACGCAAAAGCACCCCAGGGACGTCGCTTTATTTCTTTTCCTGATACTAGCCTTGAATGTGATTTTTTTTAATATAGAAAATTGTGATGGTCTCTGCATTGAAAAGGTTGAAAAGGTTCTGCATTGCCTGGTACAGTAATTTGCCTGTCAGGGACTGGGCAGAGAAGGAGGAGGAGTGGTGGAGACCGCAGACCACCTCCCCATCCTGACCCTTCCAGGGAGGAGGAAGAGGAAGACAGTATAGATTTATAACAGGGGTTTGAGGGAGGTCACAGCTCAGAGGCAGATGAGGGGAAAAGTTAGGAAATACAGTGGTACCTCGGGTTAAGTACTTAATTCGTTCCGGATGTCTGTTCTTAACCTGAAACTGTTCTTAACCTGAAGCACCACTTTAGCTAATGGGGCCTCCTGCTGCTGCCGCGCCGCCAGAGCACAATTTCTGTTCTCATCCTGAAGCAAAGTTCTTAACCCGAGGTAATATTTCTGGGTTAGCAGAGTCTGTAACCTGAAGCGTATGTAACCTGAAGCATATGTAACCTGAGGTACCACTGTAATGGGAGAGGAGGAGCAAGCAGAGCCAGAACAGCAGCTGGCTGACACATTGTCACTTGAAAGCATTCCAGACCCTCCATCTCCCAGAACCTGGCGAGCCTTAAAAGTAGGAGAGCAAAATGCTCGAAGACAGAGGGCACTTAGCGGCAGCCGTAGAAGTGACGAATGAGGAAGTGGGAGAGACTGGGTGGGGTGGAGATTCACTCGGGACAACACCATTATCCAAGAGGCTGGGTTCTATAGCCTCTCTCTGCAAAGTTTGAAATAAAAAAGGCCCGTAATAAACTTTTCCTTGCCTTTATACTTTCCTGGGCAACCAGCCGGGAGCCGCTGATATTGCCTGGGGCCAAAACCAAGCAAGGAAGAACACTGCAGCCACACTTACTGTCTTTCCTCATGCCCGCGACGAGGCATTTCTGGTAGCGGCACGCCTGGCACTGCCGCCTCTTGGCTTTGGTGATGGCGCAGCTTCGGGTGAAGGGGCAGGTGAACTGGATGCCCTTGATGACGGTCCGCCTGCAAGACAAGGGGGCGGGAACGGAAATTACCTCACAGTCGCACCGTGGCGTTTCTCTGACTTCTGCAGCCACCTAATGTGTGTAAAAATGTGTAGACTACAGTGTGCCTATAAATGCCACATGTTAGCGACGACTACACACAAAAACGTCTCTCTAATGTCTCTCTAGGGGACGTGGGTGGCGCTGTGGGTTAAACCACAGAACCTAGGACTTGCTGATCAGAAGGTCGGCGGTTCGAATCCCCACGACGGGGTGAGCTCATGTTGCTCGGTCCCAGCTCCTGCCAACCTAGCAGTTCGAAAGCACATCAAAGTGCAAGTAGATAAATAGGTACCGCTCAGGTGGGAAGGTAAACAGCGTTTCCGTGCGCTGCTCTGGTTTGTCAGAAGCAGCTTAGTCATGCTGGCCACATGACCCGGAAGCTGTATGCCGGCTCCCTTGGCCAATAAAGCAAGTTGAGCGACTGGACCTAATGGTCAGGGGGTCCCTTTACCTTTAATAATAATAATAATAAATTTTATTTATATCCCGCCCTCCCCAGCCGAAGCCGGGCTCAGAGCGGCTAACATCAAATGTATAACACATTAACATAAAATCAGACAATCAATTAAAATACATCCTCAAATACTAATGTCTCTCTAAGCACAGTAACCTCAGTTGCGAAAAATTCTGGGGGAACCCAAATATTGAGTCTCTGCATGCAAGGAAAATGCCCCCTGGATCATTTTCAGAAGTGGGGTTACAGAAGTGGGGGGAGGAGTGGAAACCGAGACGGGGAACTGTACCGAAAGAAACCCTTGCAGCCTTCGCAGGTCATGACGTGGAAATGGTAGCCGGTGGCCCGGTCCCCACACACGGCACAAGTTTTCTCCTCCCCGTCGAGGTCTGTGTTGCTGCGACTGGAGGCAGTGGTGGCTGGGCTGCCTCCACTGCAGCTGCTCTCACCGTCGGAGGGGCACTGCACGGCGACGCCACGCACCGATGCCATGGGAGCTGTGGTCCTGGTGTGAAGGGAGGAAAACAGGTGACAGGCAGACCCACATCAGTGCCTGAGGCTGAAATTCCAAACAAGCATTTTGGAATATGGCTGCATTTCCTGCATTGTAGCGGGGTGGACTCCAGTATGTTTCGGAGAACAATTCAAAGTGTTGGTGCTGACCTTTAAAGCCCTAAATGGCCTCGGTCCAGTATAACCGGAAGGAGCGTCTCCACCCCCATCGTCCAGCCCAGACACTGAGGTCCAGTGCCGAGGGCCTTCTGGCGGTTCCCTCACCGCAAGAAGCCAAGTTACAGGGAATCAGGCAGAGGGCCTTCTCGGTGGTGGCACCCGCCCTGTGGAACACCCTCTCACCAGATGTCAAAGAGAACAACAACTACCAGACTTTTAGATGACATCTGAAGGTAGTCCTGTTTAGGAAGCTTTTAACTTTTGATACATTACTGTATTTTAATATTGTGTTGGAAGCCGCCCAGAGTGGCTGGGGAAACCTAGCCAAATGGGTGGGGTATAAATAATAAATTATTATTATTATTATTATTATTATTATTATTAAGCATATCCCCACATTTCACTAAGGTTTGAGAGGGTTTGCCCTGGGCAAAGCGCCCTCTACTGAAGCCCACCTTCTGTCGATGGGTCTGCCGACCATTTTAATTTCCCATAATGCCCTGTGGGACATTAAAATGGTGGCTAGACTAGCCCATCCAGTTCTGCTCAGAGTGCCATGCAGAGGCTTGGTTTTTGAAAAAGGTGGACTCAGAACAGGCACGGGTGGTCAATCTGACATCCCATTCCATAATGATCATCGTACTATTTATACCCCACACAACTTATTGGGTTGCCCCAGTCACTCTGGGCAGCTTCCAACCTATATAAAAACATAATAAAAAAATTAAACATTTTAAAAAAAAACCTTCCCTATGCAGGATTGCCTTCAGATGGCTCAGGGGTCAGATAACTCCATACCCTCCAACATTTCTGTAGTGAAAATAGAGATATCCTAAGGAAAAGTGGGACATGCTGGGATCAAATCAGAAACTGGGATGGCTTCTCCAAATCAGGGACGTCCCTGGAAAATAGAGACACTTGTAGGGTTTTCCCTAGTTGATTGTGGTTGCTGAGGCTGGCCCTGCATACAGTCTAGCTGCCCCTGGTTTTTGGCCGGATGTGGCCAACTCTGAATTCTTGAATGCCTTTCTATTCGTCAAACACGGCTCTGCAGTGTTCAGGCTCCATAAGAGACCTGGCATTGTCTTAAATTTGTCCATTTGGCCATATCTGCACCATACATTTAAAGCACTACCACACCACTTCTAAAATCCATGTTCTGTGACTTAATCCCAAAGAATCCTAGGAACTGTAGTTCCTAGTTAAGGGTGCTCTCCCACTTCAAAGCAAGTAAAGAGGCATTACCGGAGTTCAAGGAGACATCGCAGGCAGGTGAAAACACTACGGAAGGTGTGGAGCAGGTGAGGGGTGTGGCCTCAGGAAGAGGGTGTGTGGCCTGGGGGTTCTTCCAAGAGTCAGCGAGAGAAGCTTAGCAGGGGGCATATAAGACTCTCAGGCCTGAAGTGCCCCATCCTTGCTGTAAGCAGCGGCCCCAATAGTGGGAATTGAGTGACACCTCTTTGGAGCAGCTGGGGGGTGTTTGTGGCTGCCCCAAGAACCTACAGTGTTTCATGAATCTGCATTAAGGCACCTTGAGTTTACCACCTGTGCGAATGTCACGTCCAGCTCCTTGCAAGCGCCTGCGCCTTTGGGTGTAGATAAAAGGGCAGCCGTTACGCAACCTGGAAAGGAAAGAGAACAAGGGAGGGGAGAAAGAGAAAAGGAAAGGAAAGGTCAAGAGAAGAAAGCAACTCTCTCCTGAGTGTCTGGCTCAGCTGGAGGAGAAAAACAAAGAGCTGTGAAGAAGAAAGCAATAAAAAGGCAAACCCCGTTTGCGGTCCTGGTTCATTCTGCCAATTCTTCCCAAAAACGGGCGACCTTCCTTCCTTACTTTTGGTATATACCTGTTGTGTACTGAGAAAGGGGGGCTTTGGGGAGAAGCAGCTGTTCCTGACCTCTGACCTTTCCTAGGTCCTCTTTCCCCCTGTCCTGCTCTTCTTCCTCACCATGCCTTCCCCCACTCTTCCAAAGCCACCCCACTCCCAAAAATGTCCACCCCATAAAGCTGGGCTTACCAGTTGAGTTTCCAGCAGCGTGTGTGTTGGTGGGTGGGTGTAAACAAGGGGGGGCAGCTGGGAGGGTGGAGGGTGGGGGTCTCCCCACAGGGTTGCCACTCGGCGCCGGACTTCTTGTTTGCCTCCCCACTGGCGTTTGTTACTCCGGTGGGGAGAGAGAAAAGGATCTGGATTCTGATAAGGCTAAGTGAAATTTGTACTTTGGCCTCGAGGGCATGCACAGCTGGCGTCTGCAGGGCGGAGGCAAGAAAAACCAGGGGGGCACAAGGTGAGGTGAGGGAGGTTAGGAGCCAGTACGGAAAGAGAGGGAGCAAAAATGAGGGCTGGGTGGAATCATAAAAGGGGTCGTGCTGCAAACAGGGTCCTGGCACCACGGGCTCCACTCCTGTCTTGCTTTTGTAGCTGCATCTGTTGGAGTTCGGCCTGTCACGCAGCTGTTACACAAGTACTGGAGCCCGATGTGCAGTGGTGGCAGCAGGGGGGAAATCTAGCGTGAGTGGGAAGAGAAGGGGCAAAGTTTATCTCTAATAGGGTGAGTTGTGTCCCACATGTTAAAGCTCTGTGAAAGGGGGAAATATCAATTTATGTTACTGACAGGAGCTCAGCAGTGGGGGAAGGAGTTGGGGGTGAGCTTCTTGTTGGGGGGGTGCTTGCCTCCCCCTCCTCTGGCACCACCCACATTGATAGTAAGCTAAGAAAATGGGGGGGGGGAGAAGAGTATACCTGTCCTTAAGTGTGTGTGTGTTCAGTTCATTCCTTGTGAGTGCTGAGTGATGGTCTTCCTTGGAGCTATGAGAGCCACTGACTACCATTTTTCGGGTTCCTTTATGTGCTTTCCTTCCTGGGAAAGATGAGCAATTCCTGTTGTTTCCATTGTCCCCCCCCCCCCCCGAGTTTCTCACCTCGCTCATCTTGCAAATTAAGAGTTTGAAAGACTCTCATCCTAGTGAGCTGTGACTGAACTGGTTATCTTTCGACTCCTCTTTCCGTTCAGATTATCTTAACATTATCTTGAAGGGCTGAATAGACTGTACTCAGGCAACTAAATTTGCATGTGCTGACCTTTCTGCAAGGTGTGAGGAACTCAAGATATCCCTGAATGCCTTTCGGGAGACAAGATGCTGGGATCAGACTGGTACCAGCATCACCAAAGGTCAAGATGAAGTATCTTTTGTTATATTAGGTTATGTCAACCTTTCAAACTTACGCCCTAAACCAGGGTTTCCCAAACGTGCGCCTCCAGCCGTTTTTGGACTACAGTTCCCATCTTCCCTTGACCACTGGTCCTGCTAGCTAGGGATGATGGCAGCTGTAGTCCCAAAACAGCTGGAGACCCACGTTTGGGAAACCCTGACATAAACCAGTTCAGATTGACAAACATCTGCTCACAACTGCATGGAACTGATTGGATGACTTGGAGTTGAACATGTGACCAGGCTTGGATTTTGGGTGGAGAGGTCTGGTTGTGGCTTTTCATTTCTTTTGGAGAGGCAGAAGGTTCCTGTATTGAGCAGGGGGTAGGGGGTTGGAATGGATGACCTTTAAGGTCCCTTCCAATTCTTTGTTCTGGAGCAATGACGAAACTGTGGCTCTTCAGATCCTGTTGAACACCCAACTCCCACCAACCCCAGCCAATGTTCAGGGTGATGGGAGTTGTAGTTCAATAATGTGCTTTGACTCCAGTTCCCAACCACCACAGCCAACAAGGCCAGTGGACGGGGATAATGGGAGTTGTAGTCTGGCAACATCTGGAAGGCCACAGCTTCCCTATCCATGCTATAGTGGGTTGTCAGGAGATATGCTCCCATCTCCCTTTATTTATCTGAGGTGGTCCCTATTTCCTAGGTAAAGGTAAAGGGACCCCTGACCATTAGGTCCAGTCGTGGCCGACTCTGGGGTTGCGGTGCTCATCTCACTTTATTGGTCGAGGGAGCCAGCATACAGCTTCCGGGTCATGTGGCCAGCATGACTAAGCCGCTTCTGGCGAACCAGAGCAGCGCATGGAAACACCGTTTACCTTCCCGCCGGAGCGGTACCTATTTATCTACTTGCACTTTGACGTGCTTTCGAACTGCTAGGTTGGCAGGAGCAGGGACCGAGCAACGGGAGCTCACCCTGTCGCGGGGATTCAAACCACTGCCCTTCTGATCGGCAAGTCCTAGGCTCTGTGGTTTAACCCACAGCGCCACCCGCATCCCGCGTTATTTATCTGAGATGGTCCCTATTTCCTAGTCCCTGGTAAATCATTTCCCCCATGTGGTTTTTTTTTGGGGGGGGTGCATCTCGCTCATATTTTCAGATGGGCATACAGTGGTACCTCAGCTTAAGTACTGAATTTGTTCTGGAGGTCCGTTCTTAACCTGAAACTGTTCTTAATCTGAAGCACCACTTTAGGTAATGGGGTCTCCTGCTGCTGCCGCACCACCGGAACACAATTTCTGTTCCTATCCTGAAGCAAAGTTCTTAACCTGAAGCACTATTTCTGGGTTAGTGGAGTCTGTAACCTGAAGAGTATGTAACCTGAAGCGTATGTAACCTGAGGTACCACTGTATATTGCTCTCATTGCCATCCTTCAAGGTTCCGCTGTACCCCCAACCCTGGGTTTCCAGAAGTGAAATAATGCCTCTTGCCTCTATTGCACATGCACCTCAATCCATGCGCATGAGCCAGGCAATGCACAACCTGCTGTCTTACACCTTGCGCTGGCTCAAAGTGTGCTTTGAAGTGTCCTGGTGGCGCCTTCTCAGGAATCAGGAGCAGAGCACGTGTCTGAATGTGTGCAGTGTGTATTTTTATTCATTACAAACCAGACCTCACCATTTATGGGATTAAGGGGTGAGCATTGCAATCTGGCATCTGAGCTGGCTTAAGCAACAGCACTAATAGATGCACATCGGGCAAAAACTCAGAAGGTGAAGTCTTTGCCTGTATAAAGGCAATATTTACATTTTTTTGCTCTACCCACTTTTGCTTCTGGCCCCGCCCAACACTGGCACGCAGCCCCTAGAAAGTTGCCCAGAAGGAAATGTGGCCCTCAGGCTGAAATAGGTTCCTTAAGGCTGATCCGTAGGCCTCAAAATCTGTTCTAATCCCCATGATGGATTTCCTTTCCCCACGGCCAGCTCTCCTTTCTTCCTAGGCCAAGCATATTTTCCCAGCCAGCACCTGCCTCCTCAGGGTTGCCACATTTTCTCCCTGGCCCTGCTCCTCTGCCTTTAGTCAACTGCCTGACACGCAGACACTTGCCAGATACAGTGGTACCTCGGGCTAAGTACTTACCGTATTTTTTGCTCTATAAGACTCACTTTTCCCCTCCTAAAAAGTAAGGGGAAATGTGTGTGCGTCTTATGGAGCGAATGCAGGCTGCGCAGCTATCCCAGAAGCCAGAACAGCAAGAGGGATTGCTGCTTTCACTGCGCAGCGATCCCTCTTGCTGTTCTGGCTTCTGAGATTCAGAATATTTTTTTTCTTGTTTTCCTCCTCCAAAAACTAGGTGCGTCTTGTGGTCTGGTGCGTCTTATAGAGTGAAAAATACGGTAATTCATTCCGGAGGTCCGTACTTAACCTGAAACTATTCTTAACCTGAAGCACCACTTTAGCTAATGGGGCCTCCTGCTGCCGCCGTGCCGCCGGAGCCCGATTTCTGTTCTTATCCTGAAGCACTATTTCTAGGTTAGCGGAGTATGTAACCTGAAGCGTATGTAACCCGAGGTACCACTATAATGTCCCTACCCCACCCCACTGCCAATTTTAACCTTCCTCTCCAGGGCACTGCAAAGGTTCACTCACAAAATTCCGGCTAAAGGCTAATTAAAGAGGTGGCAATCCTGAGAGGAGCAGGGCAGAACGAAAAATGAACCAGATCCCATCCTTTCATTCCCCAGCGTCTGATTAATCCCCCAATCCCCCGGCAATGAAGACCAATTTCCTGCTAATGAAACTTTGAAGAGCTTGATTAATCTGCACTGAGGCAAGCCGGGCCGATCCATTCTTCCCACCGCCATCTCTCCACCGCACACCCTCCCCACCCACCCCCATCTCGCCGGTGGTGGTTGAGGCGGAGAGGATAATTATATTTGAACAGGATGTCTTCATTTTCCTATGACAGCTCCATCACATCCTAGCTTCCCACCCACCCTGCCCTCTCCTCCCTCCACAGCCACACAGACCCCTGGGATGCGGTTGGCACAGGAGCAATGTCAGATAGAGAGAGATGGCAAAGTCAGAAGGGGTTCTGTAAATTCACTGAGCAACACACCCGCCCACACACACACCCTTATTCTCCAGGGCCCGAATGCATTTAATAATAATAATAATAATAATAATAATAATAATTTTTTACCCTGCCCATCTGGCTGGGTTTCCCCAGCCACTCTGGGCGGCTCCCAACAGAATATTAAAAACACGATAAAATATCAAACATTAAGAATTTCCCTAGACAGGGCTGCCTTCAGATGTCTTCTAAAAGTCGTGTACAGTAGTACCTCAGGTTAAGTACTTAATTCATTCCGGAGGTCCGTTCTTAACCTGAAACTGTTCTTAACCTGAAGCACCACTTTAGCTAATGGGGCCTCCTGCTGCTGCTGCGCCGCCGAAGCACGATTTCTGTTCTCATCCTGAAGCAAAGTTCTTAACCCAAGGTACTATTTCTGGATTAGTGGAGTCTGTAACCTGAAGCGTATGTAACCTGAAGCGTATGTAACCCGAGGTACCACTGTAGTTGTTTATTTCCTTGACATCTGATAGAAGGGGGTTCCACAGGGCGGGCGCCACTACCGAGAAGGCCCTCTGCCTGGTTCCCTGCAACCTCACTTCTCGAAGTGAGGGAACCGCCAGAAGGCCCTCGGAGCTGGACCTCAGCGTTCGGGGCTGAACGATGGGAAGCAGGGCTGGCTCATTCCCTGGCATCTCCAGGAAGTCCCATGCCCTCAACCCTGGAGTCAGTGATGCCTTCAGCCCACCTTCCTTCCTGGACCACTCCCGGAGGGCTGCAGGGCAGAGATGGGCGGGGCCAGTGGGGAAAAGTGGGCGGAGCAACGAATGCGACGTTTACCTTTGCACGGGGTGCTAATTTCTCGACCCTCTCCATCCTCCGCCTAGATGACCAAAGAGCACGAGGGCCAAACAAAGAGGACCAGAGGGCCACACACCCCTGTGGGACATGCCCCTTTGCCTGTTGCTGCGATCATTATACCTGCTAAAGGCACAGAAGTCCCCCCCCCTTCCCGCAGCCAGTAATCTTATGAAAACTACGCATTCTTTGGCGAGGTGACGCACTTACCTGTTGCACTGAAGCCTAAGCAAAGCTTCGTCCCAGATCCCTTACTGCTCCTGTTGGTGGGGTGGGGGTGCTGCCCACCTGCCCCCTCCCTTAATGGTTGCAGGCCTTGTCCGCTCCAGGAAGGCCAAATCTCTGCTGGGTTCTCAGCCTGGTGGCGGTGGCGGTCAGCCTACGGAGCCGTCCATCCCATGCCTCCAGGGATCACAGGCGCGGCCAGCGGCCCTCCTCAGTTCTGCTCCAGGGCCAACTTGCCAGGAAATGCCTCCCATAACAAGCTGGGAATGAGACCGGACTGGTTCAGGTCCGGCAAGACACAGGCGGAAACTGGACAGTTGACACCTGACTCTTGCTTAGGATGGGGCCAGAGTGGGGGGAGGAAGATGAATGGGAGGTTGCCTGCTCTTGATGGGGTTACTCTCTCTGAAGGAGCGGGTATGTGGCTTGGGTGTACTCCTGGATCATTTGCTGTCACTTGAGGTTCCGGTGGCCCAGCTGTGCCCCCAATCTAGACAGGGCTAGCCCAACTACAGTGGTACCTCGGGTTACAAATGCTTCAGGTTACAAACTCCTGTAACGTGGAAGTAGTACCTCAGGTTAAGAACTTTACCTCAGGATGAGAAAGAACAGAAATGGTGCAGCCGCATGGCAGCAGCAGGAGGCCCCATTAGCTAAAATGGTACCTCAGGTTAAGAACGGTTTCAGGTTAAGAATGGACCTCAGGAATGAATTAAGTTCTTAACCCGAGGTACCACTGTATATAAAAACATAACAAAACTTCCCTATACCGGGCTGCCTTCAGATGTCTTCTAAAGATTATATAGTTACTTATCTTCTTGGCTCACAGGTCGCATAAATCCATACCCTCCAACATTTCTCCTATGAAAATAAGAACAGTTTCAGGTTAAGAACAGACCTCTGGAACGAATTAAGTTCTTAAACAGAGGTACCACTGTACTGCTGCCTAGGCTCTGATAACCTCTAGGTTAGATTACTGCAACATTTTATACTAGGGCTGCCTCTGAAGACAGTTCGGAAGCTTCAGCTGGTGCAATATTCGACAACCAGGTTGCTCACAGGGGCAAGACGCTTTGAGTATATTATACTGATCCTGGCCCGGCTGCGCTGGCTACTGATTAGCATCCGAGCCCGATTCAATGTGCTGTTTTTGACCCATAAAGCCTTAAATGACTCAGGACTACAATATCTCAAGGACCACCTCTCCCCAAATGAGCTGACCAAGATCCTACGATCTTCCTCTGAGGCGCTTCTTCATGTGCCTCCTCCACGTGAGGTCTGGAGGGTGGCAACACGAGAACGGGCCTTTTCTGTGGTGGCTCCCCATTTGTGGAATTGCTCTCCTCAGGGAGGTTCGACTGAAACCTTCATTATACATCTTTACAGTGGTGTGCAGTGAAATCTTTGCAGGGGAACAGTTAGGGCTAGAGGCACCAGTTTGTGAGGGTGATTCCGGGGCGTGGAGACGTCGGGATGTCACTCACGTGAGCATCATGCCTCCCTAAACCAGGCAGAAGCTCCCCTAGCTTTGGGGAGGAGGTGCTAGACTTTAATACTTTAATACTCTAATTTACTGGGAACATTTAGGGGACTAGCCTAGCCCCCTAGTCCACTGACCTCACGCCACTGCATCTTTAGGCACCAGCTCCTCTTTGGCTGATTAATATTCCATGGCCTTTAAATGTGTTAGGTGTGTGTTATTGTGAATATATGGAGACTTGAAATTAAGATTGGAAAAATTAGAAACCGAGGCACATTACCAGCTTAAAATGCAGCTGGGTCACCCTGTTTCTCAGTTTGGATTGCAGCTTCTTTGGTGGGAAACACATCAAAATGAAGTATTTCCTCAGAAATGACCAGCTAGATATGGATTGCGGCTAGTGTCATGAATGTGTCTGCACCTGAGAGAAACCAATATTGATGGATTTGTTCCTGCATCCCCGAGGGGACGTTTCCCTCCTCAGGCTGAGGCTGTTTTGCTCAGATTTTTATCCCCTGGGGCTTCAATCCGTTCTCTTCTTCCTTCCAATTGAGGGGAGAGAAAAAGAGAGATCTCTCCCTGTAAATTTCTGCCTCCCTTGTCACCTTGGAGGCACTGTTCTCCTTTTCCAGGTTTTCTACCTCTGCAGCGAGTGTGTTTGCTTTGCTGATAAGGCAGTGCATCCTGGATTCGGATATGGTGTTAAGTTTGGTACCACACTGGAAATACTTCAGCAGGTAAAAAGAGGGGAGGGAGGGGGAAAAATTGGATACATAATACTAAAACTTGGGGCCTGCCAATAAAACTGAATGTTTGAAGATTCAGGACAGAGAAAATAACTTTATTTACACAACGCCTAGTTAAACTGCAGAATTTGCTCCCACAAGAAGTAGAGACGGCCACCGACTTGGGCCACATCCACACCATATATTTAAAACACATCTAGTCCACTTTAACAGTCATGGCTCCCCCAATGAATTATGGGAAGTGTAGTTTTCCCCTCAGAGAGCTACACTGTACGGTGTGGATGTGACCATAGGTAAAGGTAAAGGGACCCCTGACCATCAGGTCCAGTCGTGACCGACTCTGGGGTTGTGGCGCTCATCTCGCTTTACTGGCCGAGGGAGCTGGCATACAGCTTCTGGGTCATGTGGCCAGCATGACTAAGCCGCTTCTGGCGAACCAGAGCAGCGCATGGAAACGCCGTTTACCTTCCCGCCGGAGCGGTACCTATTTATCTACTTGCACTTTGACGTGCTTTCAAACTGCTAGGATGGCAGGAGCAGGGACCGAGCAACGGGAGCACACCCCGTCGCAGGGATTCGAACCGCCGACCTTCTGATTGGCAAGTCCTAGGCTCTGTGGTTTAACCCACAGCGCTACCCGCGTCCCTGGATGTGACCATAGATGTCTTTAAAAGAGGATTGGAGGAATTAACAGAGGACAAGACTGTCCACGGCTAGCAGCCACGAGGGCTACATTCTTCCTTATCTGCCTCTGAATCACAAATGGGGAGAGCTGCGAGGCCCAACATTGTTTGCCACCAACTTAGGGAGGCTGGTGAGGCCCAGCCCCTCAAGATTGAGGGAGGGGCCCAGCCCCAACTTTGGGGGTGGGGAGACTGAGATGTCCTCAGCCCCATAGAGTTGGCACCTACATCAAGAGGAAGTTTGCGTGAACCCACCAAGGTTACAAAAGTCTCTCTTGGTTCATGTATCACCCATATAACTCTTCCTGACCCCCAAAATCTCAGAGTAGATGCCAAGTCTGACCATTAGTTCATCTAGCTCAGAATAGCCAACACTGGCTGGCAGCAGCTCTTCAGAGATCCACATCTCTCCCAGCCCTGCCAGGAGATGCTGTGAACTGAGGGCCTTCTCAGTAGTGGCTCCTGCCCTGTGGAATGCCCTCCCATCAGATGTCAAGGCAATAAGCAACTCTCTTACTTTTAAATGACATCTGAAGGCAGCCCTGTTTAGGGAAGCTTTTAATGTTTAATGCTGAATTGTGTTTTTAATATTTGGTTGGGAGCCGCCCAGAGAGGCTTGGGGAAACCCAGCCAGATGGGCGGGCTATAAATAATAAATTGTTATTATTATTAACGTGGGGGCCTTTTTTGCTCTACCACTAAGCTATGCCCCAAATATTGGTGGTTTGGGGAGAGAGAGAGAGAGAGAGAGAGAGAGAGAGAGAGAGAGAGAGAGGTGCAGCCTACAGCCAACAGGGGGCAGTATTCCCACATTGTTGTTCATCCATCCTAACCACAGCTGCCTCACTATATCATCTAAGGTTGCTAGCTTTGTAGCTCCATAAGGGATAAACTACAATTCCCAGGATTCTCTGGGGGAAGCAACACACTTTAAATGTATGGTCCGGTCATTGTGGCCAAAGAGCAATTCCAGATGGCACTGGTGGTAATCCTGCTCAGCATTTCCCCACACCATCTGGGTGCCTAACCTTCCGCCCGACACAAGCTCCACACTTTCAGGGCTTTATCTTAAGGACTAGAAACTTGTTTCCCTTTAAAGACGACTCTCAAGATGCTGGCTCTTACTTCCTTATTCAATGCTGCATGAGACTGCAACGTTGCAGAACATGCACATACGGATCTGTGGATCTCTTGTCTTGACAAATAGGTGAGCGAGAGGCGGATTACTCCTCCCCAGTTTCTCATAGACTACCTAGTGCAGGGCTGAGGGACCATTCATTAGCCCCAGGTCTGCATTTCCATCCAGGTAAGTGAAAAAGGCACAGAGTTCGAGGACATATTTCAACCAGGCCAAAGCACCTGAGTAAGGTGCCGCAGCAGGGCTGGTAAACGGTGTGGTCTGGGGAGAATCCTGGGGGCCAGGTAGGGAGGTTTGGAGGGCCACATTCAGGCCCTCAGACCTGAGGTTCCCCAGTACAGTAGAGGCATACAGTGGTACCTCGGGTTAAGTACTTAATTCGTTCTGGAAGTCCGTTCTTAACCTGAAACTGTTCTTAACCTGAAGCACCACTTTAGCTAATGGATCCCCCTGCTGCTGCTGCGCCACCGGAGACAGATTTCTGTTCTCATCCTGAAGCAAAGTTCTTAACCCGAGGTAATATTTCTGGGTTAGCGGAGTCTGTAACCTGAAGTCTGTAATCTGAAGCGTATGTAACCTGAGGTACCACTGTATTTAGAGGGGCGCAACTGGTTCACCCGCACTGGGTGCTGAGCTGAGAGGGCGCCGCGTAGGGGACATGGCATGAATGATGGACAACGGAATACAAGAGGTGGGGAGTGTCAAATTTTGGCATTGCACAGGGTGCTATTGAAATTTTAAAGCCCAAGGGTTGCCGCCGTCCCCACCCCTGACCTGACAGTTGCTAGAACCTCTGCAAAGAACCCTGCAATAGGGCCTGGTCACTTGAGAAAATCCTGAAGCTTCTGCAGAAAGGGTGCTAAACTGAGCAAGCATTGCCTCTGCACAGATGACTTATGCTTCAATTGGGTGTGAACTTTTGCTTTGCAAGTTTAAAAGGCTCTGATGGGCCACAGGGATCCTAGTGTTTGTGTGCGCGCACACACACACACACACACAAATACACACACAAAAACACCATCTAGTCCAGCATTCTCACAGTGGCCCACCAGATACGACCGGGAAGCCTGAACGCATAGCAATACTGCCCATTTGCAATTCCCAGAAACAGGTACAGTGGTACCTCTGGTTAAGTACTTATTTCGTTCCGGAGGTCCATTCTTAACCCGAAACTGTTCTTAACTTGAAGCACCACTTTAGCTAATGGGGCCTCCCGCTGCTGCCGTGCTGCTGCTGCACGATTTCTGTTCTCATCCTGAAGAAAAGTTCTTAACCCGAGGTACTATTTCTGGGTTAATGGAGTCTGTAACCTGAAGCGTCTTTAACCTGAAGCGTCTGTAACCTGAGATACCACTGTATTCAGATCAGTGGCATAGGGCTTCCGACACCAGAGGTAGCTGTGTTCTCCTCCATGAATTTGTCCAACCCTCTTTTCAAGCTATCCAGGCTGGTGCCCATCGCTAACTCTTGTGGTCTTAATCAGCAGCGGCAGGTATATGGGGCACAAGGGGCCTCAGCCCCCTCAATATTTTGAAGCAGGGGGTACAGCCTCCTCCAATATTGAGGGGACTACCGTCCCCTGCAAGTAGATAAATAGGTACCACTTTATAGCGGGAAGGTAAACGGCGTTCCGTGTGCTGGTGCCGGTTCGCCGGAGCAGCTTCGTCACGCTGGCCACGTGACCCGGAAGTGTCTGTGGACAGCGCTGGCTCCCGGCCTCTAGAGTGAGATGAGCGCACAACCCTAGAGTCTGTCAAGACTGGCCCGTACGGGCAGGGGTACCTTTACCTTTACCGCCCCCTGCTGCCCTGGGTGAGCACCAGCGCACCAGGTGAGGAGCTTGGAGGGTGATTTTCACCCTCTAAGCCGCCCTCCACAATTGCCAGTGTGTCCCAGCAGGCAAACGCTCGTCCCAGCACGCGTGGCCCAATGGGGGCAGGGCGTCGCACGTGTCATGTCATGCACATGCAGCAGCCCCCCCCCCAATATGTGGGGCCCAACTTGGCATGCTTGGTCTTATTTAAAAGACCTGGGATAACTCCATTGGTAGAGCAAGAGACTCTTAATCTAGGGGTTGTGGGTTTGAGCCCCATGCTGGGCAAAAGATTCCTGCATTGCAAGGGGTTGGACTAGACGACCCTCAGGGTCCCTTCCGATTCTATGATTCCACTGTTTTAACTACACACTGTGTGAAGAAGAATTTTGTTTTGAGTGTCCTGAACCTTCCTGTGTTCTGCTTCAATGCATGTCCCCATGTTCTTGTGTTAAGAGACAGGGAGAAAAATGGTTCTCTCTCCACTTTCCCCATATATCTATCTATATATATATCTGTATATCTATCTCTATCTATCTATCTTCTATCTCTATCTATCTATCTATCTATCTATCTATCTATCTATCATCTATCTATATCTCTATCTATCTATCTATCATCTATCTATCTATCTATCTATCTATCTATCTATCTATCTATCTATTTTCCTGCCCCCAACCGTGCCATCCCACATAGATGCTTTAGCTGGGATTTCTGCATTCCAGGGGGTTGGACTAGATGACCCTTGGTTCCCTCCCAACTATACAATTCTATGATTCCCATTGAGGCATCTGCCTGGCAACTATGAGAACAGGATTCTTGACTGGACATGCCTTTGGCCTGATCCAGCAGCCAGGCTCTTCGTTTGCTTTTACAGTCATACCTCGGGTTACGAACGCTGCAGGTTGTGTGTTTTTGGGTTGAGGACCGCACCAAACCTGGAACGGGTTACCTCCGGGTTTTGGCACATGCGCAGAAGCACAAAATTATGTCATGCGCATGCGCAGAAGTGCCGAATCTCATCATGCACATGCGCAGACACGGTGCTTTGGGTTGCGAACGTGCCTCCCGCACGGATCACGTTCGCAACCCGAGGTATGACTGTATGTGTCTTTCCCTCTTCCATACTGAAAAAGCCCAAATGTTGAAACCTTTCCCCACTAGAGAATTGCTCCATTAGGGAGCATTGCTTTCCCCATCAGTGAATTGCTCCATCCTTTTCCGAACCTTTTCCAGCTCTGCGATAGGTACCCTTTTTGGGACGAGGCAACCAGAACGGCGCGTGGTTTTCCAAGTGTGGTCTCGCCATAAATTTCAGAGCCAGCCTCTCTCTCTCTCTCTCTCCTTGTCTGTCTCTGAGCGTATGAGCAGGGCCTGCCTATATGGGGGTGTGAGTGCATCGCTGCGAGCTCACCAGTGGGAGTATAATTGAAGCTGCTGATGCATGCCAGCTGGGTAGGCTGCAACCGGAGAAGGACGTATAGATCCGCACTGCTCTGTCCCCATCAGATCTGAAGCATGCGCCCCGAGTGAGAAAGAGGGAGCCTTTCCAGAGTAGCAGAAGCAGGAAGCCCAAGACAGACCCGTGTTTGCTTCCTGATGCCTGGAGAGAGACCCAAAACCTGGGCAAGATCATGATTTCAGTCCACCTTCTCCAACCCGACTCCCTTCAGGCGTTTTCAACTACGGTTAGCAGGGGCTGATGGGAATTATAGTTACAGATGGGGAAGGCATTCGATGCAGCATGCATTTAAACCCAGACCTGTCTGACACTTTCTGAAGTAAGTTGCAAACCAAAACGCGGCCGTTCTTCGAAATCTGTGCTTCTCCTCATGTCAGGAGGTTAAACAGGCTCCAGTGCCAGTGAAGTTAACTGGGGAAACCCAGCCAGATAGGTGGGGCATAAGGGTGGCGCTGTGGGTTAAACCACAGAGCCTAGGACTTGCTGATCAGAAGGTCGGCGGTTCGAATCCCCACGATGAGGTGAGCTCCCGTTGCTCGGTCCCTGCTCCTGCCAACCTAGCAGTTCGAAAGCACATCAAAGTGCAAGTAGATAAATAGGTACTGCTCCGGCAGGAAGGTAAACGGCGTTTCCGTGCGCTGCTCTGGTTCGCCAGAAGCGGCTTAGTCATGCTGGCCACATGACCCGGAAGCTGTACGCCAGCTCCCTCGGCCAATAAAGCGAGATGAGCACCGCAACCCCAGAGTCGGTCACGACTGGACCTAATGGTCAGGGGTCCCTTTACCTTATTATAACTGTTTATTCAAAGAAACCCAAATAGCACAGGCCTAGGGATCCCAGGAACTCCTCCCAGTAGGTCTTGACCCAATGAGGCAATGGCAAGGACTGAAGTTGCCTAAGTCCTCTCCAGGGTTTTTTCCAAGCAATCAGAGATTGCGTCTGCACGCAACCAATCTGATCCTTTCATTTCTCTGCATGTTCTAGAAACCATCAGGAAGGGGAGACTCCCTGGCTGCTTCGGCAGCCTGCCTCATCTCTGTCTCCTGGCCCACGCTCCTCTCCAGCCTCCACTTCAGCCTCTGATTCTGGACTGCCTTCTGCCCCAGCTGCTTCCTGCTCACTAAACCCTGTTGCCTATTCAGCTTCCAACGCCTGCCCTCCTCCCAGTCTGCTCCCTCCTCTCCCTCTGATCACTCATTGTCTTCCCACCACTAGTCCCCTGCCTCTGAGCCTTCTCTCCCAAGGGGTTCCCTCCCACCGCACCTCTGCATTCATCCAGTCCGTGACACTGAACTTTGCACTGCACATTGCTCAGACCAGCAGCTTGTGCACACAAAAAGGGGCATATATTAGGCTGAAGTGCGTATTGAAATGCATACTTGTTAGAAAACATAATGTACTAAAATGCATTGCATTGGCGGAAGTCGCTTTGCAAAATAAAAAAGGGGGGGGAGAGGAGAGATTTGTACGGCACTGTTGGCAAATTTTCAATGGGACTTGGTTTTTTTAAAGCCAAACCAATGAATCGCAAGCTGATGTGAAAATGTGTAGAGCTGAACTTGGGAGTGAGAAAACAAGAAACTGAGAGACCCTGAAATTTGCCCATCCCAATTGCAGTCCGAAGCATCTGAAGGTCACTAGGTTGGCGAAGGCTGATCTGCTGGGTCCATTTAGTCTCCAAGTGGCCCGGCCACAGGTGCTTCTGAGAAGCCCAAGAACCATGGGCAAAAGTCCCTCCCTCCTCTGTTCTCCAGCAACAGAATTCGGAAGCAGGCTGCCCCTCATCACACAAATTCACGAATTTGAGTTCTGCAGTAACTGGGTCTTGAACATCTACCACTCACAGTTCAATATGTGCAGCCACTCGCAGAGCTGACTTCCCAGAGTTCCCAGGGAAGGGAGATCCATTGTTAAACAACTCTGGGGATTGTAGTTCTGGTGGGACAGGGTCTGCAAACAGCTCCCTTAACATACAGCACTTCCCATGATCCTTTGGGGGAAGCCATGACTGTTTAGAAGTGGCGTAACAGTGCTGTAAACATGTAGTGCGGATTCGATGTAAGGCTGTTCATGCTTCTTCTCCTTCTCCTTCTCCTTCTCCTTCTCCTCCTCTCCTCCTCCTTCTTCTTTGTACCCCACCCATCTGACTGGGTTGCCCCAGCCACTTATTGTGAAAACATAATAAAACATTACAGTGGTACCTCGGGTTAAGTACTTAATTCATTCCGGAGGTCCGTACTCAACCTGAAACTGTTCTTAACCTGAAGCACCACTTTAGCTAATGGGGCCTCAAGCTGCCACTGTGCAATTTCTGTTCTCATCCTGAAGCAAAGTTCTTAACCTGAAGCACTATTTCTGGGTTAGCGGAGTCTGTAACCTGAAGCGTATGTAACCTGAGGTACCACTGTATTTGCTTCCGAAAGGGATCTGGGAAGGAAAGGGGAGCCAACTCTTGCCCCCTCTGGTTCAAGGACCATTGATTTGGGGAGGTGAGCTTTGCTGGATGAGGAGAGTTAGTGACAGAGTCAGCGTTTCCCATCTCGGCCTGTTCCCTGTCTCTCCCCCCCCCCCCGCCCACGGGGTCTGGCTGTGCCACATTAATCTTTTATCACCTGCTTCTTGGGCTTTAAATTAAACATGAGGAGAAAACAGAAAGGGAAAGCCACCAAAAATAAAGGCCTTTAATCAGCTCTAAATGGGCCACGGTGGGTGACGGCAGCTGGCACACGCCGCCTCTCTCTGACATCTGACGTGCTGGGAGTGGGATGGAAGGCGGTGGCAAGGAAGCAACCAAGAAGTGTCTGGCTCACTGGCTCACCCAGTGTCACCTACTCTGACTGGCAGCAGCTTTCAAGGGTTTCAGGCGGGATTCTCTTCCAGGCCTACCCAGGGATGTCAGGGATTGAACTTGGCACCTTCTGCAGGCGAAGCAGATGCTCTCCCACTGAGCTATGACCTGTCCTTGTGCTCGGGGTCAAAACCAGGGCCTCGGCCATGCTGCTTCTGCACATTCGGCAGCAATACTTGGCATTAGGTCCATATAGTTAAAGCTATGGTTTTCCCCGTAGTGATGTATGGAAGTGAGAGCTGGACCATGAAGAAGGCTGATCGCCAAAGAATTGATGCTTTTGAATTATGGTGCTGGAGGAGACTCTGGAGAGTCCCGTGGACTGCAAGAAGATCAAACCTATCCATTCTGAAGGAAATCAGCCCTGAGTGCTCACTGGAAGGACAGATCGTGAAGCTGAGGCTCCAAGACTTTGGCCACCTCATGAGAAGAGAAGACTCCCTGGAAAAGACCCTGACGCTGGGAAAGATGGAGGGCACAAGGAGAAGGGGACGACAGAGGACGAGAGGTTGGACAGTGTTCTCGAAGCTACAAACATGAGTTTGACCAAACTGCGGGAGGCAGTGGAAGACAGGAGGGCCTGGCGTGCTCTGGTCCATGGGGTCAAGAAGAGGCGGACATGACTAAACGACTAAACAACAACAACAATAACAACAACAAAAGCCCGCTTTTCACGTGCTCAGAGTAATTCACGCAAGTTATCCCTGGAATCCTTGCAACAACCCTTTAAGGCGGACCAATAGCAAGTTGCAGACAGGAGGCCAAGAGAGTTGCGGCTTGGTAAACACCATGCAGTGAGCCTTTGTTATATAAATAATTGCTGTGGTTTATTAAAAAAAGAAAAAAGTGCTGGGATAGCTCAGTTGTTAGAGCACGGGTGTCTTAATCTCAGGGTTGTAGGTTCGAGCCTTACGTAAGGCAAAAAATTCCTCCATTGAAGGGAGTTGGACTAGATGATCTTCATGGTCCCTTCCAACTCTACAGTTCTCTGATTCTACATGGGTGTGCTTGCTGCTTGTTAATATTTCACTGAATTCCACAGGAGATGAACAAAGATGTTAATAGTACAATTACCAGAGTCGAGAAAGGACAACAATTTTGGCAACGCAGGTGGCGCTGTGGGTTAAACCACAGAGCCTAGGACTTGCCGATCAGAAGGTCGGCGGTTCGAATCCCCGCGATGGGGTGAGCTCCCGTTGTTTGGTCCCAGCTCCTGCCAACCTAGCAGTTTGAAAGCACGTCAAAGTGCAAGTAGATAAACAGGGACCGCTCCGGTGGGAAGGTAAACGGCGTTTCCGTGTGCTGCTCTGGTTCGCCAGAAGCGGCTTAGTCATGCTGGCCACATGACCCAGAAGCTGTACGCCGGTTCCCTCGGCCAATAAAGCGAGATGAGCGCCGCAACCCCAGAGTCGGCCACGACTGGACCTAATGGTCAGGGGTCCCTTTACCTTTACCTATTGCATGAAGGCCATTTGCCCTTGGGTCACCTACCTGATTAACATTACTCCATTAAATCGTGTGTGTGTTTTTAAAAAAGGATTGGACAATACAATATTAATTTAGAGGGGGGGAAGTGCGTACTGTATGTGTGTGTCTATTCTGTTGTGCGTTCATGATGAATTGTGCACCTGATGTTATCGGGAGAGTAATACGTGGTTCTGCTTTCAGTACCGTTCGCAACTGCAAAAGTTTCAGGGCAGACAGAATGCTTTGTTTCCAACCCGCGCAGTGCCCTGTAACTTCCTGCTGAAATACAGTAGCTTTTTACGCCACAAACGTTCCAGGCCCTTTTCTTCTTTTTAATCCCCCTTTTGACGCACTGTAAAACAAAAGCCCCTTTTCCAGATGGCAGTAACGCAGCAACACTGGGGAAGCACAGCAGGACAACTAAGGAAGCAGGATGATATGTGGCTGGTCCATTATAAATCCATCGCTAATGCACTATTATTACAGCAATGACATTTTTATTATCACCTCTACTAGTATTCCATTTATAGCCCACATTTTCTGCAAGGAGTTCAAGGCAGCACGCCTGGTCCTTCCCATTTTATTCAAACAACAACCCTGTAAGACAATGGAGATAATGACTGGGCCAGGGACTTTCAGGGTGGAGTTGAGATGAGAACTTGGGTCTCCCAGGTCCTAGTCCAGCGCTCTAACCACTATGCCTCACTGAATACACCAGCAAAACAACAGCACACCAGTCTGAAGGGGCTGAGTGGAGGAGGATTTGTCTTCCTGCTCCTAACCTGACATTCTATCGCAGGCTTCCTCAACATCGGCCCTCCAGATGTTTTGATACTACAATTCCCATCATCCCTGACCACTGGTCCTGCTAGCTAGGGATCATGGGAGTTGTAGGCCAAAAACATCTGGAGGGCCAAGGTTGAGGAAGCCTGTTCTAACCACTACACCACACTGCCTTAGTAAGATAAGCAAGAGAGAAAGGACCATATAGTGGTACCTCGGGTTAAGAACTTAATTCGTTCTGGAGGTCCGTTCTTAACCTGAAATTGTTCTTAACCTGAAGCACCACTTTAGCTAATAGGGCCTCCCGCTGCCGCAGCGCAATTTCTATTCTCATCCTGAAGCAAAGTTCTTAACCCGAGGTACTATGTCTGGGTTAGCGGAGTCTGTAACCTGAAGCGTCTGTAACCTGAAGTATCTGTAACCTGAGGTACCACTGTATTTCCCTATAGGAGCCTGCCCGGGCTTTGAGATCTTCAGGGGACAACTTTCTCTTGGCTCCACCAACCTCGCAGGAACATTTGGTGAGGGCACAAGACAGGGCCTTCTCGGTGGTTGCTCCCAGATTGTGGGACTCCCTTCCATGGAAGTGTAGGCTGGTCCTCTCTCTGCCTTCCTTTCACCAGCAGGCAAACACTTTTTTGTTGGACTGTTGGGGCAGGGTCTTTTCAACGGTGGGCTGCTGTGCGTTTTCTTCTCTTTCTGCTGTGTTTTAAATGGCTTTAAGTTGCTTTGGTTCAGTGCTGTTTTTTCAAATGGAAACCATTTTTTAAAATTTTTTAAAACTGATTGGTGGGGGGTGTCAATTTTTTAAAATTGCATCTGTTTTTAATTCGTGTTGTAAGCTGCTTTGGTTCCTGCACTGGAGGGAAAAGTGGGATAAACATAATAAAATAAAATAAAATAAAAAGTCTCTCTTCCCAAGAGTTTACAGCGTGTGTTTCAAGACTGCCTGTGGCAGCAAAGGAAGGAAGGACAGAAGGAGGCAGATTAATGTCAGGTTGAGGAGACAGCCACAGAAGTGAAAATCTTGCTGCTCCCTATAAATACAGGCTTGTGTACATCGTGGGTAGGGCTGCCTGTCTCGGCTGTCTTCCTGTATTTTGGATCTGCTAGAAGTTACTAAGAGGGTATCTTATCTAATTGTTTTGTGCCTCTTTCCAATGGGGGTCTTTTTCTTCCACATTTGTGTTTGTGCTTTTTTACGATATTGCAAGCAGCTCAGAGATTTCTTTGAAAAATGGAGCAATATATACGTGTGCGTGCGTGTTAAATAAATAAAACAAGGGTTTTCTCGCTTTTCCTGGGGGAAATTCTCCCGCGACAAAGGGGTTATATTCAAAACACAGACTAGAGCTATGATAGTCATTAAAGGGCTGGACTTAACAGCGCATTTTTATTGGTGCGATGTCAACCCTTGAAATCATCGTGTAGCCAGTGGCACTAGCTAAAAGCCTAATCCCACATACCTGGGAGTAATAATAATAATAATATAATAATAATTTATTATTTGTACCCCGCCCATCTGGCTGGGTTTCCCCAGCCACTCTGGGCGGCTTCCATAGAAACCAAAAATACACTAAAATATCACAAATTAAAAACTTCCCTGAACAGGGCTGCCTTAAGATGTCTTCTGAATGTCAGGTAGTTATTTATCGCTTTGACATCTGATGGAAGGGCGTTCCACAGGGCGGGCGCCACTACCGAGAAGGCCCTCTGCCTGGTTCCCTGTAGCTTTGCTTCTCGCAATGAGGGAACCGCCAGAAGGCCCTCGGCGCTGAGTAAACCCCAACGAATTCGAAAGCACATCTGAGTAGAGAGGGTTAGGGTTTTGCCATCAGTTGGGTAATCCTGACTCTGGATTCTTGCCGGGGTGATTGGGGCCCATTGGGGCTGATAGAGGAGAAGGCAGGGAGCCCAATAGTAGATGGCGCCAGAGACAAGGAGAGGCGGGTCCAGCTCATTTGACTTTTATCCCTATAGGAGCCCACTCCTAGGCACCAAGGTCCCTTCAGCCCCCCCAATAAAATATTTGAAGGGGCTGCCCCCCCCCAGTTGACGGGCATTGCCATTCAAATGGTGTGCGTATTTGTTCTAATGGGTCACCCTGGAAGGAAGGGGAGCTGTTTAGACTATAATGTCATAAATGACATAATCATAGACTTGGAAGGGACCCTGAGGGTCATCTAGTCCAACCCACTGCAATGCAGGAACCTTTTGCCCAACGTGGGGCTCAAACCCATGGCCCTGAGATTAAAAGTCTCAGGCTCTACTGACTGAGCTATCTCTTCCGTGTATTTGCTTTGGAGTAAGCCCACCTTAGATGGGACACGGGTGGCGCTGTGGGTTAAACCACAGAGCCTAGGACTTGCCGATCAGAAGGCCGGCGGTTCAAATCCCCGCGATGGGGTGAGCTCCCGTTGCTCGGTCCCAGCTCCTGCCAACCTAGCAGTTCAAAAGCACGTCAAAGTGCAAGTAGATAAATAGGTACCGCTCCAGCGGGAAGGTAAACGGCGTTTCTGTGCACTGCTCTGGTTCGCCAGAAGCGGCTTAGTCATGCTGGCCACATGACCCGGAAGCTGTACGCCGGCTCCCTCGGCCAATAAAGCGAGATAAGTGCCGCAACCCCAGAGTCGGTCACGACTGGACCTAATGGTCAGGGGTCTCTTTACCTTTACCTTTTAAGCCCACCTTGCTGCATTTGGGGTCTCCCCAAAGTCCTGCCACTGAGAGTAGTCACTATTTTAAACTGAGCGATCTGACATAAAAGTGGAATTTATTGTATGTGTCCCTTTGAGACAATGGTAGCTAATGCCGTAAGCTGCAGATTTAATAGACTCCAGTTCTTTTCACTCCCAGCATGGTGAGGGGCGATGGGAATTACCTTCCGAAAATGGCTGGAGGGCACAACATCGGCTGCCCCTGCTTTAAGATATCTGGAAAGGATGCCATTTGATTTGGGTAGGAGAAACTTCCCCCTCCCCAATTAACCGGGTCCCCATCCCCAAACTTGCAGCCTCTGTGATCATCAGTTCCTATGGGGAAATCGCATACAGAATTGCTTTTCCTTTTTTTAACTGTCTTTATTCATTTTTAACATGTCTGAAGATTTGCAACTACCCAGCACTCAGCTCTGGATTTCAGAAAGAAGAAATAAATAAATGTCAGGTTGGTGGAAGTTGGGGAGGGGGCGTGCATGGGAGAAAGAGAGAACCACGTTGATAGTTTAGAATCAACAAGGTGGCAATTCTCTCCTCAGCGTCTGTTTACTACCACCATCCCGCTGTATTAACCCAGTTTGCAAATGCAGCAGAAACCACGGGCCTCTCCCATTGGCTGCCTCCACCTGCCACTCAAAGTGCCGGGCATCTTTGAGTCCGGCAATATGCTATATATGCGAGTGAGCCGGAGACGGAGGGGGGGCAGTGTGTGAATGAGAGCGAGCGAGAGAGAGTGAGAGAGAGAGAGCGCAAGAGAGGAGAGAGGACCTGAGCATCTTTCTTGGAGCATCCTTAGGGTACCATCCCGGCGCCATGAGTAAGGTGAGGGGATGCGGGAATTCGGAAGGAGATGGGATGGAGAGCGTCTTCTGAGGAGGGTTTGTGCCAGGAGGGGTTTTTTTGGGGGGGTGCCAGCCCCCCCCAAGGGATGCCCATTTGGAGGAGGAGGCTTCTCGCCGCTCGCTCGGCATTCCCTGGGCAGATTGCGTGGCGGAGGTGATCCCCGGGCGCTGGAGGATGGGGTTGGGGGGTGGGGAGCGTGGACCAAAGTGGAGAGAGACAGACAGACAGCGTCACTGTGTGATGCATTTGGGGTGCAGGGAGGAAGGAGGGGGGTATATACAGAGAGAGGAAGACAGGCTCTGCTGTCACCGTCTAATCCATCTGGCTGCGTGTGACCCGCACACTCTATCCTCTTGTGCAAACAGCTGATTGCATCTGGAAAGAAAAGGAGAGAGTGTGTTTGTTCAGAAAGGTTAGCAACCTGCATGGCTAAGGTGTGTGTGTGTGTGAGAGAGAGAGAGAGAGAGAGAAAGAGAGAGACAAGTAGTGAGAGTATAAGAGAGAGAAAACTCACTTGTATGTTGATTTTTGTAAGTTTTGTGTGTTTCGGGTGTGTGTTTGTGTGTGTGTATATACATGGGATGCCTCTTCCTCTTCTTCTTCTTCTTCTTCTTCCTCTTCCCTGCCCAGATAGGGACAAACCGCTAAAATAAACAGAGAAGTAAGCAAACGGTTCTCCAGCGAAGGGAATTTGAGAGAGTGCAGCTTTTTTAATCCACCCTGAATGGAAAGATGGGGGGAATCTCCTCTTCCACCCAACAGTCAGAGATACAGCAAGCAACCCATTCCCGTTTTGCATCTGATTCGCCATATAGAAGGGTGCCTATGTGAGAGAGTGACAGGGGTGCAAAGAAGACCCCTATCCTGTATTTATGCCAAAGTGAGATACAGCTCTGTGCATGCAGGAAATTGTGTGTGTGTGTGTGTGTGTGTGTGTGGGAGAGAAGACTATAAAGTGTGTTTAATACAACCCCATGTCTGTTAATCCATAAATTCTATCTCTGGGTGGAACATAGGAAGCTGCCTTATACCAAGTCAGATTGTTGGTCCATCTGTCTAGCTTTGTATTGCTTACACTGACTGGCAGAGTCTCTCTAGGGTTTCCAACGGGGGAAATTCCCAGCCCCACCTGGAGAGGCCAGGATTGAACCTGGGACTGTGCATGCAAAGCAGATCCTCCAAGCACTGGGCTACCTCTTCCCCAACCCATCTCTCTCTTTCTCTGCTCACATATACAAACACACACACACACACTGATCCAAATGCCTGTGTATGTGTTAACTCTGAAGTCTGCATTAGTACCTACCGCGTGTGTAAGATCCAAATCTGGCAGGAAGAATCCCAGGTCTGGAGCCGGATGGGGCAAACCCTGACAAAAGCCATGGGATCGTGCGCGATGCGTAAACACACTGTGAGCTGTGCAGTGTGAGAAGTGGGCATTTGCTTATTTATTTTCTCCCTCCTTCTGTGATATAAGGACGCGGGGTGGGGTGGTCACCCCACAAAACTGATGAGCAGTACTAGGACCAGGCATTGTCTGACAAGGAGCCACCTCTCTCAAGCAATCTGGCATTCATGTAGGGAATTCTCTGCCCTGAGAAGCGCTGATGGCTTAATAAATAAATTAGGCAGATTTAGGAAGGCTCGCTCCCTCGACAATCCTCAAGGGTATTTACTTGGAAATAAGCCCCAGCTGCATTCAGCGAGGCTTACTCCCTAGCAGATGCGTTTGGGATTTGCAGCCTCGAGGTGGTGGCTAATCTGGGTAGCCTCCACGTTCAGGAATAGCCTATCTGTGATTAGCAGTTGCTGGGGGAGCTGATGACTGTTTGCCTCTGTTGCTCGTGGGCATCTGGAAGACAACCTAAGGTAAAGGTAAAGGGACCCCTGACCATTAGGTCCAGTCGTGGCCGACTCTGGGGTTGCGGTGCTCATCTCGCTTTATTGGCTGAGGGAGCTGGCGTACAGCTTCCGGGTCATGTAGCCAGCATGACTAAGCCGCTTCTGGCGAACCAGAGCAGCGCACAGAAACGCCGTTTACCTTCCCGCCGGAGCGGTACCTATTGATCTACTTGCACTTTGACGTACTTTCGAACTGCTAGGTTGGCAGGAGCAGGAACCAAGCAACGGGAGCTCACCCCGTCGCAGGGATTCGAACTGCCGACCTTCTGATCAGCAAGTCCTAGGCTCTGTGGTTTAACCCACAGCACCACCTGCATTCCCATTGACCTTACCTAGCTGCTCTTACATCCGTGTCAGCGAAGATAGACTGCCTCTGCCTATGGAGTTTCCGTTTAGCCATTGCACACATTGTGTAAATAATTTTTGTATTCGTAAAGAACTGCCTTGCAGGATCAAACCAAAGGTAGCCCAGCCTCGTGACTGCAGTGCCAGAGCACCTGACAGAGAGGGTGTTGATGTTGTGGTTAGTGTTGGACTGGGGAGAAGGGTCCAGATCCCCACTCAGCCATTAACCTCACTTGGGGGGGGTGTGACCTTGGGAAGGGGGAGGCAATCATACTCTCTTGGTGTGGCCTACCTCACAAGGCTGTTATGGGGATGGAGTAAAGGAAATGGGGAGCTTTGCGTGTCCCCCTTGAACTCCTTGGGATAGAATTGTAATCATAAATAACATTAATAATCCAAGTGCCTCTGGGAAGCCCACAAGCGGGGCAGGGAAGGAGGCGGCGAGCAGCACCTGATATCAGTAGACAGACTGTCAATCTCTTTAAGCTGTCTCTGAAGGCATCACACATGTGCACCAGAGGAGTGATGGGCCAGACAGACCGTGAGCCTCATCCTATAAGCTTCTTTCCTTAGCGAACTTATTCTGCAAGCTCCACTTGTGAAGACCTCCCAGCTGCTCTGGGGCACTCTGGGCTACAACCCCTATCGGAGGCAGTACGTTTAGGAACACCAATTTCTGGAACTCCCAGGAGTGGAGAGAAGTCCTGTTTGTGAGCTTCCCATAAGCAGCTGGGTGGCCGCTGTGAGAAACAGGATGCTGGTCTAGATGGGCCACTGTCCTGATTCTGATGTTCTCCTCTTTGTGTGGTTGCCAGGGCAAGGCCTCTGGCTTGCCCAGATGCTTGCGATACTTGCCTCCAGCCCTGGACCTCTTTTCCTGAGGAGGAAGAGGAGCAGGAGGAGGAAGACGAAGACGCAGTTCGTGGAGAGAGCCGTTGAGGCAGTCTGTGCCTAAGCGGGGTTGACAGGAGCTATTTAGGCGTGAGCAGGCAAGGGCTGATTCTCTTAATCATGGTTAATTGCCTCGGAGAGCCCGGCAAGAACTGTAGCTGGTGCTTTGGGCTCAAGGCCGGGAATTGGCACCGCCGCCCCATCCGTCCAGATGGACACAGCCGATTAAACCGGCTCACGCCGGGCTCTGCCAACTCCTCACACCCTCCCACAGCCTGATCGTCCTCGGGTGGGAATGCGTCTTCCACCACTGCAGTTCCTGCTGTAGACCAGTTCATTTCACACCAGCAAGGCGCCAGGCCCAGGCTTGGAACTCGCCAGTCGCCTGTGGCGAGTCGGAATCTCCTCGTGGCGACTAGGGAAGAAAGCTTTTTTTATTTTTTCCCCTTTTACCACACAAGAGTTCTTCCTTTCCACCTTTAAGGCTGTGAATATGTCACAACTGACTGGTGTGTGTGTGTGTGTGTGTTTGTGTGTGTATGTTAGCAATAACCTTTTTGTGTAGGTGTATGCATTAGTGGCTCAGCCGACTTACTGTATTTTTTGCTCTATAAGACTCACTTTTTCCCTCCTAAAAAGTAAGGGGAAATGTGTGTGAGTCTTATGGAGCGAATGCAGGCTGTGCAGCTATCCCAGAAGCCAGAACAGCAAGAGGGATTGCTGCTTTCACTGCATAGCGATCCATCTTGCTGTTCTGGCTTCTGAGATTCAGAATGTTTTTTTCTTGTTTTCCTCCTCCAAAAACTAGGTGCGTCTTGTGGTCTGGTGCGTCTTATAGAACGAAAAATATGGTAACTGCAGGAGTGCACCAGGTGCTGTGCAACGCGTACAGAATTAATGCATTTAAGTTGGGTGGGGGCTAGTAATCTATTCTGATGAACATGGCTAAGGGGAAGATAATGGGTTAGGCTTTGGTAAAGGACTAAATTTGGTAAAGGCAGAGATATGCAGAAAAAGTTCTCTCCACCACAAGCAGCATCTACAGTTGTAATTTCTCCACTGTGCACGAGACCTTGATCCCCTACTACCCTGAGACCAGGTGGTTTGTAATCCAGTTAAGGGAGTCCCTCTTCAACTTTCCAGTTGAGGGTTCACAACTTGGAGGCCCTCCAGATCTGTACTGAACTACAACTCCCATCAGCCCCCAACCCACATGGTCAACAGTCAGGGAGGATGGGAGTTGTAGTCCGGCAACATCAGGAAGTGCACAAGTTTCCCTCCCCCTGGAAAGAACAAACAAGCAGATGAACACTTAACCAGAGGATAAAGCATTGCTGGCATGCTGGCAGTTTTGCACAATGGTTAGCGTGCTTGGGTTCATTGTGGGAAACTCAGAGTCCATTCCCTGCTCAGTTTTGAAGCTCACAGGATCGCCTTTGGAGAGATGTCGTTCCCAGATTTAGTTGCCTCTTAGGGTTGCTTTTGAGATGAAATACTTGAGGAGGAGCAGGATACAAAGATGGAGACATGAAGACAGAGGCAACTCTCTCTCTTGAGATGAGAGATATTGGCTGCATACAGACCATACATCTAAAGTACATTCTCCTATCCCAAGGAATCCTGAGAACAGTAGTTTGTCAAGAGTGCTGGGAATCGTGCTCTCTGAGGGATAAAGTACAATTCCCAGGATTCCTTTTTAAGAGTGTGTGTGCTTTAAATGTGTGCTGTGTACGCAGCCTAAGTCTGCATCTAGAGAAGAGTTATGCGTAAACTCTCCATTTCCCTCACTTCCTCCTCCTTCCATCTATTAGGTTGGTTTATTTTATTTTATTGCCTCAGCAAGTGCTGGATTTGCAGAATTAATTGTCCTTCAGCATGCATGCATGCCCCAGGAAACTGGATCCATTTTGCAAAACTCAAACACTAAAGCGGTTCTGCCCCCCCTCCCAAAAAACCCCCGTCCCAATAACATGAAGGATTGAGAAGATCAAGAGGGAGAGAGAGAATACAAAGGCAAATACAAAAAAGGCACAATTTTGTTTATCTGCAAAGAAAGTAGCAGATGAAATTTGCAAAGGTATAAATATTCAGTTTTGAGGGAGGCGGGTGGAATGAAACAAGCAGCGTGAGACAATATCGGAGAAGAGGGACAATGAGAAATCTCTTTTCAGACCAGAATAGAAAGCTCATATCTTTTGAATGACTTCTCAGATTTTGCACAAGGACAGCTTTCTCCAGTCTTGGTACCACTCCAGATGTTTTGGGCTACAATTCTCATCACCCCTAACCATTGGCTAGGCAGGCTGGGGCTGATGGGAATTGGAGTCCAACAACATCTAGCAGTTGGGGAGCCATTTGGGGAAGACTGTCCTGGGGACTGAGCACAAACTAGGATGTATCACATGGTGGTTTGGGGAAATGTCAATCCTACTAAAACCTGCCAGGTGGTACCTGTGTACAGCTCTCTCCACTTTTGATTCCCAGAAACTCTTATTAGAACAGGGTAGAGATGATAATACCAATAATTTTCACAGCATTTATGCAGCGATTTTCTTTATCTTTCTAAAGTATTCATGTACATATAATGTTTCAATATAGCCTCACAACAAAATCTGAACCGAGGTCTTCATATTTCCACCAGGCAAAGAACTTCAGTCATTTCAAGTCAGAGTTGTCTATAGGGGTAATTATTATTATTATTATTATTATTATTATTATTTATACCCCGCCCTCCCCAGCCAAGGCCGGGCTCAGGGCGGCTAACAAGCAATAATAAAAACAAGTTGAATGAATACAACTTAAAAACAAGATTAAAATACAACAATTAAAATATTGAAACATTAAAATATTAAAATGCAGCCTCATCACAGGAGGAGAAAGAAAAAAGAAAGAGGGGGAGGGAATCAAATTGGCTCCAAGCCAAAGGCCAGGTGGAACAACTCTGTCTTACAGGCCCTGCGGAAAGAAATCAGATCCTGCAGGGCCCTGGTCTCATGAGGCAGAGCGTTCCACCAGGCCGGAGCCAGTGTTGAAAAGGCCCTGGCTCTGGTTGAAGCTAATCTAACTTCCTTAGGGCCGGGGACCACTAGGGTGTTGCTATTTATGGACCTTGAGGCTCTCCGTGGGGCATACCAGGAGAGGCGGTCCCGTAGGTACTGGGTCAGCGTGAGATTGTGTCCAAGCAAGACTTCATTTAGGGGGTAGAGTTGGTTATTGTTATGTTTTTGCCTTATTAGGTGTTGAGAAAGAATGACCTCTGCCTTGCCTCCATCTCCATTGCAATTGGAACACGCAGCTTGGCTTACTTGCCTGAGTTGCCTGGAGAGGATCCCCTAAACACTTTGGTTACAGCACAGTTTCCCAAACGGCTAGCTAGGGATGGTGGGAGTTGTAGTTGGAAAACAGCCAGAGACTCAAGTTTTGTAAACTCTGGTTTAGGGTGAGGAACCCGTGACCCTCCCGGTGTTGACTGATTACAACTCCCATCATTCCTGACCACTGGCTGTGCTGACTGGGGCTGATGGGAAATGGAGTCAAAATGTCCAGAGGACCACAGAGTCCCTGGTTTAGGAGCTTCCATTGGGTTCACACTTGGCCTCCTGTTAGCGACCTGCAAATTCATGCAGTGCCTGTTTTGTTCTCAGTGGCTAATCTTGTAGCCATCTTAGTATTTTATAACCCTTTTCCATCTCTGCCCCTCAGGCTGACTGGTTGAATATTAATAGACTTGTTTATGTGGCCCTATTATTTAAAGCTTCCTTTCATTCCTTTTTAAAGGCTTTTTAAAAAGATTTGGACACAGTGCTGCTTCTGTTTTAATCAAGGCCTGGAGGGGCCTGACCTTGAACAGGAGTTATCTGGCCCTGCAAAGGAGTGTGTGTGTAAAACAGGGGTGGTTAAGCTCCAGATGATGGTGGACTACAACTCCCATCAGTCTCAGCTAGCATGGCCAATGGCCAGGGGGTTCAGCAACATCTGGAGGACCATAGTTTCCCCATCCCTGGTTTACGAACTGGGTTCTTACCTCGGGCATTGCAGGACCATGGAGAGCTCCCAAGAAAGGCAGATGTTGCTCCAAGGCGGCCTCTGGCTCAACTGAGCCCCTTTTATACCTTGAGCAGCATCACATGACTAGCAGAGAGCCACCCCTCATGCAAAGTTGCAGAGAATTTAAGGAGATGGTGTTATGGTTTGGCCCTTCTCAAGTGGTAGGACCATTGAGGAAACAAGCTTGGATGATGTATGGATTGCTCCTGGCTCCTCGCTCTGGGAACATCCTTTTTATTGGGCATTTGTGATTATTTGTGCTCATGATGGTACAAAGGCAATTATATGCAAATTTTTCAATGCTTGCGTCTGCCATAGTTTTGGGGTGGTTTTACTGCTTTGTTTTACGTCAGTGCATGTTTCTGTAACTTCTTGCTGAAGTCTTGTAACTTTCTATATCCTCAATGTTCTCTGGGGAGGGAGAGATTATCCTGGTTTTCCTGTGCTGTAAGTTCAAAAGTGCCCCCCACCCGATGGAAATAATGCAGCAACACTGAGGTAGCTTTATGGAACAACGAATACAGAGGAATGATGTGTGGACAGTCCAGCATAAATCCATCCCCCAAATGTGCTGCTATTACATCAGTGACATGTTGCAGCATATGCCTGCAACACACCTGCAAAAAGCCCTGAGATCTGGAGACTTCAAACGCCTCCTCCTCTGACCACCTTTGCGGGACATCTCACTGAAATCCAGGGAATTTCAGGGCCAGGGCAAATTTAGTTCTACATTTTCAAAGCTGCCTCCTGGAAGGTGCTGACCTTATTTATAAAAATACTGATAGCCCTAGAAATCCGACCTGACCTCCTGTGTGCCTGTTCCTGTGCTGCTCTAAAACTGTACAGCTGAGGGAAGGAAAGGTTAAAAAAAAAATGAGTCTGTTTTCTTAGTTGGAAGTTAGGAGGTCTTGTGGCAAAGCTTGTGTTCCCTATATATATCCTTATTTCTTTTGCCCTGGTGTCATGTCTGTTCAAGGTATTGAAAGCTTAATTTTCCTATTATCTATCTATCTATCTATCTATCTATCTATCTATCTATCTATCTATCATCTATCTATCTATCTATCATCTATATCTATCTATCTATCTATCTATCTATCTATCTATCTATCTATCTATCTATCATCTATCTATCTAATCTATCTATCTATCTATCTATCTATCTATCTATCTCTCTCTATCTCTATCTCTATCTCTATCTATCTATCTATCTATCTATCTATCTATATCTATCTATCATCTATCTATCTTTTTTGGAACTGCCTAGCAGAAGCTGTTTGGGTGTTGACCTGGTTACCAATAATTTCTACTGTTTACTTGTTGCTGTGCAATATCCCCCTTGTAAAATCAGCTAAATTGTGCAGCTGTAAATAAATAGATTTTTAAAAAACCCCAAACCCTAGCCTTCCCCAAAATCAACACTCTGCAGTGCTCCGTCATCCAAAACGAAGACGACACTGTAAGCGGCTGGGCTGGAATTTCCCACGGCCCAGAGGGAGTGGGGAGGGAGGAATCTGCGCCACTTTGCTTGAAGGCTCTGGTGCTGGATCGCTCTCTTTGAGAGGGAAACGACTGCATTTTGTGTGAGGCAGAAAGATTGGCAGCGATTCCAGAACACAAAGGAAAGAGAGAGGTGTTGTTGTTTTTCCTTGCGGTGGAGGTGCACCCTGCGAAGTGAAGGGGTCAAAGAGTCTTGTTTATGCCAGAGGGCCATGAGCAAAGAAGCAGGTGAGCCTCTGGCTGCCATTGGCTGGGCTGCTGTGATGCAAGAGAGGGTGACGGCGGAGCAACCTGCGGAAACAAGGGAAGAAGAAGGGGAGGAAGGAGATGTGGAGGAGCAGGGCTATGAGAACTTTCTTCAGCTCAAGGGCTGTATTATCTCATGGGGACCTTCCAGGAGCCCCATGGCAATCGGCATTGGGGCCAGAAGTTAAAGTTGTGGAGCAACAAATGTAACACTCGTTTAGACATGCCAGCCACACAGAAGTCAGAGGTGTCTACACACACCAGGGCCAGATTTAGGTTTGATGAGGCCCTAAGCTACTGAAGGTAATGGGGCCCTTTATATGTCCAGCTGTCCTTTGTCAACAACAAATTGTCGCTGTTTTTTTGTGTTGAATATATGCTATATGGTACCGGTAATTTACGGACCTAATCGGTATCTAAAACCATTTGCACATGTTGCCCTGCAACCAGTCCATGCAAAATGTAGGCACCCTATATATAGAAATGAACAAACCAGTAATATTTTAGGGAGCAGGCCAGCAGGCGGGGCCCATTACTTGCATCATAGGAGCCTACACAACACAAAACACTGTTGCTTTTTGTAGGTTTTATTTTATTTGTTTTTCCCCCTATATTTTGGAAATGGACATCCAGTTTTTTCCCCTTTAAATTTTTTGGGGGCCCCCAAGAGAGTGGTGCCATAAGTTACAGTTTGTTTAGCTTATATGTAAATCCGGCACTGACACACACACACACACACACACACACACACCCTTCTGTCACAGACGTGTTGGATGCAGAGGGTGCGAGGCACCAGCTGGGGAATCCCAAAGGGAAAAAGGCTCAGAGACCAGGGATTGGTGGTGGGACAACAATGAGTGGGCAGAGGGAGAAGATTAGGAGAAGGTGTCAGGAGAGGAAGAGGCAACAGAGTTTAGTGAGCAGGAAGAGACTGTGGCAAAGTCCAGAATCAGAAGCTGAAGCTGAATCAAGAGAGGAAGGAGGTCAGGAGGCAGAGATAAGTCAGGCTGATGAGGAAGCCAGGTCTCTCCCT
Source organism: Podarcis pityusensis (assembly GCF_964106645.2). Classification (NCBI taxonomy): domain Eukaryota; kingdom Metazoa; phylum Chordata; class Lepidosauria; order Squamata; family Lacertidae; genus Podarcis; species Podarcis pityusensis. The sequence continues at coordinate 11,113,359 of NC_138041.1, forward strand.
CTCCTGCCACAACAAGCTCCCAGGACCAGAAGAGGTATGAAGAGAAAGCAGCAGAGACAGGCAAGTAGGCTGAGTGTCAGATTGCAGGGGAGATTTAGGCAGCTGTGGGAAGGTGATCTTCAGCCTCTGCAACTGTCTCATAGGGTGAAATATACTCAGAGTTGGTGAAATATACTCGGAGTCGAGAGTGGATTTCATGCTCTTTATTCAGCTCATAGTGGTGAGGAGGAATGGAATTTCCCCCAGAATGTCTGCCTTATATACCGTATTTTTCGCTCTATAAGACGCACCAGACCATAAGACGCACCTAGTTTTTGGAGGAGGAAAACAAGAAGAAAAAAAATTCTAAATCTCAGAAGCGAGAACAACAAGAGGGATCGCTGCACAGCGAAAGCAGCGATCCCTCTTGCTGTTCTGGCTTCTGGGATAGCTGCACAGCCTGCATTCGCTCCATAAGATGCACACACATCTCCCCTTACTTTTTGGGAGGGAAAAAGTGAGTCTTATAGAGCAAAAAATACGGTACATTATTTACACACTGGGCCCCACATGATTGGCTAATTCCAGGATTCTCCTGTAGGCCAATCAGGTTGCTGATTCCCTTCCATCTGGAGCTGGATTGGGTGGCTCCTGTGGACCAATCAGACTGCTGCATTCTGAATCCTATTGTTCTAGGACCAATCAGACTGCTACATTCTGAATCCTATTGTTCTAGGACCAATCAGACTGCTGCCTTTTTGGATCCTATTCAACTCAGTACATAACATAGGGGCATGACCTACCGAGAAGAGTCGCTGGGCTCATTAGGCCTGGCTTCCCTGAGCAGGCCTTGTTTCTTCTAACAAAGAAGTGGTTTATTCCTGACATCCACTCCTGACCCTCTCCGTCCTCCATCCAGACAAGCATGAGGCATTGTCACAGTTCAAGGACACTTTGCAATCAAGCAAAATCACTTGAGGAGGTGGAGGTGGTAAGGGCTGGCGAGGGTCGCAACACCGGGCAGCGGAATCTGGGAAGATGTTATTTATGAAGGTTATATTCTGACTTTCCTCCAAGAAGCTCAAAGCTGTAGCCCCCCCCCCATCTGAATCTTCCCAACAAGCCTGCAAGGTGGGTTAAAGGAGGGAGAGAGACTGGCCCAGGCTGTCCAGTGAACATTGATGACCAAATGTCAGTTTGGGTCTCCCCAGTTCTTAATTCAGGGCCAGGGACCTCACTGCACTGGCTCTCTGTAAAATTCCTAAGATAGAAGCAGAGGAGAGACCTCCAAGGACAAATGAGAGAGAAAATGAGAGGATGGATGCATACACACCATACATTTAAAGTCCACTGCCTCCCACCCCAATAATATTGAGAAGTGTAGTTTTTTGTTTTTGTTTTAAGGGTGCTGAGAACTGTAGCTACTGTTCCCGGGATTGTTTTGGACGGCATATGCTTTAAATGTGCTGTAAAAGTACAGTATGTATGCAGGCTGGATGAATGAATGGAAGCGCACAGAGTCGACATCTGCAGACGACTTAAGTTCCATATATTGATCAGGAATAACCAGCCGCATTTTTGGCTGCCAGCCCTCCGAGACTGCAAGATCATGCATATTTATCTGGGAGTCTAAGCCCCACGGAAGTCAATGGTACCTGGGACAGCTCCAGGCTGGGGGTGGGGGGCTTAGGCAAAGTGCCCTCTGCTGGGGGGCTGGCTGAGAAGTAGCCATCATTCATGAGCTACTGAGCTTCTGAGCCATTGTCAGTTCCCACCTTGTTAATACGCCTTTTTGTCTTCACCCCTGTGTGTGCAAACATAGCAAATTCCCAGAATGCCCCTGGTGGTGCTGTCGCTTGGGGGCATTGTGGGGAAGCAAAAGGGAACCTGGAACCAGCTGCTCAGAGGGCCTGGATTAGTGGTAAAGGTAAAGGGACCCCTGACCATTAGGTCCAGTCGTGACCGACTCTGGGGTTGCAGCACTCATCTTGCTTTATTGGCCGAGGGAGCTGGCGTACAGCTTCCAGGTCATGTGGCCAGCATGACTAAGCCGCTTCTGGCGAACCAGAGCAGAGCACAGAAACACCGTTTACCTTCCTGCTGGAGTGGTACCTATTCATCTACTTGCACTTTGACGTGCTTTCAAACTGCTAGGTTGGCCGGAGCTGGGACCGAACAACGGGAGCTCACCCCGTCGTGGGGAATCGAACTGCCGACCTTCTGATCAGCAAGTCCTAGGCTCTGTGGTTTAACCCACAGCACCACGGGAACCTGGAACCAACTGCTAGCCAGGGCTTGGTGCCGGCCCTAAATTATCTTTGCCTCCTAAACCAGGGTGTCTGTCAGTTTGAACGGCAAATGCAGTCACCTGACAGACTCCTTTGCTTTTAACAGGTAGAAATTTACCAGGTGCAGTTCCCTTATCACTGCTTCTCCATGCTAGAGGGGAAGAAATGTGCTGGCACCTGTTGAATTTCTGACTGTTATGCAGCAGTTCAGAGCACAAAATCCCTACTCTGGGTGGGGAAAAGTCAAGTTGGCAACGACTCCTAAATTGTATAGGACCTTTGTGTACTCTCCTTTTTCCCGCCCCCCTTTTTGTCTGCCCCCATTTTTTAGGTTCCACGAGCTCTGATTCCTATTGAATTCTTATATATATATATATTGCTGTGCTGATCCAATCCTTGTGAACAAAAACGGGAAAAAGCTTCTCAGCCCCCTAATAGCTTTCTGTTATATTATCTCCCCCCGCTGCCTGCTGTTTCTTCCTTGGGAGATTACCCAGAGCATATGCCTCTTCTTTTCTTCTTCGTCTTCGTGTGTGTCTGCATGCAATTGAGATCATTATGGGATGGGCTGCAGTTGCCTCGGCAACGGCAAATGCAGAAGACCCACAGCCCCAAGCAGAAATATTCAAAACAGCGCAGCTTCCAAGACAATTGGTGCGGGTGGGGAGGAGAGAGGCAGCGTGGCACAACTGCGGTCTCGCCACCTGGGGGCGCTACAGAGAGCAAGCAGGAGGGTGGCAAAGGAGGAGTTTTGGCTCTGATCATTTCCAGGTAGCGATGAGCGATCAGGTCCATTGTGTTTCCGTTCCTTTTCTCATTCTTCCAGTCTTAAGGTCTGTTATCCACATTTCCACATCAGTTCGTGTGATCTAATCCTCATAGAAATTCATCGGCATTTAAGTGTAAACTTCTAAAACACATATTTTGGGGATGCAGTTTTGCCTAATATAGGCATTTTTGCAAAGCATGTTTTCCCTGATTCTTATATTTCCCCTAACATAATGCATTTTTGAGTGTCGCTCTCACTAACACGTGTTTTTACGCACATTCTGTTTGCAGTTTTGCCTGTTAGATGCATTTTCTGCAAAGCTACTTTCCCTTACACAATACATTTTTTTCACCTGTTATTTTCGCCATCCTATGCTTCTATGTACAGTTTATTCTAGTATATATATTTCTGTCCATGTTACTTGACTGGAAAACTGCATTGCAGAATCCGAAGATGTGCAGATTGAGAAGGATGAAACTGCATTTCAGTTCTCATATTGATTGAGAGAATGAGAATTTGTCAGGTTTGCCTTTAAATGCAAACTTAAATTGATTTTCTCCCCTATCGCTAGTGGGAATCCCAACATCTGGAAGGTCGCAGGTTCCCCACCTCTGCTCTCAGTTCCTGGTGAAAACACAGTTTGTGGATAGCTTGTTAAAGTGTCACTTGTAGGAGTTCATGGACTTGGGTTCTTTTTTTAAAAAAAAGTTTATTATTACATTTATATTCCACCTTTTCTCCAAAGAGCTCATTATGGCGTACAAACTTCTCCCCAGTGCTATTTTTCTAGAAACAGAGGGGCCTGAACTCACCATGAACACCTCCCTCATTCTCTTAGAATGGCAATGGTGCCCACCTGAGAGGTGCCGGAACTGAGCTCCGGCAAATTCTGCCTGGGGAAAAAGCCCACTGTGCGTGCTGTGTTAAGGAGTCCTCCCTCCTGTCTGTCCCGGATCTTCCAAATTTCATTGGCTGACCCCTCTGGGAGTTTTTAGTTCAGGTGGCGGCCATTTTGTGTGCGTTCAAATGACACATGACCGCTGACGTACTGGTCCTTTTGGGCCTGGAAGAGAGCAAAACAGGGGCATAGTGGAGCATGGCGGGCTTATGCGCGCTCCGCCAATGTGTGCGGGGGCCAGGAATGGGACCCCTGCACAAAGCGGTCACTTTACTGTGGGGTTGCGGAGAGAAATACCCACATACTACTAGTATCCTCCCTTGTGCCTGGGATAATTTAGGGCCCCGGATCAGTCTGTGTGGCATTGGGGGGGGGGGCTCATTGAATACACATGACATCACATTACACGTGATGTCACGTTGCATGTGTGATGTCGCATTGCACGTCTGATGTCACATCACACGTGTGATGACACACATCTGATGTCACATCGCACGTGCGACGTCAGACATGTTGGAAGGAGGCTGCAAGGGGCCCAGCCTCTCAAGAATGGGGGTGGGACCTCAGCCCCATCCCCGCATACTTTGGGAGGCTGAGATGTCCTCAGCCCCATAGAGTTGAACATATGGATGGGAGTTGGAGTCTCCCAATGTTGGGAGGAGCCTACAGATTTCCCACCCCTCTGTTTTAACTGGACAGCCGTCCAGTCCCCTTGATAGCCAACCCCCAGGTCCCTTCGCATCTTCCAGTGACGAGAAAGCATCTTTGGGGCCCCAACTCTTAGTGTATGTGCTACCGAAGCAAGCAATGACCCAAACTCTTTATTCCTTGAGTGCGTCTCCCTCATGCCTGGTGCAGAAAAGCGGAGCGAGGGAGCTTTAGCAAAACCGCTTCCCTCTCTGCTTTCCGTTTCTCTGCACAGGCTCCAGCACTCTTTGTCTGCGCAGGGGCCCCCAGGCACCGCTGCCTGTCAAGCGGAAGATAATTTATTTTTCCGCAAGATGGAGTGCTCCAGTTGTACACTGCGCTCTCTCTCTCTCTCACACACACACACACAAAAGCCACACACACAGGAGCTCATCGTAGCAGCCTCTCAACCCCCTCTTTCCTTTCTGGCATTTCCCACTTTGAGTTCATCTTCGTTCTCCTGAGCATAGTGGAAGGACAGTATCAAGATGGGGAGGTCAACCCCACACACCCAAGCCTTGTCTACACCTGTATCCTTTTCCCCTTTGCTCCTTATCTCCTAAGTAGGGATGTGCTAATCTCTCAATTTCAGTTTTCACCAGTTTCTAAATTTCCCCGAGTCTTAAGACTATTCTTCCACGTTATCGCATCAGTTTGGAAGTATTGACCAGAATTTTAGTGCAAATTTCACTTAGTATTCAAATCTTCATATGCTGTGTTGCCAGATATATGCATTTTTGCAATGCAGTTTTCCCCAAAATAATGCATTCCTGTTATGCTATTTTTCACGAATACATGTTTTTTTTAATGCATTCTTTAACTCCAGTAGATGCATTTTTGTCCACAATACTTGACTTGGAGATCTTGCATGGCAAAATTCAGAGTAGTGCAAATTCCGAAGCATATGCCTGGTTTTCAATTTGCACCTTGTTCCAAAAAGTACAAACTGAATCATATTTCTCCCCCTTTGCTCCTCCAAAGGCTGCAATCTGACACACACTTCCCTGGTGAAAGGAAATCCCATTGAATACAGGGGGTCTTATCCCACAGAGCTCAGTTGGAAGACCACAACCATTGCACACTGTGTGATTTGCTCCATCATACAGCTGTTTCAGCCCAGGGCCACATTCCCTCCCGGGGGCCGCAGGTCATTGGGGGGCAGGGCCAGAGGCAAAAGTGGGAACAGCTAATTGCATGAGTTTTAGTTGCCCAATTGATTCAATCAGCACAAACGTACCTATAATCTGAATTTGCACTCATGGTGGTATTGGTGTAACTGTTTGAGATCAGGGTTAGGGTTTGTTTCCAATTGATGTAGGATGGGTGGATGTTGTCCTGTCTTTGTGGCAAGTGCCCCCTCCAGTTGGCAGTAGTGCAGTAAATCTTGAGGACACATTGCAGAGCAATGAATAAAGTAAACTGTCTATTATAAATGCACCACTTATGCACTATTATTGCATCAATGTTGCTATTGCATCAACGACAGGATACACCTGTTAAACAAACACACACAAGTCGGGGGGGGGGTTGTTCTTAAAAATGCTTCCCTGCTAGCGTCACTTTCCTGTGGAAATGGGAGCTTCCCACAAACCCAAAGAATGCTCCCTCCTAATGCCTCGCCATCCTGAAGAAAAATGACAAGTGGAGTGCCACAGGGTTTTGTCCTGGGCCCATTGTTGTTCAACGTCTTTATAAACGACTTGGATGAAGGAATTGAGGTGATGCTCATCATATTTGCAGATTACACCAAACTGGGAAGGGTAGGTACAGTGGTACCTCTGGTTATGAACTTAATTCGTTCCGGAGATCCGTTCTTAACCTGAAACCGTTCTTAACCTGAGGTACCACTTTAGCTAATAGGGCCTTCCGCTGCCGCCGTGCGGCCGCCGTGCAATTTCTGTTGTCATCCTGAGGTAAAGTTTTTAACCCGAGGTAGTACTTCTGGGTTAGTGGAGTCTGTAACCCAAAGTGTTTGTAAACCGAGGTACCACTGTAATGCAGCAGGAGACAGAATCAGATTGGAGAAAGGTGCCAAAACCAACAAAATGAATTTCAGAAGTGACAGGTGTAATGTTCTGCACTTAGGCAGGAAGAACCAGCTGCACAAATATAAGATGGGGGACACCTGGCTTGCCAGTAGCACATGTGAAAAGGGTCTAGGGGTCTTAATGGACCACAAGCTTAACCCAAGTCAATAGTGTGATGCAGCAACAACAAGAAAAAGGCTAAGGCTATTCTAGGCTGCATCAACAGAAGTACAGTGTCCAAATCAAGGGAAATAATAGTACCGCTCTATTCTGCCTTGGTCAGACCACACACGAAATACTTTGTCCAGTTCTGGGGGCCACAATTTAAGAAGGATATTGACAAGATTCCTGCATTGCAGGGGGTTGGACTAAATGACCTTCGGAACCCTTCCAACTTTACAAAGCTATGCTCATGTTCTGTTTTATTCTTCTGCCGATGGACAGTCATAGTTATATAATGAAATATTTAGCACTGTTTGGTTCTGGCCAGTTGTGATTTCATGGCTTTAGTTGCATTACGGGGTTGGGGAATCTGCGGCCCTCCATACATTGTTGGACTACAGTTCCCATCAAATCCCGGCAGTAGGCTGTCCAAGCTGACACTGATGTGAGTTGGAAATCCAGAACATCTGGAGGGCCCCATCTCTGCTGTATTCTATTCTATTTAATTTATAGGCCACCCTGAGAGGTCTTCACCCTCTCAAGGCAGCCTAGAAGCAATTAATAATAATAATAATAATAATAATAATAATAATAATAATATAGGCAGCAATGTTGGCTGCCTATGGCTGCAGCAAGTCAGGCAGAAATTAAGAGAAGTTCCAGCTACTATCTGCTGGGTGCGGAGATGGAGGCAATGGCCCATGTTTGCCCCCCCTTCTCCATCGCTAAGCCCTCTCCTTCCCCTCAGCCCACGGCTCGCCTGTCCTTGACTGACGGCTACAGGATGATGGGTGATGTTATCGCAGCAGGGGTCCAGCCTCTGCAACAGTCAAACAGACAAAAAAAAGGGGGGAAGAGAAAACAGCTGGTTCTCGGTGCTGCGTACAGCCCATGGGTGACCCAGTGGGGAGAAAACACATTGTGGCAGAATGAAAACTAAGATGATAATACGAGCTATTTCTGGAAAGGAGCAGGCATGGAAAACAAGACGTGTTTGGAAAACAAAAGGGAGACCCTTTGCTCAACAGAGAAAAGCAGGGAGAACTCTTTCCTGTGGGGCTGTGGTTTCCCCAGTTGCGTGCTGAGGAATTATTGGGGTTCCTTGCTAGCATGTCCAGGGGTTCCACAAATAGTAGTGCTGCCAGGGATTTCTAAACAAGCAGTTGGCAGCAGAGCCTGTGGCCCTGTGGAAGTACAGTGGTACCTCAGGTTATAAACACCTCGGGTTACAGACTCCGCTAACCCGGAAGTAGTACCTCGGGTTAAGAACTTTACCTCAGGATGAGAACAGAAATTGTGCGGCGGTGGTGCAGTGGTAGCGGGAGGCCCCATTAGCTAAAGTAATTCCTCAGGTTACGAACAGTTTCAGGTTAAGAATGGACCTCCAGAACGAATTAAGTTTGTAACCTGAGGTACCACCGTAATTGGACTACAACTCCCATCATCCTTGCCCCTTCACCAGACTGTCTGGGGATGCTGGAAGCTGGAGTCGTCCAGAGGACCACACGCTCCCAGTCCTTCCATTGGAGTGGCAGATAGCCTGAAGTTCCTTTCCGTTAAGACTGGAAAGACAGTCTGGGCCTGAATGCTGAACGGGTAAGATGTCCTTTGGCATCTTAGCACTGAAACTTTGCATTCATTGTTGTGTAAAAAAAATATTTTTTTTTTAATTGTCGTTTCCCCTACAGAATGGTTACTGACATAAGCAGACACAAAGTGCAGTGAGAATGATGAGTGTAACAAATAAAATTAAAAAGTGGGAATGCAACAGAAAGGACGCAGCATGGAGGACTGCTGCTAAGGATCCCAGCTGCTCTGTTTCATTTTCCCTCAGCCAACCTTCTAAATTTGAACTTCTCCAAACTTTTGCAATACAGTCCTCCAGCCAGGCTGCTGGGCTAGCCCAACAAACTCTTCTGACTTTCTTAAGTGTTCAGGAACACTCCTGACACGGAGGAATACGAATCAGGCCCTCACTAGGGCTGAACGATATATCGTCCAAAACCGGTTTCAAATCCATATTTTGATCTTGGTTTCATAAATTTTGACCTGGCAATATATTTTGAATCGTGTGTGTGTGTGTGTGTGTGTGCGCGCGTGTGCACGCTATACAAAACCACAATGTGGGGAAAACCATGATGCCAGCCAATGCCCTTCTACATGGCTCCTTCCTTAATTCAGACATTGTGATGTATTGGTATATCACAATGTTTAGCTGGTGATATACCACAATGTTGAAAACCTGACACAGTGGCACCTTGGTTCTCAAACTTAGTCCGTTCCAGAAGTCCGTTCCAAAACCAAAGTGTTCCAAAACCAGGGCACGGTTTCCCATAGAAAGTAATGCAAAATGGATTAGTCCGTTCCAGATTTTTAAAAACAACCCCTAAAACAGCAATTTAACATGAATTTTACTATCTAACTAGACCACTGATCCATAAAATGAAAGCAATAAGCAATGTATTGCAGTCACACAATCAATCAATCAATCAATCAATCAATCAGTAACTGAACTGGGTTCCACACAGTCACAAAAACAAAACGAAAAGAGCCGTAAAAACAAAAACGCAAAATAAATGGCAAAAACAGACAGACCTCAGTGTAACACTCAAATCAAAGCATAACACTCATATCACAAGAGTGGCACTCAAAACGGAAGTGTAACACTCAAAACGGAGCACGTTCGGCTTCCAAACAATGTTCGCAAACCGGAATACTTACTTCCAGGTTCGCAGTGTTTGGGTTCAAAGTTGTTTGAGTACCAAGGCATTTGAGAACCAAGGTATCACTGTATTGCCCAGCCCTAGTCCTCACCCTTCCTTTAAGGGGCGGGGGATGTCAAATCAGTCCACCCCTCCTGCTATGTGGCTAGAATGCAAGGTTTTTGTTTTATAAATTACCTGAGCTGATATGGAGGGTTTATTCCCAGCGAAGTTATACTCAGAGAAGGATGGGGTGTGTGTGTGGAGAATTTGATTTCATTCGCATTTAAAGACCAACCAGCCTATTTCTCACTTTCCAATACAATACACAGACTGAAACTTGTCCTTTGGAATTCCCCGTTCTCCAGATTTGGCATTGCAGTTGTCCAGCCACGTCAAGTGCACACAGTACAGTCAACTATGCAGGAAAAGGGATATAATGAAAACAATGTTCAGAAATGCCTTCTGTTTGCAAGAAAAGAAGTGCCATTAAGCAAACTCACATTGAAAAATGTGAAATTTGCACTGAAATGCTGGTGGGTTTTCGTGAAGATTTAAAGAAGCAAAATTGCAAATTGGTGCCCCAATGTGGAAAACTGAATTTAAGACTGGGGAAAGGAGAGAATGAAATGGGCAGCTCCTTCCATCTACATTTCTTCTTCCTTTCTCACTCTGTGTGCTTTCTTGCCACTCCCCGTAGTCTCCCTTGCCACACAGAGCCACAGGGGAAGCAGCAGGCGTGTTCTTGGGGCCCACATGCTAATTATAGTGGTACCTCAGGTTACATACGCTTCAGGTTACAGACTCCGCTAACCCAGAAACAGTACCTCAGGTTAAGAACTTTGCTTCAGGATGAGAACAGAAATTGTGCTCCAGCGGCGCGGCAGCAGCAGCAGGAGGCCCCATTAGCTAAAGTGATGCTTCAGGTTAAGAACAGTTTCAGGTTAAGAATGGACCTCCGGAAAGGAATTAAGTACTTAACCTGAGGTACCACTGTACACAGAACGGCGGTGCAGCCGGGAGCCGGGGAAATCCCCTGCGAGGCTCAGGGGCTTTGCAGTAGAATTTGGGAGGCTTATCAGAATATAGCTCAACAGGGAGCGTGGCCTCTGAAGAGTGGAAGTTTGGAAACTGCCATCGCAGAGCCTTGGGTAGGCAGTTGGTTGGGCTTTGTGCTTATTTTTCAAAACAAGATGGGCCTGCAACAAAATGTTGCAGCGCAAAGTGCTCCTCTTCTGGATTTGTGACAGCCAGCCGGCCACGCCAACTCCTCACTTACACCATTCCGTTCCCCCTCCTCTGCAGTTAGAATTTAGCGAATTGTAGAGTTGGAAGGGACCTTGAGTGTCATCTAGTCCACTCAGCTGCTGTTTCTGAGGTTCTGGCACAGCTGATACGGAGCTCGATGGAGCACTGGCCTGACTCCCAAGGGTGCTGTGAGGAGGCTTGGCCAGGCATAGCCTTTGGGTGCCAGCTGGAACGGGAAGACGGGATCCTGGGCAGATAACGAGATTTGGGAGGTTCGGCTGAGCAATAGCAAGGCAAAGTTAAGCAGATTAAGAGATTGCTGATCTGCCTTGGAATAATGGAGTTTCTGCGTGTCTGTAGTTCTCGGAGTGGCAAGCGGTGAAGGAACCTGTGGTTGTGGACTCCATAACAGGCCCAGGTACAGGAATGCTTTTTTGCAGCTCTTCTCGGAGAGCCGTGGTCCAGATCTGTGGTCAGCAGACGGGCCCAGCCCCTTGGAAACCTCTTTGACTAAACGCCCTGGGGTCAGTGCGGGTGGCTGCTTAGCTGTAGGGAGTCATCCCTGCTGCTATAAATATGCAGCTTTGAATTACATGTGCATATATGCCTTTACTTATTAAAGCACTTTATTTTTTTTGCCCTGCTCTGGAGCCAAAAAGGCTTCCAGAGCAGCTTGCAAAATATGACAGTCTCTGCCAGCAAGCTTACAAGCCGGAAGACATGACACAAGCAGAAGTCTAGGGTCCAAGTCAAGGGAAGTCATGGTACCACTCTATTCTGCCTTGGTCAGAAAAAACACCTGGAACATTGTGTCCGGTTCTGGGCACCACAATTTAAGAAGGATGTTACCAAGCTGGAAGCTGTGCAGAGGAGGGCAAGCAAGATGATCAAGAAGGTCTGGAAACCAAGCCTTATGAGGAAGGGCTGAAGGAGCTGGTTATGTTTGGCCAGGAAAAGAAGAGACTGAGAGGAGATATGATACACGTCTTCAAATATTTGAAGGGCTGCCACAGGGACGATGTAGCCAGCTTGTTTTCTCCTGCTCTGGAGGGTAGGACTCGAACCAATGGCTTCAAGTTGCAAGAAAGGAGATTCCGACTAAACATCAGGAAGAACTTTCAGACGGTAAGAGCTGTTCAGCAGTAGAACAGGCTCCCGTGGAAGGTGGTGGACTCTCCTTCCTTGGAGGTTTCCAAGCAGAGGTTGGGTGGCCATCTGTCATGGACAGGGCCATCTTATGTATATCTGGCGCCGTGGTGCAAAGATCCCTCTGGTGCCCCCCCCCATTCCCCAGAGTTGCTGACCTTTTTACGGCACTGCCGGCAGCTTTGCGGGTGTGGCGCTGCTTCAGCGAGGCGGGCGAGGGCGGCAAGCTGATGCCGGGAGGCGCCGCGCCCAGCCTACGCCTCTTCCCTGGCGCCCGTGCCGCAGTGGCCACGCCAGGCAGAGGCTCCAGGCGCAGCACTGCTTTGGTGTGGCATGGCGGAGGCGGGCGAGGGCAGTGAGCTGATGCTGGGAGGCGTCGCGTCCAGCCACTACCTCTTCCCTGGTACCGTCCAGAACTTGGCACCCTGGCGCCCTGCACCACTTGCCTCTATGGGCAAGATGCCCCTGGTCATGGATGCTTTAGCTGAGATTCCTGCCTTGAAGTGGGTTGGACTAGATGACCCTTGGGGTCCCTTTCCAACTCTACGATTCTATGATTCTAAAACACTATTAACAAAAGAGCCACTAAAAAAATAAGCTGTCCATTGTGTGTTTGTATCGTTGTTGGCATCCGTCTGTCTCAGGAGTCAATGGAGGAGTGGACCTTTGAGGGTGAAGTCAAACTGTTGGAAGATTGCAGCATCTGATCAGCTTTGACAAGCACACGCTTGAGGTGGTAGAAAAAATTGTCTTCCTGGGTTCCACCATGACCAGCAGCCTCTCCATTGACAAGCTTATTGGCAAGACCTTCTTCTTCTATGGCGATCCATCATAACCGAGTAAGATTGTCTTCCATAAACACAGTTTTAACAATGAGTCCGTAAGTGACTGTGGAGGCCAATTCTGGATCCACACATCCTTCCACAGTGGGGACATTGGTTTCTGGGTGGGAGTTGATCACGGTGTGGATTTGCCAAGCGTGCCTTCCTCCTAGCATGTTTCTCCCTTGCGTCCTGAGTTCAAGTGTCTTCAAAGCCCATGACACCTTTGGTAAAGGCTGTTCTCCAACTGGAGCGCTTGCAGGCCAGTGTTTCCCTATTGTTGGTGTTTATACTACATTTTAAAAGATTTTTTAGATTTGCTTTGAGGCAGTCTTTAAACGTCTTTTGTTGACCACCAGCAAGGCCACTGGTGTAATGGCTCACCTCTCCAAAAGGCCACGGAAGAATGCAAAGCTAACGTTTGTTCCCAAGATGAAGGGCTGCCATGCCTCTGTGTTGAGCATGCTGCGTTATGGAAGCAAGTCACGGGCAACTGACAACCATCAGGAGCAACGCCACATACACTGCGTCAGGAAGATTTTGGGGGTCACATGGCAGGACAGAGTTTCCAACACAGGCCACGTTCCCGTCATGTTTGAATACGCACATCACAAAGGATTTGCTTAGGAAGGAATGTTGCTCAGAGGCAGGACACAGGTTGCAAAGGCACATGGTCCAGCTTTCAATCTCTTGCATTTCCGGTTAAGAGTTGGATAACACTCCAAAGAGGGATCCATAGTTAGAGCAAGCAGCACTGTGCTCAACGGACCAATGGTATATCCCAGGGGTGGGGGACTTCCTGCCCATGGGGTTATATTTGGTCTACCAGACCTCTGCATTTGGCCCGCCAGCCGTCACACGTGACATCAGACCTGGGGCAGGAGGAGACATGTAGCCACTTTCTTCACAGAAAGCAGGGCTGATCTCTCTGTGCATCAGCTGATAAGCTGAGGATTCCGTTCTGCGGGGAGAGCTCAGTTCATATTCCCAAACCCTGCAGCAGTGGCATAGCATGGGGGCGGGGTGCACAGGGGCGGTTGCCCCGGGCACAAAATTGTTAGGGGCGCAGAATTTCTGCACCCGGTGCTATCTCAAAACAGCTGCGTGCTTCCGTCGCTGAGCACTGTTGAAAACTTGAAAACCAGGAAATGACCTCTCCAGACAATGGAACAGTTCTTATTTTCTTATTTCTGAGGCTGCGATCTTCTGGGTTAGGCAGTTGAATGCACATGCATACTCCGGCCATTTCCCTCCCTCCGCGCCATGGGCTCTGGCAACTTCCGCAATGTCACTGCCTTGCAGGAGCCAGACTGAACAGGCCGTGCACCACCCACCAGTTGATGCGTGGGGGAGCTCAGTCTGGCTTGGTGACCATCTCCCTACACCCACCTGTGAAAGCTGACCCCCCTGGGTCCTTCCACCTGTCACAGTTTCTCCACTGGGTGCGGGGATATAGGGATCTGGCCTCACCCCTGGAATTGCCACCGATGGCTTGCCTCATTTGGGGAGGCCTCATTATATCAGCCACAGAGCAGAGGCTTAAGGCAGAGCAGCTGGAACAATAATGCCATTATATAAATCCAACAAGTTGCAGCTATAACCTAGATTACAGCATGCGGAGACTGGTTTTGACCCCATCTTTAAAAGGGGACACCGCAGAGCTCGGAAAGGGGCAGGCGAGGACATCCAGAACCATCAAGGGGTGGAGGAAAGTCTCTTCCTTGCGAGGAAAGGATAATGTTTTTTTCTTGTGGCTATTTGTCTAGAGTGGCTTTGGGAAGAGGGAGGTTTGTAAAATTATGGATGATGGATAGAGAGCAGATAGAGATCAATTCCCTCTCACGTTACACTACAGTGTGGGCCTGCCAATTATAAGCAACTGGTCGGCGGCAGATTCAGGAACATGCAACAAATTGGACTTTTGCACACCGACATAATAATGTGCGGGATTTGATGCCGCGCAACTGTGACTGTCACAGGCTTTATTAGACGGCTCTCAAAATGGGACTGGATGTTTGGGGAGGAGGGAGATAGATCTGGCCCAATCGCCTTCTCAATCTGGTCCACAGATGGTCCGGGAATCAGCGTGTTTTTACATGAGTAGAATGTGTCCTTTGATTTAAAATGCATCTCTGGGTTATTTGTGGGGCCTGCCTGGTGTTTTTACATGAGCAGAATGTGTGCTTTTACTTAAAAAGCATCTCTGGGTTATTTGTGGGGCATAGGAATTCATTCATATTTTTTTTCAAAATATAGTCCGCCCCCCCACAAGGTCTGAGGGACACTGGACCGGCCCCCTGCTGAAAAACTTTGCTGACCCCGGTCTATACCAGTCAATGGGGTGGCAGCCACAGGGGAGAGTTGTTGCTTTCCTGGCCTTGCCTTTGGAAACAGGATGCTGAGATGGACTGGAAACCACTGGAGGGCCCCAGGTTGGCAAAGCTTGCTCTGTGAGGATGTCCCTGAAGAGCAGAAGACTTGCAGGGTCCTGGAAACCTGACTGCTGCCCTTCCGTGAACCATTTTCCCCTCCCGCGGCCCCCCTTACTAGTTGTCCCTTGCCCTGCAGCCTTCTAGTCTCTCCCCCAGTTCATCTCCCTGCTGCGCTTCTCCCCAGGACAGCTGAGGTTTGCATAGCAGGGGCTTAATTGCTGCTTGAGAGTTTAATCACCCACTAGGGTGTAATAAAGAAGCAGATGCTGCAATGCTGCAACCTCCCCGCACGCACAACCGCAATCCCTCCACAAGCCATGCAAAAAAAGGGGGGGGAATGAAAGAGTTGCCAGCTTGCATTGTAATGCTCAGTCCCAGACAAAGAGCTGCCCAGCCTGGGACACGGACTGTTCCTCTTCCCCCTCCCCAAACCTGACACAACTGCACCCTCGGGCTCAAACGCCTCGTCTTCTCATTTATTTCCTTTGTTAGTTACAATTCCGTCTATTGCTGATGTTCGGTTGGCGAGCGCCGGTGTTTTACATAGCCAAAACCGCACCATCTGCACTCAGGAGTGACATTATCAGCAGGCTCAGAGGTGGGATCCCTGGGTTTGCAAAAGTACAAATAAAATCCCCCAAGGGGGAAGGGGGGAACCCCAAAACAGCCCAGTGAGGACTGAGCATGAACAGTCACCCACAGAATGCAGATTTACTGGGGGTCTTTTGGAGGAGGGGAAGCAGAGAGAGGAATGGGACGTGGCTGAAGGGGAACGCTCCACACACCAACACATCCTTGCGAGTCCCACTGCTTTCCTGTGTTGTATGAATGTGCTTTATTATTATTATTATTATTATTATTATTATTATTATTATTATCTGCCTAAATTAGGGTTACAGGCTCACAGCCATTCTGTACGTTCAAAGGACATGAATTTTCTCCTTTGAAGCTGCAGTCTACCCCTCACAAAGCTACAATTCTCAGCCTCGCTTAGTGAGCTAGTGCTCCCAGGATTCTTGGTGGGGGAAGCTATGTGCTTTAAAAGTGCGTTAAATGTGCAGGTGTCACTTGTGGCCACATCTTGTGGCAGTGAGCTCCACAGGCTAAGTGACACATGGAATGAAGAACCACTGGCTTTTCGCCCACGCCAGCTCAATTTCCCATTGTTTGGCTTGGGCAAGTCTTGGTATTTCAAGGCCCGAACTACACATTACATGCCAATGTGTGCAAGGGCTGCCCAACAGCCCATTCAGATCTGCTTTCGTTTGGGGCAAACAAATGTGGAGAAGATGCAGCAGGAGGAGGCACTTAAACCTTGCCCTTTCTGCTATTTTCCAGCTCAAAATCACCCCCCCCCCAGTGACTTTCTCTTGTCCTCCCACTGTGGAGATTTGAAAGCATCCCCGTCAGGGAGGATTAATTTAAGTTGAGGCAATTGAACTAATAATTTAGAACACCAGAGGGGAGGGAAACCAATGATTAAATCAGGTTCCGTATTTTGTAAACCATGCGTTTTCTGAAATAAAGACTGCATACCCGTCGGCTGCGATGACAAATTCAAGAATAATGGTTTGCAAGCAGATTAAGTAGCTGGACTTCTCTGGAGCCAAATGCAAAACCACTCCAATGAATGCAGCTCACAAGTCTGTTGAGCAACCCAATTTTGTCTGTTTTGAGAAACCCGAGGCAATTGTGAGATTAACAGATCTGTGCAATTTCACTGTACAAATGCAAGGACAGTGAGCAAGATCACTTACGTGAAGAGAAAAGAATCTGAAGAAGTGTGCATGCACACGAAAGCTCATACCAATAACAAACTTAGTTGGTCTCTAAGGTGCTACTGGAAGGAAGTTTTTTATTTTGTGAAAACAAAAAACAGCAAAGTATTACATCACCTCAAAGCAGCAGTAGGGGACCTGTGGGCCTCCAGACATTGTGGGACTCCAATTCCCATCAGCCCCAGCCAGCATGACCAATGATCAGGAATGAAGGGAGTTGAGGTCCAATAATTTATGGAGGTTCTCCACCCCTGTCTTAAAGACTAACAGATATATTTTCCTAAAGACAAGGGCCATAATCAATAACAGGCTGTACTATACAGACCGATTTTTTCAGAGGCAAAGCTGGTAATTGGTGGAGAAAAACAACCTTTCTCCAAGAGATGAAATGTAAATAACCACGCGGATTATGGAGCCACAGGTATTCATTCTTTGCTCCAGCTCTCAACACGTGGGGCTGTTTCCAATGTTAGACATACTCAGACCCATTGGAATTAGGGAACATGACTAAGGCTGTGAATACAGTATCTGTTTAAAACGCAGCTAAGTCGATATTTTTATCAATTCAGATTGAAGCTGGCTTGGGGATAATGCATCAAAACATTGCATTTCTTAAGAAAAAACACAGGATAGATGCAGATTTTGGCTAATGTTGTGTGAATGGTACTATCCGAAGCAGTGGTGGTGGGAACGCACTGGATGCAGAGTAAACGTGTGATTGCAGAGCCTAACCTAGCCGCATTAATTTCAACAAGTCAGCTCTGAGTAGGACTTACAGTGGTACCTCGGGTTACATACGCTTCAGGTTACATACGCTTCAGGTTACAGACTCCGCTAACCCAGAAATAGTGCTTCAGGTTAAGAACTTTGCTTCAGGATGAGAACAGAAATTGTGCTCCGGCGCCGCGGCAGCCCCCATTAGCTAAAGTGGTGCTTCAGGTTAAGAACAGTTTCAGGTTAAGTACGGACCTCCGGAACGAATTAAGTACTTAACCCGAGGTACCACTGTAGCTGGATCCTTGGTTTATAATTTAACTTGCTTATCAGTATTCAAATTCAGACTTAATTTATTAATTATTATTATTATACCAGCCCATCTAGCTGTGTTTCCCCAGCCATTCTGGGCGGCTTACAGCCTCGGCCCAGTATACCTGAAGGAGCGTCTCCACCCCCATCGTTCAGCCTGGACACTGAGGCCCACTTCCAAGGGCCTTCTGAAGATTCCCTCATTGCGAGAAGTGAGGTAGAGGGCCATCTCAGTAGTGGCTCCCATCAGATGTCAAGGAAATAAACAACTATCTGACTTTTAGAAATCATCTGAAGGCAACCCTGTTTAGGGAAGTTTTTAATGTTTGATGTTTTATCACTTTATTTATTTATTATAATTCTGTTGGGAGCCGCCCAGAGTGGCTGGAGAAACCCAGTCAGATGGGTGGGGTATAAATAATAAATTTGTTGCTGTTGTTGTTATATCAAAACATAATAAAACATTAAAAACTTCCAGATACGGGGCTGCCTGTATTTAAGCTGCTTCACATTTTTTAAAGTGGCATTTAATATAACTGGTTTTTAAAATACCTGATTTAATTGAAGACTATTTCGAGCATTTAATTTAATTTCACTTAAAATAACTTTTATCCAGCTGTCTGTGGAGTGTGGAGAGGATTTGGAATGGGGAAATGGCAGGAAGCGAAAACACGGAGGGCACCTTCCTTGTTCCAGCTTCATCTAATGAAGCTGAACACTGGAAAATCCGGGACCAATAAGAGAAGGTCCT
This sequence comes from Podarcis pityusensis, assembly GCF_964106645.2. Classification (NCBI taxonomy): domain Eukaryota; kingdom Metazoa; phylum Chordata; class Lepidosauria; order Squamata; family Lacertidae; genus Podarcis; species Podarcis pityusensis. Next base: position 11,132,073 of record NC_138041.1, read on the forward strand.
TCTTCACAAAGTGAATAGTTAAACTATGGAACTTGCTCCTGCAGGAGGCAATGAGGGCCGCCAACATGGCTTGCTTTAGAAGAGGATTGGGTAGATTCATGCTGGCTATGCTTTGGATGCAATAATGCTTCTGAATACCAGTTGCTGGAACCACAGGATGAGAAAGTGCTCTTGTTCTCAGGTCCTGCTTGCAAATTTCCCACAGGCTTCTGGTTGGCCCCTGTGAGTACAGGATGCTGGACCCCGGGGGCCACGGGCTGGATCCAGCAAGCTCTTCTCACATTCTCCTCTTTTGAAACCACCCAAAGAGTCTTTGCCTGGTGTAGATCACCTGCTGGACTTTTATATTACACACATTTGCGGAACAAGCCGCAGCAGAGCCAGTGTGGTGTAGTGGTTAAGAATGGTAGTCTCGTAATCTGGTGAACCGGGTTCGCGTCTCCGCTCCTCCACATGCAGCTGCTGGGTGACCTTGGGCCAGTCACACTTCTCTGAAGTCTCTCAGCCTCACTCACCTCACAGAGTGTTTGTTGTGGGGGAGGAAGGGAAAGGAGAATGTTAGCTGCTTTGAGACTCCTTAGGGTAGTGATAAAGCGGGATATCAAATCCAAAATGATCAAGGGGCTGAAGCAAATCCCATACAAGGAAGAAACGTTTGGGATTTTTCATTGGGACAAACTTGGCGCACAACAGAAAAGTGTTTCAGGGTTAAATCATTTCAAAGAGGAACAAAAGATGTACAGAGAGAGGTCAGCACATCCCTAGCGGTGCCTGTGAGACACCCACCCTATATAAAGTTCCTCTCTTTCCCTGGTAGCTATTCCGGAAGCTTCTCCTTGCGTGACGTTGACAGGCAAACACGCACACAGGGATGTCTGAATGACAAGGGAGCTTGGAGGCAAATGAGGCCATGTGCCCGAAAATACAGTACGTTCTAATGGAGTGCCCTTCTCTCTCTCTCTCTCTCTCTCTCTCTCTCTCTCTCTCTCTCTGTCTCTCTGCAGCTCAGCTCCAATGAGTCACCGTCCCCCAGTGAGATTCCAGGCCAGGAAGAAAAAGGTGAGTGAAAGCAGCTGGCGCTCGCACACACACACACTCTTCATCGTCTCCTCCTCTTTGTTCCAGGCTGCCAACTTCTCTGCCAGTCTCAGGGGCATCATCCCCACGCAGCCCCATCCTGGGAAAAACCAAGGCTATTTATTTATGTCGCCTTCCACACACGTTTCAAGGCAATGCAAAACATGCAATTAAAAACAGCTGGAAAATAGTTTTGCTTTTTTTAATGATGCAGAAAATAACAGCAGATAAATCTGAAAACAACGGCAAGTAGAAACCCATGGAAGAGACCTAGACCTCCAGCTGGGAAAGTTTATAGGAACAAAAAATGTCTTCTGTTGTTTCCGGAGAGCACAGATAGTGGGGCACTTGTGGTATCTGGACAGGAATGGTGTTCTACGGTACGGGGGGAGGGAGTCCCATTGTAGTTTAGTATAGGGTGGGCTTCTGAGATATTTGGGTCTTGAAGGCAACGTTGTCCCGCAGCCCATTGGGTATCGAACATTAGTCCTATTTCGAGCAGAGCCACTGAAAATAATGGACATGACTCACTTAGGCCACATTCATGCCATGCATTTAAAGCAGCAAAATCGAAAGCAACACGATGGCCAGAAACAATTACAGTATAGAAAACTTTATGGAATAGTGCAAAACATCAAAACTATCAAACTGAAGTCTCTGAAAGTCCTTGAATAAGTCACGGTGCCAGACTTTACCCAGCAGAGAGCAAGCCTGTAAAGGTTTGTATAATTGGCAAATGTCCAATTCTGATGTCCAACTCTGAACTCAGCTAAACAGTGTGTCCGGATAGCAACTACTATTTCGTTCAGTTCTTCATCAGAAAATTAGTTCGACAAACACTCGTAAGTAGAAAGATGTGCAATTACTTCATTAACCAATCTTTTTTCGAATTGATATGATATACATGAGAATGAAAAGTACTCTGGAACAGTGCTCATGCGATTATGTAGTCTCTGCCGGGTAAAGTCTGGCACCGTGACTTATTCAAGGACTTTCAGAGACTTCAGTTTGATAGTTTTGATGTTTTGCATTATTCCATAAAGTTTTCTATACTGTAATTGTTTCTGGCCATCGTGTTGCTTTCGATTTTGCTGAGTCATATTTTGCAACAGGGGTTTGTTGGTTGGTTTGTTTATACATTTAAAGCAGTCATGGCTTTAAATTTAAATTATTTAAATAATGTTGTTGTTGTTTAGATTTCTATAGTGCCCTTCATCACAAGATCTCAAGGCTGTTCACAGGATAAAAATACAAGGTGAAAACACAAGTAAATAGTTAAAACAACAAAAAACAAAACCCTCCCCACACATTTAAACAGCTGTAGAATTAGTTAACAGTGCTGAGAGTTCTTAGGCGACCCCCCCCCCATTCTGCTCACAGGGCTACAATTCCCAGAGTGGTTTAAGACCCACTCCCAGATAATTTTGGGAATAGTAGTTCTGTGAGGAGAGTTGGGGTCTCCTAACACCTCTCTGCATCCCTAACAAACTACAGCTCCCAGCATTTTGGGGAGAAGCCATGGCTGCTTGACGTGGCACGATAATGCTTTAAATGTATGGCGCGAATGTGGTCTTAGCCTCATTATTTTGAATGGGTCTACTCTGTGTATAACAGGAGACAACCCATAAGACAGACTCCGTAGAAGGCAGCTTCCTCTGTTCTGATGAGTCTCTATTAAGCCTTCATTAAAGGGAGCTGCTGCTGCTGCTCTAACCATGGAAATGCGACTCGACAAGGTCTGACCGAGGGCACTCAATGCCACTTGGGCAAATTGCTGTAACGAGAGAGCGGACCAAAAAGGGCAGGCAATGGCATCCCGGAGTGCTGGAGAGGAAGGGAAGGCTCACAAGAGAAGGACACTCTGCAGCTGCTAACAGATCCCCTTTGCTGAGCATGACAGCTTATTCCTCTAGGATGCTCTTGCCAGACACTCGGCTGCAAAGGAGAAGGGCCTTGATCGCTTGGGGGCGGAACATCTGCTTTGCAGAAGGTCGCAGGATCAATCCCAGGCATCACTGTGTAGAGTTTATATTTGCCCCCTGTCTGAAACCCTAGAGAGCTGTTGCCAGTCAGAGTAGACAATACTGAGCTGCATAGACTTGGTATAAGGCAGCTTCTCCTGTTGGGGAAGGGTCGCAGTTCCGCAACTGATCATCTGCTTAAGTAAAGGTAAAGGGACCCCTGACCATTAGGTCACCGACTCTGGGGTTGCGGCGCTCATCTCACTTTATTGGCCGAGGGAGCCGGCGTACAGCTTCCGGGTCATGTGGCCAGCATGACTAAGCCGCTTCTGGTGAACCAGAGCAGCGCACGGAAACACCGTTTATCTTCCCGCCGGAGCAGTACCTATTTATCTACTTGCACTTTGACGTGCTTTCGAACTGCTAGGTTGGCAGGAGCAGGGACCGAGCAACGGGAGCTCACCCCGTCGCGACCTTCTGATCGGCAAGTCCTAGGCTCTGTGTTTTAACCCAAAACACCACCCGTATCATCAGGTAGACCCGGGAGAAGGCTCCTTTCTGAAACCTTGGAGAGCTGCTGCCAGTCAGTGCTGAGCTAGATGGACCAATCGTCTGTCTTGGTATAAAAGGACCAAGAAGGAGCTGCCATTAACTCTCCCTCCCCTTCTCTACTGGCTTGTTGTTTGAGAGTTAGTTCTGTTAGCTCCTACCTTTTCTCCAGGGCACTCAAGGTGCTGCGTGTGGTTCTCCCTCTTCCCATGTCATCCGCACAGCAATCCTACAAGGTGCTTCATGGCTGAATGACGCATTTGAACCCTGGTCTCCATCTCTTGCTCCAGACCGGCAGTCAGGTCTGGCAAAATGTAGAGCAAATGTAATCAGGACCATGGAGATTTCCTTTACGGGCCAGAGGCAGGAAGAGGCGGCTCAGTACTGAGAAGCGGGAAGTTTGGGACATTGTTGCTCCAACATTTGAAATTCTGAATGTTCTGCAAAAATTTGAGAGGTGGGGGTTACATCATAACAAGGAGGGGGAGAAAGCACCCCTCTTTTGTATTTTATTTCAAGCGGGGAGCAGGAGTCGGAGGAGTATGTGTGAAACTTGTTGGTGGTCTTCTTCCACGCATGATGGGGAATTAGACCTGGCAGCAAGAATAGCAGTAAGGAATGCTGGCAAAATCTGCACCCCCAAAAAATCGCCCCTCCAACTTTCCACTGAGATCCAGCTTCCTTTTGAAATTCTTTTGCATTAGAGGCCTGTGTATATCATCATCATCATCATCATCATCATCTTATTTGTTTCCACCTTTCCATAGCTAAAACCATGATCTAGGTGGCTTTGTTGTTGTTTAGTCGTTTAGTCGTGTCCGACTCTTCGTGACCCCATGGACCAGAGCACGCCAGGCACTCCCGTCTTCCACTGCCTCCCACAGTTTGGTCAAACTCATGCTGGTAGCTTCGAGAACACTGTCCAACCATCTCACCCTCTGTCGTCCCCTTCTCCTTGTGCCCTCCATCTTTCCCAACATCAGGGTCTTTTCCAGGGAGTCTTCTCTTCTCATGAGGTGGCCAAAGTATTGGAGCCTCAGCTTCAGGATCTGTCCTTCCAGTGAGCACCCAGGGCTGATTTCCTTCAGAATGGAGAGGTTTGATCTTCTTGCAGTCCATGGGACTCTCAAGAGTCTCCTCCAGCACCATAATTCAAAAGCATCAATTCTTCGGTGATCAGCCTTCTTTATTGTCCAGCTCTCACTTCCATACATCACTACTGGGAAATCTAGGCGGCTTACAACATGTAAAAAAAGTTTACATATTTACTGACATAACAAAAGTAGTCATGAACAATAAATAAAGCACATCAGGAAGCGCACAACCAAACTGAATAATTTCAACAGAAATCATATGTATAGCGTAGTAAGATCTAAAAATAAAGATGCAAAAAATTAAAATCAGTAACACGAAACCACATAAACAATGCCCCAGCCCAAGAGTGTGTTCAGTGACCTCACCTTTTCCAGGTGGAGTGGGTTGTCTTCTTTTCCATCACACTTCCATTTACTCTGAATTCAGTGCTCTCCCATCGCTGGTTTGGAAGTAGTGCACAGAAAACATGAGCCAAAATCCATATCGATCCTGTCATTTTTTAAAAATGAAATATTGCATACTGGTGTGTTTCCGCCCAGACTGGCTTTGATCCAAATTGAGAAAAAGAACAACCCAGATGAATGCTAAGCCTGTAATATGTTCTCAGACTTAATTAAGGGCAAGAGAGTTAATGACTAAGCAGCCCATAAGAACTGAAGAACTTGCAACTGATTTTTTCATTATTAAACTTGACCGCATGCCTTTGCTTTGGGTCAGGTAACATAATCAAAACAATGTTTTTCCTACATTATTTGATTGTTTGATTATTTGATTGTTGTTAGCCGCCCTGAGCCCGGCTTCGGCTGGGGAGGGCGGGATATAAATAAAAATTATTATTATTATTATTATTACATGCACACACACTCTTTTTAATCAAACATGGATTACCTCAGGAACAGGGAGACGCTTTATACAAAGTGAAAACATCAGCCCACCTGGCTTTGTATTGTCCACACTGACTGGCAGCAACTGACTGGGTTTCAGAGATGGTTCTCTCAGTCCTACCTGCAGATTCTGAGGATTGAACCAGGGACCTTTTTCTACTTGAGAGTTGACAGCAGCCCAAAGTGTGAATATCTATTATTATTCTAATTAATAATAATACTAAAATCCTTAATATGAAATGATGGTGGGGTTTTTGTTATTCATATATTAGCTCCCTTTCATTTCTTTTTTTAAAAAAATGTTATATATATTGTCCTTACCCTCCCTCCACTTAGTTATATTTGTGAATATAAGATTATTTTTTTTTTTAAAAGGTTCTATCAACTGATAGCGGGGGTGGAATTATGTTCAACTAGAAGGGAGAAGAACCTGTGACCCTCTAGATGTTGCTGGACTTAAGACTCCTATCCTCCCGAACAACTGGCCATGCCATTTGGAGCTAATGGGATAGATAAAAACGTGGGGAAGTTAATGTGTGAGCACACACCTCCCTTCCAACTTCCACACCCACCCTCCACACACTTTGTCCCCGTTCTAGACAGTGATTGTGGCCTGAGTAAGGCGGGCTGTCATTCACAGAACGCCAAAGGAAGAAAGGGTGGGAGGAATAGAGGCAGTGGTACTTAGGCCCCGTCAGCTAACGGTTGCTAGGCAACCTGGAGGCTGCGATGCTTTCTGCCCTTGCAGCTCTCTGCCTGTGGTTGCTAGGCAACCCAATATCCATGCTGCCCTGACCACCTCTAGGGCAGGGCAGGGCTAGGCTGTGAAGGTCAGCGCCCTCACAGGGCCTACTTAAAGAGTAGACTGTGCTCTGGCACTGATGTCCCGAGTTCAAAACGCACGCAGGCCGCACCCCTGGTGGAGGGCAGGCATAAATGGCTACTTCAAATGTCCTGAAGAGCCAGTGTGGTGTAGTGGTTAAGAGCGGTAGTCTCGTAATCTGGGGAACCGGGTTTGCGTCTCCTCTCCTCCAGATGCAGCTGCTGGGTGACCTTGGGCCAGTCACACTTCTTTGAAGTCTCTCAGCCCCACTCACCTCACAGAGTGTTTGTTGTGGGGGAGGAATGGAAAGGAGAATGTTAGCCGCTTTGAGACTCCTTAAAGGGAGTGAAAGGCAGGATATCAAATCCAAACTCTTCTTCTTCTTCTTCTGAAGTGTCTTGATCCTTTTTTGGCTTCCCATTTGGATGCTTTTTTAAAAAGTGCTTTTTTATTTTATTTTTTATGTGCTGGAAGCCACCCAGAATGGCTGAGGAAACCCAGATAGGCGGGATATAAATAATAAAATTGTTATTTTATTTTTTACAACTCACAATTGGCACGTGTACATGTTCTCCTAAATCTGGGGACACCAATGTGGTGCCCTCCTGGACGCTAACTCCCATTACCCCAGCCAGCATGGCCAGTGGTCAGGGATGATGGGAATTGTAGTCCACCAATATCTGAGGGCATCACATTCAATACCCTCATCCAAGTTTCTGCCTACCAGCAGCTGCCTATTCAGGGCCAGATTAAGGCCCTAAGCACTGAAAAGATATGGTTCCCCCCATATGTAATTCAAAATGAAAGCAATGCTAAACCATACAATAAAAAATTGTTTTTCAAAATCACACAAAACTGAGATGCATGCTGAAATGAAAGCAGCTACTTCTAGATGACGCCTTTGATGCTTTTTTAAATATCAAATGTCAAATTCTTCAATAATTTTTTCTTTCGCTGCTGCTCTTGGCTGACACCCTAAGCACGTGCCGAGCCTGTTTATTGGGTAATCCAACACACTCTGTAGATTTGATTTAAATATACTGACCCTGTGGAGTGGGAGGAGGAGCAGATCCAGGGCAGGATTTGGGTGGTTGGGACAGATCATCAAAAATGGGGGCAGAGTGAAGACTGAACATGACAGCTTACGTGGGTGAAGGCTGGCAGCATCCTGAGTTTATTGGCTCTTAAGAACCACAACTACCTAGTAGCTGGCAAATGACTGTTATATTGTTCGGGCCTGTGAAACAGGGGCAGGATAACCTGTGGTCCTTCAGATTCTGTAGGACTGCAGCTCCCTCCATCCCTAGCCAATGGGCCATACTTGTTGAGTTAATGGGAGCTGCAGTCTGACACACTTACCTAACCAATGGCTGATTGGCTGAGAGGGATCTGTACTCCTCTTTGCAGTGGTGTCTGCTGCCGGTGGACACAGAAGCCGTGGTCCTCTGTCTCCTTCAAGCAACAGTTTCTGAGTTATAGGGTCATTTCAGTCATGTCAGGGGTCGCCAATGTTGTGACCTCCAGCTGTTGTTGGACTCCGATCCCCATCAGCCTCAGCCAGCGTGACCAATGTTCAGCGTTGATGTGAGTTGTAGTCCAGTGAGAAGGTTGTTAGCGTCCATTTGTCTTGAAAGACAATGGAGCACATCTCTGGGGGCCAAGTCAAACTGTTGTAAGCCAAAAATAGCTTATCTCCTGAGATTTTTGGCTTACAACAAAACCGTTTGATAACTACAGTGCCAGATGTGATGATAACTCATAACTGCTGCCTTCAGCATGTTTTTTGCTGCATTAGAAACACCAAAATGACCTCTCTGGGGCGCATGTCTGGGCAGTGTGTATGGAGGTCCTGGGCTGCCCAGATGACAAGACCCCCTTCTTAGCATCACTGATGTGGTCCAAAGGAAAGCAGAGCAAGACATTTGGCAGGAGTTGCCAGAAGGAGGTGTACAGTACAAGGCGCCAGCCAACTATCTTAGGGACTCCACTCTGTTTTTGTGTAGGGTTTACTCCTTCCTGACCATTGGACCCACTATTGGTCTTGTCCACTCAACTCTCCAGAACCTGCCTTCACGTGCAGGGGAAGCTCCTAACTCACTGAGGGTTTGAGACCCATCGGCTCCCCTCACCTGGTTTATTCCTTTATCTGCCTGAAGCATCCATTTTCTTGGATGTCCTCAAACTCTAGAATAATAATAATAAAATTGTATTTATATCCCGCCCTCCCCAGCCGAAGTCGGGCTCAGAGCGGCCAACAATAAGGGAGGGAGAAAAACTCTATATCCACTTTCTCCTTGCCTAACATAACTTTATAAACTTCTATCATGTTGCTGCTTATTTGCCTTTTTTCTGAACAAAGAAGTCTGCAACCTTCCCTTGCAACAGAATCGCTCCACCCTCTCGATCACTTTTGTGCAAACGTCCGCTACGGTGCCATTCCCTACTCTGTGTTCAATGCGTGCACCTGTTGATTCTCCACACAGACAAAGCGGGGAGTGCCAAGAAGGTGGTAGAAGCAGAAGAAGAGGAAGTAGACATTGACCTGAATGCGCCCGAGACGGAGAAGGCCGCCCTCGCCATCCAGGGGAAGTTCCGGCGCTTCCAGAAACGGAAAAAGGACCCCAGTCCCTGAACGGCAGCAGCTGCAGCAACACCAAACCCACCTCTCCCGTCTCCCATGCCACCCCCCAGCCCTCCGCCACGACACACAGCCTGCCTTACCCTAACGTCCCCTTATCCTACCCATATTAGGTGGGGCTAGTGGTATTTATTTTTTTGCACGTACTGTAATATATTCAAAGCAAGGGTGGGGCTTGGACCCTCTCCGGAGTTTGGGGAGGGGGGTAACAAACAAAACAGGGGGCTACCCTCAAGCTCACGTGCCACTCACCCACGGGAGGGCGCTCCCACTTTCCAATAGCCATGATGATAGCCGCGTAGCCAACGTCCCTTCACTGAAAGCCATTGAGAAGGCGCTAGATTACAGTGGGCAGGGTGGGGAGAGGCAGGGAAGAGAAGGGGGCAGGCCAGCCTTGGGACAGAGGTAGAGAAGATAGCCATTGCTAGACTTGTAATATTTTAATGCGTTTTTTAAAAATGTCTGCACTTTGAAAAATTAGCCTGCTGCTACCCCCCACTGCGGTTTGGCGGGTCAGGTCAGACTTGCCCACTGCCCAATTCAGGGTTTGTTTGTTTCTTTGCTAGTAAACAAAATGAAAAGCCTTATAGCTACTCTTCCCCCACCCCCTCCAATATATAGAGATATATAGATATATAATTATAATAATAGTTTTTTATTTATATGCTACCTATCTGACTCTGGGTGGCTTCCAGCAAAATATAAAAATACCATAAAACATTAAAAACTTCCATATACAGGGCTGCCTTCAGATGTCTTCTAAAAGTCATGTATGTTTGGCATCTGATGAGAGGGCGTTCCACATATATTTGGGATCAGGAAAGAAATTCTTATTAGAAATGGCAGATTAAAAAGCCATTTTGAGAACATTCATAGATAAGTTATTTATAGGTTTTGTGCTCCGAAACTGAACACCATAGTATTAGATCCAAACATTAATGGCATGAACGCCACCATTGAGACATGATCCACAAGTCTCTCCCCCCCCCCCCGCCGCCAGCCCCAGTGTGCAAAACACACCTCATGTGAAATCCTTAAGAGCAAATGTTTAGATTTCAAAATCATCAATACTGAGATAGCCAAACTTGCCAGGTTTTAAATCTCTCATTTTTAAAATATTATTGCATATTTATCCCACCTGTTCCTCCAGAGAGCTCAAGGTGGCTTAACATGGCTCTCCGCTTCTCCATATTATCCTCACAAAAACCCAGAGAATTTTAACATACGCAATTAAGATATGATCTGCCAGAGGTCAGCTGCAAGCCGGTGAAAGAATCTGCCAAGAAGCAAATTCCATCAAGCTTTGTGCTACCTGAGTGTTCCCCAAAATTGTAATAGACTTAATAGGCATCTGATCTCTTGCATACTATATCTTTTCCCCCAAGAATATACTCAATTCTTGCAGACGTGACAAAAAAACAACCCTTCATGGATTCCTTAAACCATTACCACAACAGCTACTAATTCAGAGCCAGTTGCTAAGACTCAGAAGTAGTGGGAAGGGAGTAAAGATCTGAACTAAGAATGGAAATTTACTGGTCCAGATAGCTGGATTAAAACTGGGGCTGCATATTCACCATACATTTAAACGCACACACCATGCCCCCCAAGAATCCTGGGAACTGTAGTTTAAGGGTGCTGGGAATTGTAGCTCGGGGTGGGGACAGCAAACTACAGTTCCCATGATTATTTGAGGGAAGCAATGTGCTTTAAATCTATGGTGCATAACGCAGCCTGGGCTACAGATAACTGAAACAGATCTGCTCCCACAAGACGGGGAGAGGGAAGGGGCAAATCCTTAAACCATCACCAATTTTTAATTCCAGCGGGTCTCATTTCCCTATTACCAAGCCCTGAGATAAACCTAAAGCCCAATGACAAGGGCCCCGCAATCCCACCGACGGGAAAGGACTGTCCTTCGCGAGATCCACGCGCCCTCTGCTCCAGGGCCAGTCTGCTGTTGGGCCAGAACCCGCTACAAAGATGGCCGCCACATAACTCTCAAGCACTGACACGCCGCTCCACCACCCCTACTCTGGTTGCGGAAAACCTCCAACGGGCCCCTCTGCAAATGGCAATCAGCGTCACCACGGGGCACTGACAGAAGCTGCTTTGTGGACTGACGTTTAGCATGTTAATAAAATAATCAGGGGGAAAATGGTTGTGCCTGGTTTTTATCCTATCTATATCTATATCTATATCTATATCTATATCTATATCTATATCTATCTATCTATATCTATCTATCTATATCTATCTATCTATCATCTATCTATCTATCATCTATCTATCTATATACACACACACACACACACACACACACACACACACAAACATTCTCTCTCTCTCTCTCTCATTTGTGGAGTCCATTTGAGTCCAAAGATGGGCTGCTATGTGGAGCAACCCAAAACCTACTCAGGCCCACAAAAACATATGATCTCAAGAAGCTTTTGCAGAAGCCAGGTGGTTATCACATGACCTGCTCTGGCCTGGTGTTCATAGAATCATAGAACTGTAGAGTTGGAAGGGACCCTGGGGATCATCTAGTCCAACCCCCTGCAATGCAGGAATATGCAGCTGGTCCATACAGGGATTGAACCTGCAACCTTGGCATTATCAGCACCATGGTCTAACCCACTGAGCTATCCAGGCTCATTGGCCAGACTCCGAAAATATTTGACCCCTACCCCCACCCCCAGGTTCCCCCCCCCCTGCCCTATACTGGGCCAAACAGTAGTACAGTCAAACCTCGGTTGTCAAACGTAATCCAGTCCGGAAGACCGTTCGACTTCCGAAACGTTCCGACAACCAAAAGCGGAAGCCTTGATACAATAGGGAAACTCAAAACGGAAGGCGCACAGCACGTTCGGCTTCCGAAAATTGTTAAAAAACCGGAGCAGCTACTTTCGGCGTTCGGGAACCGAGGTTTGACTGTAGAGGCCCAGAACTTAAAGGCCTCCATCAGTGGTTCCCAATCTTCCCCGCCGCTTTAAAATTGCTGAGGGCCTCGGCAAGTCACTTAATGGTTTTCCTCTCCCTGTTGTAGCCTCTGATTTACTGCGCTAGACGCCACGTAGTTTTTAATTGCATTTGTACCACTTCCTTTCCTACACTGCATTTTGTGGCATAAACATTCGAATCCCACAGAAAACAATCAGAGACACAATAAACGAATGATCCAATGCAATATGAGAAACTGAAAGAAGCAATGCAAATATAATTGAAAAACAGGATCTGACTATTTCATGAGCTATGCCCATTCACAACCTCTGCTCCCCTATCTGCTGACCCCTAGCCAGCGTGCTTTGGGCAAAGGACTTTAAAGCAACCCCTGTGCTCTTGTTTGAGGCTGAAACCCAGCACTAAGGATCCAGCAGCATTGTCTCCCACCCCCACTGGCTGATGTGACAGGACAGTGATCCTGCTGGTTCTGGGTGTGCAAGAGCGCACTCCTGCGCATCTGAAACTGCTCAGTTCAACCACACAGGGCAGACAGCAAAAAGCTGATAATGAAGAGTCTCTTTCCTTTGAAAGGAAGCAAAAAAAAAAAATCTCTTCCCATTATCAGCATCTTGCTCCCTGCTGTGAGCTTTGAAGTCCTGACACATGGAGCCAAAATTCTACGCTGCTGATGTATAAAGATACATGGTGCGCTGTGCTATAATCGGGAACTAGGCATAATTCAGTGGCAGAGCACAGGCAGGCAGAAGGTCTCAGATTCAATCCCCAGCATCTCCCTCCAGGTACGGCTGAGAATATCCGATGTGAAACCTGTGGCAGCTGCTGCCAGCCAGTGTAGTAACACTGTGCCAGGTGGACCAATAGTCTGATTCAGTATAAAAAAGCTTCCTGTTTCAAGGGCTGCTAACTCAGTGGCAAAGCATCTGCTTTGAACCTGGGACCTTCTGCATGCAATAATTGCTAGGACCAGGAATTATGCTTGCCTGCAACCTTGGGAAGCTGCTGCCAGTCAGAGTCGACAATACTGAGCATGATGGGCCAACAGTCCTGACTCCACACAAGGCAGCTTCCTAATCATGTGAGACTGCAGTGCTCAATGCAGAGAGCTCATAAAGCAAGTGAGAGACAGACTTTTAAAATTATCATGGGCAGAAATGCTACTGAAACAGCAATGCGCACAGATTTGGACCAGGCGTCTCCCTTGGCTCCAATGAAAATGCATTTTTTCACTGTATTTTATTCTCTTTCTTTGGCCCCCACCATAAAATACAGTCCACCCTCTCCACAAGCATGCTAATTTAAATATGCAACATCAGAGCAACTGATATGAACAACTTTGGCTGTGATGTTATTCCAAAGGAAAGACTGAAATTTGGTTGTCGCAACAATACCCTCCACAGTTCAGGAACGACACAAGTAGCCGGCTGGTTCGTTGCGTGCAGATCCGCAGCTCTTCTGAAGAAGCACTTCATGTGACAGAGAAAATTAAGGCAAGCCATCTTTTCTGCGGCCTCCTCTGGGACACAGCCCTGCTCCAGAACACATGCTCTGCGAAACCCCAAACCCCCTTTGCCAATCTGCTCACGCAGATGGGTATTTTTACTCTGGAAGGAGAAAACATCGAAATATTGTCAAGGCCCGCCTGGCGCATTCAGCAGGATGCCAGCCATCTTGATACTGCGAGGAGAATCTCCCTCCAGAGGCCCAGAGTCAAGGAATAATACAGAAGCATATGGGTGCTCCCACCTCACAAAAACAGTTAGTGTGGGTTAACAAAAACTATAAGGGGTGTTCAGTGTTGGTTCTACTCAAAGTAGCCGTTGACTAACCTGTAATTGGCCACTAATCATTTGCAATCACCTTGGCTAATATTACTAATAATATTTATCACAACTTCGAAGGCAACCAGCCCCTCCCTCCTCCCTGCATTCTCTCAAGCAAACCAAATAATCTCTGCCTCTGCTGGGGTACCCCCGCAGGTCTTGTATTGTAGCGTCAATGTGCTGGCTTGGAAACAATTGTTTGTTGATTAAAAATACTCTGATTAAACTACATGACTTTAAAAACAACGACTGATGTTTCTAGTCCTTCTGGAATTTCCGTCCTGGGTGGCGGTGAATCAATTAGCTTCCCAGCTACTGTACTGGGGAAAATGCCCCTGTGCAGGGCAGCCAGGGGGTTTCAGCTGAACTAACGGAGGCTAAATCCTGGGAACTATTTTGGGTACCAGCGATCGTCAGCCCTGCAGCACAGGAAATGAGTGTATCTGAGCAAATACAGCGTTTATCCTTCAATGGAAATAGGCAGTTACTGCACAGGAACTTCCAGACAAGCTTAAAGGAAAGTAGCCCTAGGTCTGGTGCGGATCATTAATAACCCCAATGCCTTTATAGCTTACAGTGCTTGCATTGCGCACATTTGTTTCTCAAATCTGTTTATTTGATCTATAATTCGATAATTATGATGCACTGTTCTCAAAAGTCTCTTTTTAATGCTTTTTAATGGCTATTTTATATCATCTATGTTGTTTTTATTAAACGGCATACAGGCCTCCCTAAAAAAACGTAATAAATATCGCCACCCTGTACAGCTCTTCCAAAGGCGGCTGCCACAACCCTAGACAGCCCCAAATCCCCAGGAGGCTGCGGCGCAACTCTAGACAGCAATTTCTCCAGGAGCGAAATCGATCACGGGCTCTGACGCGTCTTACAAATATCCCACCCCGATCGATGGCGCCCTATTCCGGAGGAGTGATAAATCCCGCCGGGATCGATAGGCGGGAGTAAACAGGGCCTGGATCCAGCCGCAAAACCGAGACTTGCAGGCTCGGTAAATCCAAGATCCTCTTCACCCGATGTTCTTGCCTGCCTCCGCTCTCTACTGTACAAGCCTGGCGCGCTTTTTCAAACTACCCGTCTCCAAACCGAGCACCCAGAGCGCTAGATCGCTTGCTTGGCATGCAGAAATCGCCGGCATCTCCAGGTAGGGCAGGGAGAAGACACCGCCTGGAACCCCGGGGAACGCTGCTGCTGCTGCCAGTCAGTGTGGACAATACTGGACCAGATGCAGCAACAGTCCGACTCGGTACAAATCCACCTTCCTAATCCACACGGCGCACGATGTGCTCAGCTGCGTCCCGTGGCGCCCAATTCGGGGAAGGAAGACACACACCCCAAAACAAAGCTCATAGATATTGCTTTGGGGTGTCAGCAGGGGGTGGGGGGAACCAGCTTACCTTGCATGGCACTTCTAGCCAAGCTGAGAGCGCAGAGTCGGCGCAAGCGACCTCTCCAAAATCCCCCTGCACTAAAAAAACCCAACGATCGGTAGCAAGGACTCTCCGGACCAAGAAATAAGGGCGAAGGCCGGATGTGGGCCGGGAGGGTGGAGGTGAAGGAGGCCACGCCTGGGCAGCTTTGCAAGGCGGAGCAGGGTGGGATCCGAGTTGGCAAGGTGATCAGCGAGCGGAGGAAGCCCCCAAACGCTAAACGTGATCCAGCCTTGTAAAGCTGGGGTCTTCCTCACTTTGCAGCTGTGTTGGAAATGGTTTGGGGGTTTTTTGTATGTATAAAAATTGACTTTATTCAAATAATTTGTTAACAGTTAGAGGAATATACATTTTTACAATTAACATCCCCCACAAAATCCTACTTTTAACAACGCCACATACATGTTGCAATCAAGTGTTCAGGTGAACTGGCACCACCAGAACGTTCAACTGTCAAAATGCCACAAAGCTGGGGAGAATTGCAGGCTCCCTTTTCAGGCCTGCTCCATGCAAGGCAGCCACCAGAGGCATGGCTAGGCCTGGAGAGGACGTGGTTGGCTCCTGTCTCCAATATGCTTCACACAGCGGGAGGTTGTTGATGTCACACAGACTATAGCCGGAGGAGTAATATTCTTCCTCCAGCACATAGAGGTCTATGGAGATCTCATCACGCAGGGCAATCAGCTTCTTGTCGCATTCCTCCTGAAGGCTGCGCAACTGCTGGTTCCCATTGTTGATGGCTTCGTTGATGGAAGGGAAGTCATTGAGGATCAGGAACTGTTTTAGGTCAGAGACAAGCTTCATAAGAGACTCACCAGCCCGAACAATATTTGCAGCTCTGACATACATCTCACAGTTGTCCTGCTCACCTTGGGTTGCCCGAGAAACTTGGGTTTCTTCCTCAATCTTTGCAGTTTTGATTATCTCTCTGAAGTTATCCATGACCGACTTGATGTCATCTTTCAGCCTCTTGTTGTAAGACTGAAGGAAGGTTTCCTTGCTCTGGGGGAGCATGCGCTGCTGCGACATTGTGGTGGCAAGGAGACAATCTTAAGTGTTATAGAAAAAAACGCTCCTTTCCCCTTATGGTGTATCCAAGAGCCCGTATAGAGTCCTTGAGTAGGTTCCCTGAACAATGGTGTGCAAGCCCTTATATAGACTTTTGAAATTGCCCATCCTGTAGCTCAAGACCACCCCCCCAAAAAAACCATCATACATACAATACAGGAGGAGGTGGTCCCCAACAGAAATCCTGTTTATCAAGATAGCTGACAATCGTCACTGATTGCTCCACCTGGGCAGGCCGGCCATGCCTTTTGAGATGCTAAATGCTTAGTTCCTGAATGCAGGTCACAGGCTCACCCTATTCATACACAAATACTCCCTCAAGACAGGATTTGAGTAAAGAGACAATAAGGAGGCTTTCTCATTTCCTTCCTCACTGCAGAGGAATATTTGAGGTCACTGGGAGAGTCAAAATGGCTTCCGGATTGCTCTCCTGTACTATTACAGACACATGGTTTATATACTTATGTGTTTGCCTTGTACATTTATGAATGTTTATTTTATATTTGGGACCTTAGAATTCTTATAACGTTCGCTTACTCAATACATGTAATCCTCTTGAAGACAGTGGCCATTTTTCCTTTTACTCTTGCAAATAAGTCCTCCTTCATTGGCTACATCCAATCCATGGGGCGGGGAAAAGGGAAAAAAAGAAAGATGGCCAGTAAACAGGAGTGAAAAGGATTGGGAACACCATGCAGCTGTTAAAATTGTAGAATTGAAAGGGACCCTGAGGATCATCTAGCCCAAGCCCTGCAATGCAGGAATATGCAGCTGTCCCATACAAGGATCGAACCTGCAACCTTGGCATTTATCAACGCCATGCTCTAGCCAGATAAGCTATCCAGTCTTATGCTACTCAAAAAATAATAATTCATTTTTAGTGTGTGAGACCCCAGAAGCAGAGACTGGTCCTTTAGCTCTTCATACTTGGGATTCTTAAAAAGCAGAGACATCACCTTGCCAACAAAGGTCCGTATAGTTAAAGCTATGGTTTTCCCAGTAGTGATGTATGGAAGTGAGAGCTGGACCATAAAGAAGGCTGATTGCCAAAGAATTGATGCTCTTGAATTATGGTGCTGGAGGAGACTCTTGAGAGTCCCACGGACTGCAAGAAGATCAAACCTCTCCATTCTGAAGGAAATCAGCCCTGAGTGCTCACTGGAAGGACAGATCGTGAAGCTGAGGCTCCAATACTTTGGCCACCTCATGAGAAGAGAAGACTCCCCGGAAAAGACCCTGATGTTGGGAAAGATGGAGGTCACAAGAAGAAGGGGATGACAGAGGACGAGATGGTTGGACTGTGTTCTCGAAGCTACCAGCATGAGTTTGACCAAACTGCAGGAGGCAGTGGAAGACAGGAGTGCCTGGCGTGCTTTGGTCCATGGGTTCACGAAGAGTCGGACACAACTAAACAACTAAAGGATTGGTTTTCCCCTTGGGTGTTGGTACTGTCAGAACCCCAAGGAAATGCTGTCTGGGTTTTGGGATAGGGTTTACTGGTTTACATACCCGGTGGGCTGTGTCAGAATTTTGATAATCTGTACTTCTTTCCAGTCAAGTTGGATTCTGGCACATAAGAAGTAATGACATCATCAGGAGCGGACTTTAAGGCAGAAATCTAAAACCCCTTGCAGGAGAGCAAGCAGGAGTGGCCCCCAGACATTGCAGGGCTGAAGTACCACAAGTAAAGTTATACACATTATAATCTAAATTTTGGGGTTCCGCTAAGACCAGGTGTTGCCTAAAGCATCACCAATTAGTAGCAGACTAAGGTCAGGAGAACATGACTGAATACCTTTTATCTCCATGCTTTCTCCTGACAGGCTGCTGAGATAGTAAGAGTGCAGTGCCTCTTATCTCCTGGTTCCTTTGAAATGAAAAGTAAAAAATTAATAAATGGAGAGTGCCAGACAGGCTCTTTTGACCACTTTACATTTACAGCGAGGAGAGAGCAAAAAAAAAAATTACCCATCAGCCTTTGTAGATGTTATTTCCTGATCTCAAGTGAGTCAAAATTATGGATAAATAAAATAAGAAAATTGTCCAGTAGCACCTTAGAGACTTAGTTGGTTTGTTACGGGTATAAGCTTTCGTTGTGCACGCACACTTCTTCAGATACACTGAATGAAGGATGTTTCAGATTGTTGCTATTCTGCAGATCAATCACATACAGACCCGTTAGTTAATGAAAGTGGATTTTTTGCTGGTGTGCAACAAACAACCCTCCAGTCCCCCCCCCCCCTTTTTGCATGCAGGATGTCCCAGTTTCAATCCCCACCATCTCCAGGTAGATCTGGGAATGTCGCCTGGCTGAAGCCGTGGAGAAGCCACTGCCAGTCAGTGTAGACAGTACTGAGCTAGAAGCATAGAATCGTAGAGTTAGAAGGGACCCCAAGGGTCATCTAGTCCAACCCACTTCAATGCAGGAATCTCAGCTAAAGCGTCCATGACAGATGGCCACCCAACCTCTGCTTGGAAACCTCCAAGGAAGGAGAGTCCACCACCTTCTAAGGAAGTCTGTTCCACTGCTGAACAGCTCTTGCTGTCTGAAAGTTCTTCCTGATGTTTAGTCAAAGTCTCCTCTCTTGTAACTTGAAGCCATTGGCTTGAGTTCCTACCCTCCAGAGCAGGAGAAAACAAGTTTGCTCCAACTTCCATGTGAGAGCTGTGATAGGAATTTTGAGGTATTGGATAAATGTTAAATGTTCATAAGTGTACCAACCAAGCACGTACATAGATCAGCACAGGAAGACCGACCTGAAACCGTTTTTGATTCCCAAACTGAAATAAAACCATTTTGATTCCCAAACTGAGCAAATGTTTTCTCTGCAAGGTCAAAGGAAAATGAAAAAGCCTCCCCATTGTCTTTTCCTTCACAAATCCTGTCTTAAGGGTATGTCTGTGTTTGAATAGGGTGAGCCTGTGACCTGACTCAGGAACTAAGTATTTATCATTACTAAGTATTTATCATTACAAAAGACTGGCCAGGCTCCCCAGGGTATCCAATCAAGTAAGCAGGCAATCCAATCAAGTGACCATTAAATAGGTAACCTGTCAGACAAGATAAACAAGTCACTCACATTTCTGTTTTAGACCACCTTTTCTGTGATGTAGGTATGATGTATCTGGGGTGTGGTCTTGAGCTCCAGGGCAGGGAATTTAAATTGTCTATATAAGGCCTTGCGCGCCATTGTTCTGGGTTCCTCCCCCTTTCCTGCATGTGAGGGGAGCACCCTGTTGCAACAGATCAATAAAGATCAAGCTTACTAGCTGCTTTGCTTCTCAATATTCTCTGGTTGGCCTCTGTTATTTTCTCCTACCAATAGGGAACCTATGTAAGGACTCTATATGGGCTCTTGGATACCCCAAAAGGGTAAAAGGGCAGATTTTGTTTACAACACAGCCCTTAAGATATTCCTTCCAGAAGGAAGAACAGCAAAAGAGGCTTGAGCTCAGGGGTCAGCCTCTTTTCTTTTGGCCTTAGGCCCACCCCCGGCCGGCCGGCCATTGTCCTCCCTGGCCGAGGGCGGGTCAAAGGCCAGCTCAAGCAGGTGGGTGGCACCCGCCCAGGTGAATCTCGCTTGGTGCCGCAAACCCCGCCCACCTGTGGGGAAGGGAGGGCGGATATTACAACACAGCCCTTAAGATATTTGTAAATGGCTGTCATATCTCCTCTCAGTCTCCTCTTTTGCAGGCTAAACATACCCAGTTCCTTCAAGCGTTCCTCGCAAGGCTAGATGGACCAGTGCTCTGACTCAATATAAGGCAGCTTCCTGTATTCTTATTTGTATCAGCCGTTCATCTGGAACCATGAAGACTGGAACCTTATTTTATTTTAGGAGAAGGACCCTAACTCAGCAGACGAGCATCTGCCCTGCATGCAGAAAGTTCCAGGCTCAATCTCCAGCATCTCCATGTAGGCCTGGGAAAAGATTTCAGTCTGCAATGCTGGAGAACCGCTGTCATTCAAGTCTAATACCGAGCTGAGAGGACCAATCCTCTGGCTTGCTATAAGGCAGCTTCCCATGCATAGCTTCATGGCTTGTTAAAAGAAAAGTTGGTGTCTCTGGTTGGAATCGTTCCAGCTCCCAGGAGCGAGAGGATCTCCCCGTCTTGCTGAGCTTGTTTTCCGGTGACTGCCTTCCGACTGAAGCCAGCTAGCAAACGCATTTAGATGTGCTAATAGGACGCTCTTGGGGGTTGCAATGTAATCAAGTTGGTGTCCATAATTGCATTAACTAGCCTGAGCTAATTGGACAAGCCCCTAGTTGGTGATGATGTAGGAGTGACTCAACCCGGGTTTCCATTTCTTAAGCAGAGAGCTTGCACTGCAGCTAGGAGAGTGTAGAACAGCACCGACTGTTTCCAGTCCCCTGTACAAAATCTTTACTTTTTTGTGTCAATGATCAAAATGTTCTGACAGCCCTCAAGTCCTCTTCTTTCACCTGTCAGTTCTTCCTGGGTCTTGTTTCAGCCTGTTGCCCCTTTCCTATACAATGTTTGACAATCTGCTGCGGGTCACACAATCACACAAGCTTAACTGCTATTTTCTAGCCCTTGTGTCAAGATTATGCTTACCAGGCAACACTGAGTGCAGTATTTGCTGGGAGATGGGGGGACAGTTGTCCCAATGATGGGCTTCAGCCAACATCTGCTATAGCCCTTTACCACTCTGACTTTTTAAGTGGAGAGATAAAAATTGCTTTGTTGGAAGACTATAGCCTTAACCCTTTTCAGCTCTCCCCAGACCACACCCCCTCTTGCTAAATTGCACCCCTCACCAGCTCTCCACCACACCTTGAATGATTTAGCGTGACTGGAATATGTTATAATAATTCCAAGGGGCCATAAATAAAATGAATGTTCAGAAGCGCACACAAAACCCACATGCCTGAAATAGTACAGGAGAGCAATCCTGAAGCCATCTTGACTCTTAATGAACTCAAATATTTCTTCTGCAGAAGGAAGTATCTTGGAAAAATCTCTCCAAATGGTTCTTTTCACTTGCAAATCCTGTTTTAAGGGTATATTTTGTGTGTGAATAGGGTAGTCCTATGACCTGGATTCAAGAACTAAGGTATTAACATTTCAAAAGAATGGCCCAGACTGCCCAGTAATGCAATCTGTGACCATTATCAAGTATCTTGACAGACAGGAAATAAGCCACTCTCTTAAATGTCTCTTTCTGTGATATATGCATGATGCTTTAGGGTGGTATTTGGCTAAGGGGTTGGGAAGTTTCTGAAGTTTTAAAAGTTATGCACACCTTTGTTCTGGGTCCTCACCTCCTTGCAAAGGGTGGGGAGCTCTTATGCAACAGAAAAATAAAGATCTGCCTTGCTTTCACAAAATCCTGTCTCTATCCATTCTTGTCTGTCTGACTGATACGGGACTTAGGGGACACTGAGTCCCTTGATGGAGAGCTGGGCTGTAAAAGCAAACCCCATTTTTCCCTATAACATCTTGAACCTAAAAGGCACACTCCATTGTCTTCTGAGACATGAATACCAGCACATTTGCCTTTGGATCTGCCCCTGCTGGCATGCAACCCCTGGAAGGGAATGTGGCCCTCAGTCTGAAAATAGTTCCCGACCCTAACCCACCCACCCCCAACTGCATGGGATAGATCTTTCTTGGCCTGGGGCACTAGAGAGCTACTGCCAGTCACAGGTCCAGCCCTACCATTAGGCAAAGTGAGGTGGTCACCCCAGGCAGTTGGCAACCTTAGTTGGAACTGATTCTCTTGGAGCTTGTTTTCTGCTAATTGCCTCCTAATTGAAGCTACCTAGCAAATGCATTTAGATGTGCTAATCGGACACTCCTGGGGGTTTCAATGTAATCAAGTCAGTGCCCATAATTGTGTTAACTAACTAGTTTGAGCTAATTGGATGAGCACTTAAGGGTGGCGAGGAACAAGGCTCAAGCCTGCTTGCTAGCTGCTGCCTTTAATACTGGGACTCATCTCTCATAAAACCAGAACTCTGGGCCAGAACCAATGGAGCTGAATGTTGAAAGATTCAGGACAGACAAAAGGAACAACTTTTTTACACAGTGCATAGTTGAACTATGAAACTGGCCCTCAGAAAATATAGTGGTGGCCGTCAGATTAAAAGTAAAGGGACCCCTGACCATTAGGTCCAGTCGTGGCCGACTCTGGGGTTGCGGCGCTCAGCTCGCTTTATTGGCCAAGGGAGCCGGCGTACAGCTTCCGGGTCATGTGGCCAGCAGGACTAAGCCGCTTCTGGCAAACCAGAGCAGTGCACGGAAACGCCGTTTACCTTCCTGCCATAGCGGTACCTATTTATCTACTTGCCCTTTGATGTGCTTTTGAACTGCTAGGTTGGCAGGAGCAGGGACCGTCAGATTAGAGGGCTTTAAAACAGGGGAAATAAACAAATTCATGGAGCATAATACTAGCCACAATAGCTATATCCTCCCTCCACTGTCAGAGGTAGCAATGTGTCTTTGAATATCCCCGAAATGCAAGCAGGGAGCATAGCTGTCAACTTACAGATTTGAAAATAAGGGACCAGCAGCCTCGAAAATAAGGGATCAGCAGCCAAAATAAGGGATTTTCTGGGCACAGGTATGTTCAACTTCTGAGCCCCTCTGAGCCAAAGGCAGAAAGCCCAGCCAGCAGCCAAATGAAGCCTCATCAATAAGGGACAGCAGCGGGACATGGCACTGGCATAAGGGACTGTCCCGCCAAATAAGGGACACTTGACTGCTATGGCAGGGAGAGTTGTTATTGTGGTCAGGTCCTGCTTTAAACACATTTCAGCTGCTGATATGGATCCTAGAACAGAAAGGAGACCACCTCTGTATAGAAATGTCAGTCTTTTTATTAACTTCCCTTCTTTTTTTTAATTGTGTCATGTATCATTTTTGGTTGTTGCTGCTGATTTTGAGAGAATGTACACAAAGTTGAGAAAGCCCCACTACCCCCCCCCCAAAAAAAGGAAACAAAATACACCATTTTACATAACATTTAAGAACAAGAAAACCAAAACACAAAGGCAGTTGACTGCTACGCAGAAAGTATGTGTGTGCTTGTGGTTGGCTATATACATATCTATGGAGACGAATCTATTTGCTAGGCCCTACCACACGCCAGTGTTGTTAGATTCCTTGCTCACAACTGAAAAGGAAGATTCTGAAGCATTGTGGGGGGAAAGTGTGCATATATGATATAGCAGAGGATGCAATAGTATGTCCAAATGCAAGTACGAGTTTGGGTAGGGGCCCTTCCTCAACAGTATGGCGTTTTCCTGGCCTAGCAGAACGACTGGCCTCCAGATCTTTTTTGTTGTTGTTGTTCACTTGGTGGCCATTGGGCCTACTAAGTTACGGAGCGTGTTGTCCTGGGTAACAAGAGTTAATCTGAAAACAGAGGAGGACACATCATAAAAAAGAAATGAGGACATAGAAGGTGAAAGACTGAGGCCTCAATATGAAGAGGTATTAACCGTGTGACGTCATGTGGCGTTCAGTCACCGGGGAAAGAGAGACTAACAGAAATATATCAGTGGTTAATAATAACTAATAACAACCCTCCTGTGGGTTGGGGATCACACTGTAAGGTTGAACCACTGTTGAGAAGGCTTGTTTCCAGGATGGCTTAATTCCCCTCAAGGGGATTAGTGAAGATGCAGAATGAACCAGAATATCAATGATAAAGGCAGGGAAGGAGAAGGGGATTCCGCATAAGGATGCGTGGGAATCTGCCTGAGGCATTTTTCTTATCAAAACCCCTCATTGTTTCCCCCCCCAAAACCTTCACCCTTTGCCTAGAATTCAGCTTTGGGCAAAATCTGGGGACAACCTGGAGATGGGCGAAACCCCCTCCCTGAGGAAATTCGGGGGTGCTTTGTTTTTCTCACTTCTCCAGAAATTCCTCAGATGCTTCGCTCAAAGCAGGAGCCCCTGACTGTGTCTAAAGCGAAATTCTGTGGCAAATGCATTGTGCCTTATTCCGTTGATAACCTCCTGTGGTGTGCTTTTGCTTTTTTGCCCCCCAAAAAATTGGGGCAAAAGAGAGCTTGAAGGTTAGGCAGAGATGGAGCACCAGCAAAATACTATCTTGCCTTCCAGAAAATTAGCATTTTCACCTATATGCAGCCAAACAGGGGCTGAAGTAAACAGACAATGGTGGGGTTGGGTGACCTGCAATTGGGGAAGGGAGCTAAACCATCCTTCTGAATCTCAGAGACACGTGTATATATATATATTTGTTCCTTGGATTAAAAGGGGGTGGGGAATAGGAAAAAAAATACACCTGTGCTCGAAAAACACCGAGCGGAAGAGGGTTGTGTCACAGCCGTTTGGGCAGTAGAAGGTACCCCTGTCTGGGGAGGTTGCATGTCTTTCTTGCCAATGTTTTGGGGGATTTTGAGGAAAACTAGAAGTAGGAGGACACCTGTCTATCCAGGCCTCAAGGCATCGTATCGGGCCTAGTGACTGATGGGAGTTGGAGCTCTGTAGTTCAGGGTGAAGTTTCACCCTAAACAGAAGGCCAGGTTCCCATTAGAAAACCAGAAAATAAGCCCGGTCTGTTGTCTATCTACAGCTTTCGCATGGAGGTCTTGAAGTTGACAGTGGCGAGACTGGGTCACTCAGGAGAGTCGCCTGTGCCTCAGAAAAAAAGTATCTGCATGGTATTCAACTCAGAGTAAATCTGTCGAAATGAATGAACCTAACTTATCCAGGGTCATGAATTTCAGTGGGTCTACTCTGAGTAGCAAAGCATGGGTGTGATGGTGTTCCAAGATGCTGAACCAGCCTGTTTCTAGACTTAAAAGAGAAGAAGAGGCACGTCATAATGGGGAGAGGGCATAGTTTGTTCCTTAGGATTACCCTGCCTCAGTTTGCCTCATGGTTTTAATGTGCACACAACGTCCTAGGAGTTATTAATAATGTTAAGTCACTTAGGTGGGTGCAAATTCCCTATGCTTTGGATATACATATATGATGCGAAAGGCTCTCCATCAATATCTTAATAGGGACAGAGACTGGGCAGGAATATGCCCAAATCCCATCAGCCCCGGACTAGATGGGCTATAATGAAGTGTGTAAGAACATGGCGGGATACAAAACCAAGAGGGTTGGATGTAGGGGAGACTATCCCAGGCCTCTCTCCTCAGGACGGAGGGCTGGGATCATCGCCACCTTTTCAGTATCCAATCACTTTTCCGAATCGCTTTTGATGATGTTCATGAGGGCGTTTTTGAGGCTGTTCTTGCTTGGGGACTTGACGGCGGGCTTGAGGCCGCCGGCCTCGAGTTGGTCCCTCTTCAGTTCCATCTCGATGGTCATGACGACCTTCTTCTCGCCCACCTTCTTCTGGGTACCTTCCCTGCCGGCTAACCGCTATTTCTTGGACCTCTTATCGCTTGCCGACTTGGTGAGGCGGCTGTGGTCCAGCATGGCGTACAGGACGGGTTGCTACAGGAGAAGAGGGAAGAATTCAGCAGGAGAGGGGAAACAGGGAGGGAAAAGAGAGTCTTGTCACCACGCAGGAAGCCATAAAATGTGGGCCTGCTTGCCTATGCCTGCATCCTTTTCCGCAGAGGCCAGATGCCTTTGAGAAGCCAACCAGGTGGAGGATATCAGTGGCTACTAGCCAAGAGCGCTATGCTCTGCATCCACTGTCAGAGGCAGTAATACTTCTGCATGTGGAAGCCACAGGGCAGGAGATACCTTATTTTTCGCTCTATTAGACGCACCAGACCATAAGACACACCTAGTTTTGGGAGGAGGAAAACAAGAAAAAAAATATTCTGAATCCCAGAAGCCAGAACAGCAAGAGGGATCGCTGCTTTCGCTGCGCAGCGACCCCTCTTGCTGTTCTGGCTTCTGCGAAAGCAACGCAAAGCCTCTTCAGGACAGGGGGAACGCTCCCTCTGCCCTGAAGAGGCTTCACGCGGCTATCCCAGAAGCCAGAATAGCAAGAGGGATCTGGCTTCTGGGATAGCTGCACAGCCTGCATTCGCTCCATAAGACGCACACACATTTCCCCTTACTTTTTTGGAGGGAAAAGGTGCGTCTTATAGAGCGAAAAATACGGTAGTTCTTGTTTTTGAGTCCTGATTTTGAGTTTCCCTCAGGCATCTGGTTGGCCGCTGTGAGAACAGGATGCTGGACTCGATGGGCCACTGGCCTGATCCATGAGGTTATTACGCTCTGATCACTGGTGTTACGTTGAAACATATATTTAAAGCACATGGTTTCCCACAAAAAAACCTGGGGACTGTAGCTTACCCCTACTGAAACTACAATTCCCAGCACCCTTAACAAACTAAGGTTCCCAGGATTGTTTTGGGGAAGCCATGCCCTTTTAATGTTTGGTGTGGTCGTGGCACAGGTTTCTTAAACCAGCATAATATATTATGCCTCCCACTCATTCCCCCCCCCCGACACATTTCCTTCCCTCCCTCCCTCCCTCCCTCCCTCTCTCTCTCTCTCTCTCACACACACACACTCACCTGACGGCCTCTTTTTGAAGAATCCTTGCCCAGCCTCAACTTCCCTTTCTCCATAGCGCTGAAATGAAATGGAAGCAGAAACAAGTCATGCCCTCTGTGCTTACTGGAATGCATGAATGGTCCCTCACATCGGACATGTTTCTGTGCAAGCGAGGAAAGGGCTACACATTGCCAAAGGGGAAAAAGAAGAATTCAGGTTTTCCTAAATTTTTCACATGCTTATTTATATGCATAGATGCAGCTTTAGAAATAATTAATGTTATTTAATTAGAAATACATCTCCCCGGAGAGGTGCAAGCCTGTGCAGGGCCAAATTCACACCAAACATATAAAGCACTGTGCCACCACTTCTAACATTCATAGCTTCCCCCAAAGAATTATGGGAGCTGTAGTTCATTAAGGGAGTTGTTAGCAGACCCCTTATTCCCCCTGCAGATATAGAATTCCCATAGTTCCATGGTAAGAGGGAATGATTGTTAAACCATTCTGGGAATTGTATCTCTGCAAGGGGCCTAAAAGCTCTCAGGATTTTGAAAGGGAAGCCATGACTGTTTAAGTGGTCTTATAGTGATTTAAATGTATGGTGCAAATGTGGCTCAGGTGACTTGTGTGCTTGTCTGCTTGCTCAGTTTGCTGCTCAAGGGTTGATGGGCAGCATCAGACTTCATGTTTAGACTGGACTTGTGCCAGACTTCCTCTATGAATGAGGGCACACAGCTGCCCTCAATCTCAACTGCTGAGGTCTTGCCCTCAGGGCAATTTTGGGCATCCCCCTTGCCCCTGAGGTCCGGCTGGCCTTTATCAAGGGCTAATAATAATAATAATAATAATAATAATTTATTATTTATACCCCGCCCATCCCAAGACTTTAGTGTGGCAGGCCTTGCCCTGTGGAACTCCTTGCCAATAGAAATTTGTTCAGGAGTCATCCCTCCTCTCTCTCAGATATCTTCTGGATACTGTACTATTTGGACAGGACTTTTGAACCTGAGACTCTCTGCCAACCAGATTTCCCTGTGATGTTTCACTTTTAAAATTGTTTTTACTGTAGCATTATGTGCTTCTAGGTCGCCTACTGCCTCACAATATTTTGTGATGTGCTCTATAAGTATTTAAATAAATGGGCGTAGCAAATGTCATAGATCCCTGTGACTACAGCTCCTGACACTGTAGTGGAGGGAACGAAGCATTCTCCATGCCCTTAAAAATCTAACAAGTAAGGAGTGTGTGTATATAGCAGCCAGGGCGACACTCATGGTTTCTGCCCTTCTATGACATGTCCATCCTCCTGGGCGCTTTACCTGAGTCTCCGCTGCAGAGTGGCTTGTCTCCTCAGCCAGCAATACCGGATGAGATAGGCGATCACCAACACAACAAAGACCACGAGCAGAACACCTCCAATGACAGCTCCCAACACAACACCATACCTGGTAGGTACTACGAAGCAGAAGAAGGGAGAAATTTGCTGTTTAAAATTAAAAAGACATTGCACTGGAGCTTCCAGCCCACAAGCACCACCTGCACCTGGGATGGGGAGCCTCCAAACACCGGGGCCAAACCTGGTCCTCCTGGCCATTCTTGGGCTGAGTTTTTTGGTTCTCTAGGGGGTCACCTGAGTCATCAGTCAGCTGACCTCACAAGAGCCAATCACTGTCCTCCAGGCCCTATAAAGCCCTGGCCACAGACCTTTCTCTTCAGACAGAGCAATGTGTCTTTAGCGTAAGGTCTTTGCTTAAGTTTCTGCTTCTGCCTAAGCTGCTGAAGAGAAGGGCTTTTGCATCTGCTTTGCAGGCAGCAGGTTTCAGGTTCAATTCCTAGCATCCATGCAGTGTTCTTATAACTCTAGTTTTCTGACTTCATATACTGTGTTTTAATTCCTTAGCAAGTATTCAGACTCTTTTATACGCATTCATATCTCTCCTGGATGCCCCCTAACTCTACTCCACCCCTGGGCCAACTCCTAACTTAGAAGTGGGGAACATATGTTGCAGTACTCCATCAGCCCCAGCCACCATGGTAAGGAATTATGAGAGTTGTAGTCCAGCTACAACTTAAGTTGCCTCTTAAGCTGTATCCTGCTTACAACGTCTTCCTCTTCACACTTCTCTCGGACTTAAAGATGATGGGTCACCTTGGATCTACCATCTGAGAGAGAAAAAGGAAGCATGGTTGCCCTTGCATTCTCCCAGATTAGTCATTTTGGAACTAGAAACTTTTCTATCCAAGCTTTGTACTTCCTATCATAAGCAGCTGTGTTGTTTTCTTACCCTACAAGCATCTCTCTGTGTGTGTGAGCGCAGCAGGTAAAGTCTGCTCTCTTAACCAGATTCACAAGCTGTGCTCTGCATACCAATATGAGCAGACCTTTCACCTGGAAGGGAAACCTTACCATTTTCAAAGACGTAGAGCAAGACCTGAGACGACTTCCCCACGATGTCAGGGGGGTTCTTGACATCACATGTATAGGTGCCGTTGTCTATGTAATCCAGGTTATGGATGACGATGGAACCATCTTTCCAGCGAGGGTTGCCAATCCACTCAATGCGCTCCTTGAAGCGTCCAATGTCATCTATGTAAGGTTGGCCTTTGGCATAGTGGAATATCTAAGGTGGGATGAGATATGGTCAGGAGGTGTGGATGTGCCCTTGAGAAACGGCTGCAGCTCAGAGATAGAATGGCTGCTTTGCATTCAGAAGGTCCCAGCTCTCCAGATAAGGCTGGGAAGGACTCCAGAAGCCAGTTAGATCATAGCTACAGCATATATTTAAAACACTCTGATGCTGCTTTAACAGTTATGGCTCCCCGCCTCCAAAAGAATCCTGGGAACTGTCATTTTTTAAGGGTGCTGGGAACTGTAGCTCTGTGAGGGGGGCGTGTCTCCTGACAATTCTCAGCACCCATGGCAAACTACATGTCATAAATTGCATCAGGATGCTTCATTGGAAGCAATTCATAATATTAATAAGAGGAACAGTAAATTGTGCATAAGATGCAGTACTAGTAAACCTAACATACAAAACTGCAATATATTAATGAAAATTGCATTGCAAAAATGTGTCAGGGGAAATGGTGGAAAAGCATGTATGTTAAGAGTGGGAAAATAAGAAACAGAAAAACTGAAAAAGAGAGTTTTGCTCATCTCTAAACATGATGACACAGGAGGGAGAGGAACATGGGATTTCAGGGCCCCTGTCAGACCACAAACGTTTAGCTCCTCTCCTTTCATCTTCCAATTCCATCTGGCCATTACAATAATTCTGTATTTAGGATCTAGTGCCTGGGTTTGCTCTTTTTCCCTCCTCCTTCTCATTCCCTTTTTCTTCGTAGATCTATGGGCAGTGACAGTCTTACACCAATATTTTGGTTCTCCCTTCCCCACCTTTTATTTTTATTGGAAATGTTCAGCAATGCACAACATGGGAATATATGCATGTATATAATGCCGTAATAATCTAATTTGTTGAGTATATTGTATATATAATCAAAAGGCATAAGGGGAAAGAGCTTATCTCTTAAAGTCCCTAACAAAATGTACAGGACAACATTATCTTGTACTTTGTTGCAACAATAATGAATAAAAAGGCACTTCTCTCTCTCTCTCCCACAATTGATTGTTGTGTTGTATTCCTTCTTGGATCCTTACCGGATTTGTCCATTTCCATTTTTAAGCTATCACTGATATTTGCAAGTTCCAGGGGGCTTCTCCCTCTTAAACTGAAGAGCAAAATGAATGAGCTAAAAATGCTCTAGATAAATGCTTCAAATGCTTACCGAAACAGAGTCTCTGCCATTTTCTGGCTGAAAATGCCAAGTGATGGAGATGTCATCGGAGATCCATTCCCTAGACCAAAAGGAGCAGGAAAGCGTAACTTTGGAGCCCACCGTGCCATGGACTTCTCGGTCTGTGTAAACGTGGATGGCCAAAGTTGGGGTTAGCACTGCAAAGGAGAGAAAATGAGAGACATGTATTGTGCGCTTCCCCCGTCATTAGTCCTCCCTTCCCACCCCTTTTTCCTTTTGTGCCATGTCTTTTAGATTGTAAACACAATGGCAGGGACTGCTTTACCACTGACATTTGTAAGCTGCTTTGGGAGCCTCTCCTCTTCATTTCAGCTAAGTGTTTTAGTTGTTTTAAATTATTTTTAATTGTGTTTTCATTTTGTAACTCACCCTGGGACCTTAAGGTGAAGTGCAGGTAATTATTATTATTATTATTATTATTATTATTATTATTAATGGCTATGTACACACTAGGTATGGGGAACATTTGGCCATTCAGGTGTTGTTGAAGTACAACTCCTTACAGTCCTAGCAAGTATGGCCAAGGGCCAGGGATGATGGTAGCTGAGAGAATAGACTACAGTGGTACCTCGGGTTAAGTACTTAATTCGTTCCGGAGGTCCGTTCTTAACCTGAAACCATTCTTAACCTGAAGCACCTCTTTAGCTAACGGGGCCTCCTGCTGCCGCCGCACCGCCAGAGCACAATTTCTGTTCTCATCCTGAAGCAAAGTTCTTAACCCGAGGTATTGTTTCTGGGTTAGCGGAGTCTGTAACCTGAAGCTTATGTAACCTGAAGCGTATGTAACCCGAAGTACCACTGTATTATCTTCCTTTCATGCCATAGATTTTTAGGTGGAAAGGGCAGGAGACATAGCTGTTTAAGACACACTGAGATCCTTTGTTTTGGCCTTAAGAGCAATATAAAAATGCTTTAAATAAATATAAATTAAATTAAACAACCAGGGAACTTCACTGCCAGCTAAATAACAAATTAAAGAGTAAGTTAATTTATATTTCTGAAAACATTCTTGAATATCTTTGACTGTGGTCCTCTACTCATTCATTGAGCAAAAACAAAACAAACCCCTGTTGTACTTGTACAACTATATAAAGCAAAGAGAACAATTATAAGAACAGAGTAAAAGTAAAATAAAAAACAAAACTATAAAATACGTACATAGACTGAGTGTAGTTGCATATGGGTTAAGGTCCAAGTAAAGACTATCAGCGTTATCAGATTATTAGAGCTGCCATATAACCGGATTTTCCTGGACATTACTGGGATTTCAAAGTCAGAAGTGATGTCCGGGGAGAATTTCCAGAAGGCAGCGGCTTGTCCTGAATCTTACTTTTTACTTTTTGAAATATGGCAGCTCTATGATTATCAATCATATGATTGATTGATTGATCATATGATTATCAATCATATGATTGATATGATTATCAATCTTTACCTTTGCCTTTATGATTATCAAGTGTTGCTCCAGATTTGCCAGGCTTGTGTCATGGGTTGTCTTTAAAACAATGGTTTCGCTATATAAACGGTAAAGGGACCCCTGACTATTAGGTCCAGTCGTGGCCGACTCTGGGGTTTCGCTATATAGTATGCCATAAAAGAATGCCAAAGCATATAAAAGGTGTCTGGGGTTGAAATCTCAAGTTATGCATACTTTTCTCCATTATAGCTATATTTCAGAGTGAGTGATTCCTTGACAAACTGCAGTTGTGTGGTTTAAATGTGTGGTGCAGATGTGAGGACAGAGAGAGCCTGGTTTCATCAAAACTTTTCCTAGCAACTGATATTTTCCCTTCCTGTAAGGAAAGTCATTTTCTACCCAAGACCAGTCAAATTATTTTTGTATCAGAGCCAGTAAGGGACTTGTCCCCCACCCTGGCAGTAAAAAACAACAACCACACACCAATAATAATGAATACAATACCCACTAATATTTTGCCATCTTTTCATGACATTCGAAATCAGCCGTCACCAGTGAGTTCACTCTCCCTAATGGTAGGACCGGCCCTCTTAAATCACTGCAGAAACAAGGTGACCTGGAGAGATGCCCAGGCATGTCATATGCTTCCTCTGGCCTGGAGTGTGAGAGGCAGACCTACGTGGGGTAGTGGAGGTGTACACAGCTCCCTTGTTTGGAAGGAAGAATATGCAAAGCTCTGACTCATGAGACTGGCCCAGTGTGACCGCTCTCTGTAAGACTTTGTTCCTGTCTCCACACCCCCTCGCCCATCCATCTGTAGTGTAGGAGGTTCCTTCTGCAGAACCTTGCTGTGGTCCACCATCGCCACTGAAAGCGGCTGGGGAACATTGCTGATCTACCCAGAAGCCTCCAGGGCGACATTTGGAATCAAAGAGGGCATTGTACGCCACACAATCCCGTCATTTTGTCGTTCCACCCCCGGGTACAAATTCCAACATGTCGGGCAATTTCCCTGAGCCAGGAGATTTTGTCCCCGTTCTTTTTCTTCTCTCCCGCATGGCCAATAAAACAGGCCTGCATATTGTGCGAACGCATCCGATTTGGGCCAAGGCATTTTGCTGCCTGAGGCAAAGGGGCGAGATGGCTCCTCTCTCTCTCTTTCCATGTCCTGATCCTGGCTGGAAGGGGAGTTCAATCTTAGGGCACTTTCTGACTGTCGCTATTTTAGGAGTGGGATTTCAATCACAGACCAGCAAGTTCAAGTCACGCAGTTATCGTTGACTGGCAGGCCTTGCGCTGCTGACCTGCTTCCCTAAAAAATTGGACTTTCTGCCATAAGGAAAGTGAGCAGGAAAAGGCGGGACACCACTTGTTTTTGGCACAACATCCCCCACAAACAACTCAGGACAGATGCTCGATGGACAGGTCGTCCAGAAGAGCCTATGTTTTGACAGAGGTGGTGGCACAATGTTTTCCACCAGACCTGCCACCCCCTCAGGGCAGTTGTGGAAATTCTTACTTACTTCCTGAGGTAGCCATCTGACTCCACCTGGTTGTGGAGCCATCCTTGCAACACACCAAACCTAACACAGGCTGTCAGCCTCAAGTATTATGGCCTGACAGGCTTCCTGGTGGGTTTTGTGTTCTGTTTTGTTTTTGCAGTCCCAGGCAGGCAGCATAGAAATAATTATCAAGAGAGCCTAGCAGACCACTGTACACAGCTTGTGTGTTTGCTGCAATTTCCTTGGAGGCCTGTAATTTGGGGTTAACTTTACACTGTGTAAGGGATGCAGGTGGCGCTGTGGGTTAAACCACAGAGCCTAGGACTTGCTGATCAGAAGGTCGGCAGTTTGAATCCCCGCAACGGGGTGAGCTCCCGTTGCTCGGTCCCTGCTCCTGCTAACCTAGCAGTTTGAAAGCACATCAAAGTGCAAGTAGATAAATAGGTACCGCTCCGGCGGGAAGGTAAACGGCGTTTCCGTACGCTGCTCTGGTTTGCCAGAAGCAGCTTAGTCATGCTGGCCACATGACTAATAAAGCGAGATGAGTTCCGCAACCCGAGAGTCGGCCACGACTGGACCTAATGGTCAGGGGTCCCTTTACCTTTACCTTACACTGTGTAGAGAAATACAGTGGTACCTTGGTGGTTGAACACCTTAGTTGTCGAACAAATCAGCTCCCGAACGTTGTAAACCTGGAAGTGAGTGTTCTGGTTTGCAAATTTTTTTGGAAGCCAAATGTCCGACGCAGCTTCCGGAAGCCAGGCCTTGATTTTCGAACCATTTCGGGAGTCGAATGGACTCCCGGAATGGATTAAATTTGAGAGCCAAGGTACGACTGTACCTTCCTTTGTACTGAGCTTACTGCTGCTCAGGATTTTACTTAAAGCAAAACTTTCCTGCTACTTGTATGCGAGGAAAACGTGGTTGCTTATTTCCTAAAACCAAGCTGGAAATGGCTGACTCCAAAATTTCATTGGGTACGGTCCATAAAACTCTGTCTCTTTACAAATACTGCATTAAACTGGCATGGGCTGGGGAACCCATAAATTTGGCAAAGCTTAATGACTCAGCAACTATAATTTTGGTGGAAACTTGTTTGGATTGTTGTGGTACCTTTCCAAATGGCCTTGCTTTAAAATGCACAATAAATTCTCACTGTAAAATAACCAACAAGAAGTAAAGTGAATTAAAGCCCCTAATTCTACATTTTGAAATTATTTGCACAACATGTCTCAATTGGCACATCCCAGATGGTATCATTAAGAAGCCCGTAATTGCTATGCTTAGAATACTGAATCTAGAAAGATAAGGGTATTTGTACAAAATAGTCCTGGGCTGCATATACACCATACATTGAAAGCATACCCACCTCACTCCCAAATAAGCTTTATTTTCCAATTTATTTTTTATGACTTTTTAACAGAATGGGATTGCAAAAGCAGAAGCTAGCCATATCTAGTGTTTCCATATAGTAAGTAAGACAGGAGTGCCCGGCGTGCTCTGGTCCATGGGGTCACGAAGAGTCGGACACGACTAAACGACTAAACAACAACAACAAGTAAGTAAGTACGTAAATAAATAAATAAATACAAAAGTTGTACGAAGCATATCCACTAAAGAAGAAAGAAGCAAAACAAGCAAAAGGGCTGGAGTAGAAATTGAAACTTGCTTGGTATTAGTAGGTAAATTGAGGACCAGGTTCCCAGTGTTTCCACAGAAATGCATAATGCACAGTTCCACAGTTGCATTATGCATTTCTTGTTGCCCTGTCTCAGCTCCTGCCAACCTAGCAGTTCGAAAGCGCGCCAGTGCAAGTAGATAAATAGGTACCGCTGTGGCAGGAAGGTAAACGGCGTTTCCGTGCGCTCTGGCTTCTGTCACGGTGTCCCGTTGCACCAGAAGTGGTTTAGTTATGCTGGCCACATGACCCGGAAAGCTGTCTGTGGACAAACGCCAGCTCCCTCGGCCTGAAAGCGAGATGAGCGCCACAACCCCAAAGTCGCCTTTGACTGGACTTAAACGTCCAGGGGTCCTTTACCTTTACCTTCTACCTTCTTGCACAGTTGCTGCTTCCACAGTTGGAGGCAGCAGTGCTTCTGAATTGCTCCTGAAACTACAGGAGGGGAGAGTTGCTCTTGCGCTCGGGTCCTGCTTGCGAGTTTCCCACAGGCATCTGGTTGGTCACTGTGAAATCAGGATGCTGGACTAGTTGGGCTATTGGCCTGGATCCACCAGGCTCTGCTTATGTTCATAACGTTTTGGGATATTCGATTTGTAAGATTCATTCGTCAAATGGGTAATGAATGACCAGCAGAGAGCCACCAAGTCTTATGGGTCAGCCTCGTTTCTCTCTGCCTTTAGACAGTGCTTTAACTTTTCTGATATAGTGGTACCTCAGGTTACATACGCTTCAGGTTACATACGCTTCAGGTTACAGACTCCGCTAACCCAGAAATAGTGCTTCAGGTTAAGAACTTTGCTTCAGGATGAGAACAGAAGTCGTTCTCCGGCGGCGTGGCAGCAGCAGGAAGCCCCATTAGCTAAAGTGGTGCTTCAGGTTAAGAACAGTTTCAGGTTAAGTACGGACCTCCAGAACGAATTAAGTACTTAACCCGAGGTACCACTGTACTGCTATGAATAAAAGTGCCGCCACTCAAAGCTTCTCGGGTACTGTAGTTTACCCCTCACAGAACTACAATTCCCAGCATCCTTAACACACTGCGATTCCCAGGGTTCTTTGTCGGGAGAAGTGTCCTTTAAATGTCCTTTAAATGCACAGTTCATACAATGACACACTTACACACTATGTTCTCATGTTCTTATTGGCTTGGGAAACTTATGCAGAAGGTGCAGAACAGAAATATATTAAATAAATACACTCCCTCCCTCAGATATTAACATTCTTACGGGTATTTCTCCTTGGTAAGGAAAGATGAACTTTACAAAACTGTCTAGTGCACCTTAACTACTATATTTTTAAAGTTGCTAGTGGAGACATTTGCAGATTTCTCACCCTGTACAGGGGATATGGAGTGTACAGTTGTCCAAAACTGTTACATTGCATATACTAGATGGAAACTAGTATACCTGTGGCCCAAGACACACTTTCCTACTGGG
This sequence comes from Podarcis pityusensis, assembly GCF_964106645.2. Taxonomy (NCBI): domain Eukaryota; kingdom Metazoa; phylum Chordata; class Lepidosauria; order Squamata; family Lacertidae; genus Podarcis; species Podarcis pityusensis. Next base: position 11,168,715 of record NC_138041.1, read on the forward strand.
GGGACACTATGTCAATTTAAAGCACATGTGTTTCTGACAAAGTGTCCTGGAAACTGTGGTTTGCTTAGGCTGCTGGGAACTGTAGCTCTGTAAAAGCTAAATTTCAGTTCCCAGGATTCTTTGGGGGAAGTCATGTGCTTTATATGGGCAGGGTGTATACAGCCATGTGCAATCTGAAAAAGGAGGCATTTTATGTCTCTCTGTAGAATGGGTAACAGCACCATCCTATATATGTCTACCTACCTGAAATTTTTATTGACATTTTTGCAGTGACTGAAAGTGAATAAGGAAAAGAAAAAGAAAAGAGGGGGGGAAATGAAAAGGGGGGGAAATACAGTACATAAAAAACAAAGAAAGCCAAGGAAAACAGCAATAACGAAATAACAATAAAATGTAATTAAGTTTACAGAACTATGCAGTATATATGTAAGCAGATAGACTTATTATTTCCCAGTTGTTGTTAGACTTTATATCCCGCCTTTCTTCCAAGCTGGGAGTCAAGGGAAAATCTGCCATTATGCAACCTGATCTTTACATCCAACAACACAATCAGAACTCAGGACATGGAATTTTGGAGACCAGCCTGAGACCCCTCCTGTCTGGCTCAATGCAGTGACTGCTTATAGCTGCAGCCTCCAAGATGGTCCCTCCAGAGTCCTTCCCTGCCTCTTCCCACCTCTAAATTAGACTGGGGGGAAAGTGTTCTATTGTAACCAATAGCTATTGTAGATTGGATGCCCTCAATGGTAGCTATTGAACCTTTGGGACTTTCAGAGCAGAAAGCAGGGAGCCCAACAGTAGGTGGCGCCAGAGCCAATGGCAGGCAGAGATTGCTAATTCTAGGCAGTCTACACATTGCCACTTAATCCCATTTCCAGCGCACTCACACTCCTAGCCTTCCAAAGCTGCTGCCATGTGACGTTTGCCACAAATCCATATCGAGCCTGTTGTTTCCCGGGAAGTACTGTCGCTTGATGCGTTTCCCCTCTCAAACCCTTTTCCCAGCCAAGCAGTTGCTTGAGTCCTTGCAGTGCAGCTGCCAGTCAGAGTAGACAATATGGGGATAGATGGAGAAAGAATCCAACTTGGGAAAAGGCAAGCTTCTTATGTCCCCTTGATCTCTCACATCCCCATTCTGAAGGAGCAGCCATATAGCTGGGTGGCAAGGCTACCGTTTGGCATGCAGGAGGTCCCAATCCTCAGCATCTCCACGTTGGACTGGGAAAGACTCCCTGCACAAAAGCTGTTGCCAGTCAGTGCAGACAGTACAGTGGTACCTCAGGTTAAGTACTTAATTTGTTCCGGAACTCCATTCTTAACCTGAAACTGTTCTTAACCTGAAGCACCACTTTAGCTAATGGGGCCTCCTGCTGCCGCCAAGCCGCCGAAGCACGATTTCTGTTCTCATCCTGAAGCAAAGTTCTTAACCCAAGGTACTATTTCTGAGTTAGCGGAGTCTGTAACCTGAAGCGTATGTAACCTGAGGTACCACTGTAATGAGCAAAATGGACTGGGACAAGTCAGCTTCCTATATTTCTGTTAATGTCTGCGTACCCCCTACATTTAAAGCACACACATACACACATATGCAAGAATTCTGGAAACTAGTTTGTTAAGGGTGCTGGGAATTTAAACTCTGTGAGGGGTAAAATACAATTCCCAGGATTATGACTCCTCTCTCACTTTTCTGTTTCTTGGTTCCACTGCTGTGTTTAGACTGCATTGTGTTGTATGTTTTTCTAATTTCCTTATTTTTAAATTTTCATAACTGTAAACTTCATTGGGGGGTTGGGGTGGCAGGAGAGGCACATCCCCAATGAACCAGAGGGCAGGATATTGCATTTTATTAAATAAAAAGTCCTAAGGGCCTTCTGCACACCCTTGTCACCCTGCAAAGACTTGCTCAGGCAGCGAAAAAAAGAGGGGCATTCTTAGAGCTCCATCCAACTGGAGATGGGAAAAAACGAGAAAGCATGGGAGGCCACGATCACGTATAAATTGAACTTGTCAGTAAGGTTTCCAGGTTAGGAGCACCTGGTGGTTTCAGGGTTCAGTCCTGAGACCTAGGGATGGCTTCTGGTGATGTCACAGGGGCAGGCCCTGGAGACGGAGGTTAATTGGGAAAGGGGAGCAAAGGAGGACAGACCCCCCCCCCCCCAGAAGAGTCTCTGCTATAATTTGCAACCAGCTCCTTCTGGGCTGAAGCTTGCAAGCTGCATGCGCAGCGCAAACATGTTTTATTATTAAAGGCACACCACTCTCACACACCTGGAGATTCAGTCTCTCCACCTGCCACATGGAGGAGGCCAAGCAAACCTGGAGACTTCAGGTCAGACATGGAAGTCGGGCCATCCTCCTGACAAGGAGGTCGGGGACAGTTAAAGGACAATGTATTTCCTAATGGCTCGCTTTGCTTGAACTCACTCCCTCACACACACACTATCGATTTTCCAAAAGAGAATGGAAAGAGGTCCCAGAGCAATATAAAATGCATCGCTTTGTTCTTCTAACACACCTCTCAGCTGAGATGGAAGCAATTTAAGTTACGACTGCAATAGGTCTTTGTGGCTGTTTTGAAAAAAGGAAAACGATTGGTATTTGGGCAATTTTTGTCCCTGTGCCAAATCAAAGAATTGTAGAATTGGAAGGGTCCACGAGGGTCATCCAGGCCAACCCTCTGCAACGCAGGAATATGCCACCTCGTCTATCCACCCTGAAAACAAATCAGGGTGTTTGTTCAATGAACAGGTAATCTGAAAGCACCCTGGGATTTTAGGCTTCTAAGTATAAATAGTTACAAAACATATAACCCTAACCCTGCGGAAAGCCATCTAATTAGACTTTAATTTGATTTTGACCTGTTTTTAGGAGGCAATTTAATTATTGTTTGATTTTATACTAATGTTATATATCTGATGTTAGCCACCCTGAGCCCGACTTTGGCCGGGGAGGGCAGGATATAAATAAAATATTATTATTATTATTATTATTATTATTATTATTATTATTATTATTATTATATCTCATGCTAATACTGAGTCACCATCCTGGACTTCCAGGGCTGCAACTTTGGCATCCCTGGAAGACCCAAAATCACAGGTCTGGGTGGGTTCCAGAAAGCCACTATTGTCAACTCCTTTCCTAGATAACGAGATCATCTCTGGATCACCCCAGCACCCCACCATTGCTGCCCAGATCAAACCACATTATAGACTACCACTATGAGGCACAAGTAACAATAAATATAGGGCACCCAGACCAGGATTCCACCCCCCTCCCCACAAAAAAAAGAAAAGATGAACAGTAGATTCAGGATAGATATAATACACAATTCGCTTGTGGAACTCTGCGACATGATTATGATTATTGGTTGGTATCCAGCTAAGTTCCTACTCAGATTAGACCTATTAAAACCAATTAGGTTAGTCATGGTCATGGATTTCAATGGGTCTACTCTGAGTTGGGTTTAGTTATTATCATTGGGCTGTATCTAAGTCCTGCTCAGAGCAACCCCACTGAAATGAATGAGTTTTAGTTAGTCAGTCAGTTCACTTCAATGAGTCTACCCTGAGGACCAGCATTGGATGAAACCTATTACTTTTGCTGTTACACACATTACTGTTTTAGTTACAGATTACATCAAGATAAAAATATATGCTGAAAATCACTTAAATATTTCCCCCCCCCAAGTGCCGCGAACATTTTCAACAACAGGAAAATAAATAAATGAAAAGTATTAGAGAAAATCACAGAGAATACACAGATCTGCTTAGCGTGATAGCTAAATAGGTACAGAATCAGAATTAGCAGGGACAATTACAGCTAATGGTGAAACCTCCAGGTTCAGGGACAGTCTACCTCTGAACAGCATGTGTGAGGGGGGGAAGAAGGGAAAGCCATTGCCTGAATGCCCTTCCATGGTCACATCTGGCTGGCTGCTCCTGGGAAGAGGGTGATGAGCCCTCCATCCAGATGTTGTTATCAGCAGCTCTCATCAGCCCCAGCAAGCATGGCTGAAGGTCAGGAATGATGGGTGTTGTACTCCAACAACATCTGCAGAGCCCCAGATGTTGCAGATGTTGCAGCCCCCAGATGTTGCAGCCCCAATTTCTGAGCTGCGTGAACCGACAAGGCAGCCCCTATGTTCGCAAGGAGTGACTATTCTGCACAATAGCCACGGTGGAATTTGAACGCAAGTCCAGCGGCCCCCACTAAATTAAATCACAGTCACGGGGGGCAGGCCCCTTGCGATAGCAAAATGGAGCCTCCTCACTCACAAGCAGTCTACCTCTGAACGCCTCGTCATTTGAGTTCTCCTGATGACCACCAACTTCTCCCTCCTTTTCCCATGGGTATTAAGAGGAGTCGCGAAGGGGACTGCCCAATATCTCTGAATATGTAAAAGACTTGTTGTCCGTTGCTCAGTCCCTGGGAGTGTCCTGATGCCTGCTGCCCTGGAGAGACTCTGCCACCCAGTGCAGACCGCACTGAGCTAGATGGAACAGTGTTTTGGCTCGCTATAAGGCAACCGCCTTCCTATGTTTCCTAAAAAGCGGCAAACGCTCCTTTGCTGGAGGTACAGAAGCAGTGGTCCGGCGGCCACCTGCCAGAGACACTTCACCCCTGCATCGATCTGCTGGGGTCAGACTAGATGACCCCCAGGACCCCCTTCCCATCGAAACACCGACTTACCCATTGTCGAAACCAGCACTGTGAGCAGAAGAAGGGCTCTCTCCCTCCCTGAGCTGCCTGGGGTCCCCATGGCTTTCCCCCCCTCTTCTTTCTTTTTTTTTTTTGGTTACTGTACAATCCCTACAGCCACATGGAGGGGAAGAGTTGGCGATGGCGGAGACGGCGGTTCCTTGGCGATGGGTGCCTCGGAGGGTGGCACCCTTGGTTTAAGAACCTGGCCGGCCCGGGAAGGATGCCGTCTCGGCAGAAACGCCGAGCCAATGGGAGCCTGGCATTCGGTTTCGTGGGGTGGGGTGGGGTGCTTTGGAGCCAAGAAGGGGGAAGAACAAGCCAGAGCGGAACAAAAGTGAAAAGGGGGCATTTATGCCCGCTGGCTCGTTAAATGTTGCTCCACACGCTCCGGCGACATAGCTGGGCAAAAGAGCGGCCATTGTCAAGCCGCATTCTCGGCTGAGGTGTAGGCGATGTCACGGCCTCCAGAAGGAATGCCAGAGGAGATGAAGCCTCAGGGCAAGAGCGGTGGAACAGCCTGGTCCAAGGCCTGCATCCCTCTCTTCAGCCTCCCAATGGGTCGTTCTTATTATTCTCCTTAATATGGATTAAATTTATTGGTCACCTTTTTAACTGAAGCGGCTTACAGTGGTACCTCGGGTTAAGAACTTACTGTACAGTGGTACCTCGGGTACATACACTTCAGGTTACATACGCTTCAGGTTACAGACTCCGCTAACCCAGAAATATTACCTCGGGTTAAGAACTTTGCTTCAGGATGAGAACAGAAATCGTGCTCTGGCGGTGTGGCAGCAGCAGGAAGCCCCATTAGCTGAAGTGGTGCTTCAGGTTAAGGACAGTTTCAGGTTAAGAACAGACCTCCAGAATGAATTAAGTTCTTAACCCAAGGTATCACTGTAATTCGTTTTGGAGGTCTGTTCTTAACCTGAGTACCACTTTAGCTAATGGGGCCTCCTGCAGTCGCCGCGCCGCTGCTGCGCGATTTCTGTTCTCATCCTGAAGCAAAGTTCTTAACCCGAGGTACTATTTCTGGGTTAGCGGAGTCTGTAACCTGAAGCGTCTGTAACCTGAAGCATCTGTAACCCGAGGTAGCACTGTACAATGTGTAAAACAAATGAGCACATGCGTTCAGACGAAAAGGACAAAGACAACCCTATTTTTAAACGGCAAGTTTAAAACATGCCCACCCACTCAAAGAGGCCACAGACGATTACAAACCGAAGGCCTGGCACAAAACAACATCCCCTCCAGCATTTCTCTGATTAAAATAGCGACATCCTAAGGGAAAGCAGGACATTCCGCGATCAAATCAGAAACTGGGATGGCTTCTGTAAATACGGGACAGTCCTGGGAAAATAGGGACACTTGGAGGGTCTGAATTAAAGGTTTTTCTGCGCACCTAAAGGCATCTAATGACGGCACCAGGCAAACCTCCCTGGAGAGGCCATTGCATAGGCAGGGAGCCACCACAGAAAAGGCCCGTTCTCATGTTGTCACCCTCCAGACCTCTCAAGGAGGAAGCACACAAAGAAAGGCCTCAGATGATGAGGTCTGGGTCCGTTCATATGGGATGGGGCAGTCTCTGAGGTATTGGGAGACCTGAGCCACATAGGTCAAAACCAGCCCTTTGACCTGGGCCTGGAAACTGGCAGCCAGTGCAGCCAGGCCATGAATGGTGCTGATTCTACAACCCAGTTTGCTGAGGAGAGCAGCAGTGAGGGCTTGGATTATTCACCCCGAGGGCCACATTCCCTTGTGTGGGGCCACATGTCACTGGTGGGTGGAGCTAGAGGCAGAACTAGGTGGAGCGGCAAATGCAAAAATTACATTAAACATACTGTAATAACAATAATTTATGCAGTCTAGCTTCCAACATAATAATACCGCAGCAAAAAGTCAACCGCTAAAAACTTCATGATACAGGGCTGCCTTCAGATGTCTTCGGAAAGTTATGCAGTTGTTCATCTGATTGATATCTGATTGACATCGATCTGTTTGACATTTGTTCAGCAGTTACTTCAAAATTAATCCCACAAAATTCAGCTAGTTTTGGCACATGCTCACCCACCCACCTACTTTCCCAGGGCCCTTTTAAGACACGTTTAAAATACATCCCACAAAAATCCTGAGAGCTGGAGTATACCCCCAAAGAGAGCTACAATTCCCAGCACCCATAACAAACTACAGTTCCCAGGATTCTTTGGGGAGGTGGAATATGCTTTAAATATATGGTGTTTACAGCGGTCCTGGAAGCTTTTAGACTTTTATTGTGGGGAAGATAGATGGGTCAGGGCTCACCAGGACAGGCTCAACCCTGAAGCGCATGATCACTCCCTCCTTCCAGATCCCTTGAAGCCTTGATCCTGAGCCGTGCTTTCCATGTGATCTGGATCCCTTGCCTGTGCTTGTAGGCACAACATTCCACAAAGCTGGGGCGACTGAGTCTGGGCTGACAAAGGAAACTTTGATTTTTTTATCCAGCTGGGCTAAGCAGTCCAAAGTGGGCGGTTCGGAGGCCGGTGCTGCAATGAGGACTGCTGTGTCCAAGGCAGGACACCAGAAAGGCAAGGGAACGAGACAGGCTAGGAACGTTGGAAGCTGCCTTTATACAGAGTCAAATCATTACTCCATTTAGCTCAGTATTTTCTATACACTGACAGGCTGTGGTTTTCTAGGATTTCCATTAGAGATCTCTCCCAACTCTACCTAGAGTTGCTGGGGATTGAACCTGAATCCACTAAGCCCTGGCTACAAGAACAATGGTATCCCAGCCTACGGGGGGGGGGGGGGAGTTATGGCAAACCACAGTTCCCAGGATTCTTGCTTAGAGCGTTTAGCCTCAGAATGTCCATGATCTTGGAGGACAGGTGGAGGCTTGTCACCTCTCCCTTCTCCCTCTTGATGGAGAAAACTGGGATGAAAGTTGTAAAAATTGACTGAAGATGCAGCACTCCCTATTTGGTGAAACAGTGGAATTATTCAACCTGGGGTGCCAGCATAGCAACAGTGGTGAAAGTGTTGGATTGGGATCTGGGAGACCAGGGTTCAAATCCCACTCAGCCATGAAGCTCATTGGGTGACCTTGGGCCAGTCCTTATCTTTCAACCTAACCTACCTCACAGGGTTGTTGTGTGAATAGATAAAACAGGAGGACCATGTACTCCGCCCTGGGCTCCTTGGAAGAAAGGTGGGATATAAATGTAATACATAATACGTGAACTGAAGCTTCTCATGTCATAATCTGAGGCACACAGTAAGAGATGCCAGAACAGAACACTCTGCACTTTCTCAGAGGTACTCAGAGTAGTGTAGTTAGCATAATTCTACTCAGCCACAAAGCTCACTTACTGACCTTGACTTGATCACTCGCTTCTCTCATTCTCAGTCTAACTTACCTCACAAGATTTACTCTGCCTCAGGCCCCTTGAGGAAGAAGCAAGGATATATCGTTTCATCATTTTACTTCGACGATCTGCCTTTCAGCATTTGGATCTCTGTTGCCCTTGTATTTTGGAAGTTGCTTTGAGAAACTCCTTCATAGATGCGGAAAAACAGCACAATAAATGTTTGAAATAATAAATAAAATACTGTAAAATAAATGGAAATAACCCAGCCGACGTTGAATGCCAGCAGGGTGGCAGTATGAGGTGCCTGAATTTGAGAGTTTAACAAATGCTCAGAAAAACAAAGTGTGCAATCTCTAAATTTGTAGCTGTCAACCCTTGAACATTTGTCTTAAAATTCAAGTGTTGTCGGCCTGCTCACTCACAGACGGCTGCTTAGGATGTGATTTTTCTCTCTGGGCTACTACAGTGGAAGATCAGCTGTACCTAACTAAATTCTACTTGAAATGAGAACCAGTGTGTTGTAGTGGTTAGTGTGTTGGACTAGGATTTGGTGGGGGGACGGATGGGCCAGGGCTCTAATCCTCACTGGCCATGAATGAAGCTCATTAGGGTTAGGGTAACCATGAACAGCACTTTTGAGCTCCTTGGAGGAAATATGGGACAGAAATCTAATAAATAAATATCCAGAGACCCGTTGAAATGAATGAACCTGAGTTAAGCAATGCCCATTCATTTCAATGGGTCTACCCTAAACAACTCTAATTTACTGGTGTGGATCTGCTAAATTGTATATATGTACATAGTTTTAATTCTATCAATGTTTATTTATTTTTTTTAAACGATTGTCTTTTTCTAGCTGTTCTTATTTTTATCTGTAAGCCGCCTTGAGAAAAAAGGCGGGATGTAATATAAATGTGCACGTATTATAAATATATCAAATTCCCAGTCCTCATTTGAAGTAAGGAGCCCCATGCAAATCAACAGTCCTTGCTCTCGAATAAATAATCAAAAAGAGCACAGGATCTCAGCCTGCGAGAACCGGGAGAGGACGGGAAACCCTTAAGGTCTTAAGCAGACGCGCGTTGCCCCCCTCCTCCACCGCCTGCTGAAAAGCGCCCTTCCGCCCTTGCTTGCCTTTGACGACGGAAGTAGGGCAGGGACGTCACTCTGCGCCCTCTTCCTGCTTGGGGTTGGGCGGGGGGACATTGGAGCGAGTGGCGCCGCGGCAAGATGGCGGTGTCTCTATTAAGGTGACTGCGGGGCGGGGGGTGGGGGAGAAGACGGGAGCGAAGCGCTGGGAGGGAAGAGAAGGAGTGGGAGGTGGGGGGGTCATTCCTGGCTGTCTGGGAAATGGGGCGTGTTCTGTGAGGGGCCGTTTGTCGGGGGGGGGGCACCTGTGCCCTTGGGTGCGACTGGGTGACATTGGTTTTTACCCTGAAGGTGTGTTTTTTTTTAGCGCCGTTCCGTTATCCTCTTGCAGAAGCTGAAATGCAAACGTAAAGAGTTTTGTTATCCTGGTACATGTACAAAGTGCGTTTTCACGTGCACCAGCAGGCTGTGCCTGCCTTTCTGCTTGCATGCACACGCCCCACACCTGTCGGCACATGGGTACATAATGTTTTTCGGTACCACATATCTTTGTGCGCATGTAAACGTGTGTGTGCAGAGATGTAATCTGTGTCTGTATGCGCTCACTCACAAGCCCCACAGATGTAAGATGCACGCATTTAAGCATTATGCTCATAGCTAAGTATATAAGTATATGCATATATGCTGTTGCTCGTATTATTATTTAATTTATTACCCACCCTTCACCTTAAGGTCCCAGGGTGCATTACAGCATTAGAACACAAAATTGCAACACCACGTTAAAACAGTTTGATACTGCTTAGGTAGTTTCAAACATAGTTAACGACAAAGTTCAGTTGGTGTAGCATGAGGCTCTTAATCTCAGGGTCGTGGGTTCGAGCCCCACATGAGGTGAAAGATTCCTGCATTGCAGGGGGTTGGACTAGATGACCCTCAGGGTCCCTTCCAGCTCCACAATTCTATGATTGCATGTCAGTGTTATGTGCCTATGCATGTTTCTGCAAATGCATTTATTTGTGACACACCCACCCATAAACCCCCACAGCTGTGTTATGCTTATGCATTCAGTACATGTCCATAGGCATTTCCACAAACTGAGACATGTGTTTGCACACAAGCAGACATGCTGGTGGGCCTTCTCCACACACAGAAGCCATGGACACAGAAGGAGGCAATGGGACTGCACCCCTGACCCTGCCTCTAATGTCCTATTCTGTGTCAGCCCTGCCCCATGGACATTTGTGTGCTGTTATAGGTACCTGCACCAGGAAAGCCTATGTGTGAACAACTTTTCACCCGTTGGTGTTCCCATGATCAGAACCCCTGATCATGCATGGGTTCAGATCACATGCAAGCCTATGCATGACCTGTCATTTGCCTGTTGATTTTCCCAGTATAGATACCAGTGTCAGTGTGCCAGTGTTCAAGGCATAGGGCTGGTGCCATGCATGATGTCAGCAATGCAGTCCCACCCGCCTCTTCTCCATGTGGGCAAAGCTTCTACATGTAAAGTACATGTGACACCTTAAAGACAACCAGCAAACTATTAGGGAGCACGCTTTGGTTTTCTGTTTCCTCCGATGCATGAAGCATAATATTAGATTATGGCAGCTGTGTGAATGTGCTTTGATGGGCAGGGATGAAGAGGAGTGAGGCCAAATGGAAAGGAAATCCGTGAAAAACAGACACCGATAAAAGCAGAATAGTTACTATTACTGTCACCAAGGCAATGTTGGTGCGAACACAAATATCCTGGCACTGGTAACCTAATTAATACCATGTAGTGCGATTAAAAACCCATTATCTTGATTCAGTCACAGGTTTTCGTTTGATTGAATTTCTTCATCAGTTGTGATTTAATTTCACACTGGAGTTTTCCCTGAAAGCTCTTTGTTTCAGAATGGCTACTTGTAAGTTCAGTAGGCAGGTGTCCAGTGAGGCTGAAATATTCTCCAACTAGTTTCTAAATGCTGCCCTTTCTGAAGCCTGGTGTGTGTTCATCTATTCTTTTGTGTACATGTGCTTGTTGCACTGCAAACATGGGTCTCTGTTTGTGCATAAGCTGAAATGCATGCATGAGTTTGTGAGAGTGTTTGCCTTGCATGCGTACGCTTACGTGTGTGCTTCATTGCAGTCAGATGTGCATAAGCTGAAATGCACGAATAATATATTTGTGGCACTTGTGAGCATGTGTGCAGTTGTACATTTCGTGTGTGTCCCTAAGTTTAAATATATATGCTGGCTTGTGGCATTGTGAATACATCTTAGTGTATGCATGCTTTATTGTATGGAAGTGTGCAGTAGCTGCAAAGCATATGTAATCATTTTGTGGAACTATGCACAGGCTGTGTATATGCATCTCTGAACACCTGAGCTTAAATGCATGTGCAGGTTTATGGTATTGTAGTCATATATGCCCATGCTTTATCGATGTGGGTTTAGACGCGCACATCTAAATTTAACATTTGTAGGTTTGTGAAATTGCAAATATCTGTAAGAGCACCTGTCTGTGTCCATATGTGCATACAATATGAAAGGTGTGCATACATGTGCAACATTGAACACATGTCCCTGTATGTGTGAGTTGATTCCCACATGTATGTGCATCACTTATCAAGTGGCAACTTATCACACTTATCAAGTGTGAATGAGCTGTCACGGTTCTGCCACCATGCTCAAGAGTTTTCTTTTCACCCAGTGCCAGTTCAGAAGCAATGCTTTTCCATGGAACCACTTCACATTCTCAACCGCCCTGCAGAAAATAATAACGGGAAACGTCCTAGTTTCAGAAAAATAACCATCACACTTTGCCACTCGCTTCCTACGAAACGTGTTCATCACCAGGCTTTCAGCCGGTCTCAATTCTTATTTCTTTGCCCCTCTTTCCTGCCTCATTTTGACCTGCCTGTATCTAATTTCCAGGGGAAATCGGCAAAATTGGCACTGTTGACATAGGCTGCCATATGTCTGGATTTCCGCCCAGACGCTGCTGACAAATGCAGGATTCTGGATATGTCTGGGAAATTCTGGACATATGGCAACCCTAATTTTACCCAAACTTCCCAGAATTCTTGGAAGAAACCTGATCCGGCAAAGTGGGGTAGCTGGAAACCGGAGAGAAAGTCCTTCACACAGTGCATTGTTAAATTATAGAGTGTGCTCCCACGGGAGGTCAGAATGGCCACCAACTTGGATGGCTTTAGAAGAGGAATAGACAAATTCATGGAGGAGAGAAGGCTACCAGCTGCAGTGGCTAAGTATATTCTTTCTCCACTGACAGAGGCAGCCACAGAGGCAGTTGCAAGGAATCTCAAGAGAAGAGAGTAATATTGCACCCAGGTCCTGCTTGCGGGCTTCTCACAATAATCCGGAAGACCACTGTAAGAACAGGATTCTGGGCTAGGTGGGCCTTTGGCCTGATCCAGTAGTCCTCTGCTTAGAAGCAAGTTTCCTTTTTTATGTGTCAATTATCTCCAACACTAGTGTGTCCTTTAGACAAAGTCCACTCCAGTCCCCATCTCTAAACTCCTTGAGCTATGACCGGCTGCCTTGTGAATCACTAGTTTTTTGCTGGTGTGTCACCTTTGAATGTCAGCCTGACAACATCTTGACGGGATCTGTCTAGAATAGCTCCTGTAGCTTGCAGGGGTGTGTGTGTGTGTGCCTGTAATAAAAAAAAGAAATTGAAACCCTTAATTTACCTCTTGCTCATGGTGTCAGTTTGCGACTGAAATGTGATGCTCACTGCACTGAAACAATGACCTGCTATTTTGCTAGCGCTTCAGGTGTGACAAATGACATCTGCAGAACGAAATGAAAGTTTGTTTTCTTTCTTGCTTTCGCCCCACCAGAAGCCTGCAAACCTTTACCCTTTAGGGGTGCAGGCATGAAATAACTGCTTTTTGTTATTGGCAGGGCTGGTTTTTCTCGCCCATCTTGGATATTTTGTGTTTAGTGAGCAAATTAAAATGAGCTGCATTTCAAGGATGGAGATGTGAAGGACTGGACGTTTGATTTTGTGTGTGTGGTGCACAGATGCACACAAATATATTCCCCCGTTCATTAATTTTTAAAAGAAGATTTAACGTACTGATCGACAAATACATAGCAAGCATTCATCTTTCAAAATTATGTACACACATTCCTTCAGCTCGATATACATAGATTTATATTAAATCTGTAATAAGTCACTGTTAGATCAATAAATATTTAAAACCTTTTATGAAATCCATATGTAGCATCTCTTCAGATGGATCTGTGAGAGTTTTGCAGCGGAAGTTGGGGAATTGCAACCAACTCCATTTCTGCCCCTTAATGGTTTGAATGGGTGGTTTCACATTTTATTTAAAAGCCTGGGCAGCCTGAACCTAGAGGTAAGCAGACCTGAAATATAATCCATTTCAGACTCATCCATCTAATAGCTGTTATTGTTTGCCACGGAAGAAGACTGCCTGGTCAAAATGCTTTTGGCAATATTGGATTGTGATTTACTTAAACCAATGGGAAGCTGGCGATATATTTCTCTGGCTGTGTAGTACACACCATATATTTAAAGTACATTCTTCCCCTCCCAATTTTTTTACCCCTTAAAGAACTATAGTTCCCAGCACCCTTGGGAAACTACAGTTCACAGAACTCAGGGGGGCAGACGGGCCTGTGCTTTAAATATATGCTGTGTACACAGCCTTAGTTGCAGTGCCAACATTTTATTTCGTTATTGTGTCGGAAGGTTTTAGACACATACACACCCCAGTATAATAACAATAATGGTTTCTGTGTGATTATCGAGCAAAACGTGTTGTGTTTTCATGTTTCCTGCCTTGCACTGTGTCTTGGTGGGAAGAATAAGGCTTCAGTTGTAAATTCAAAGAGCACTTTTGTTTTTCAGATTAGCCAGCCGGCGATGCCTCTGTGTTCGTCTCGGACCGGGACTCTCCACGCGGCAGTGAGTTTATGACAGTAAAAAAAATGGGCTTTTGTTAATTCTCCTCCTGCTGTTTGGATCCTTGCAAGATTCACTCCTCTGCCAGTTTGTTCTCCCATAATTCATGGGCCATTAAAACGGCTGGCTAGCTGTTAATGCTGTGATTGGCACTTTATAGAATCTGCAGGTGCTGCTCTCAGGAAATATAAATCAAAGGGCGTTCGTTGGTTTACTTGCCAACGACTTGGCTTCAGATGGTCCTTTCCATTCACCCTCTGTCTCTGTGCCCCTCCACCACACCCTTATTTATTGCAAACAAAAGTTGTCCCTAAACAAGCTTCCGATCAGAGCCCTACAGGAGAGGAAGTTGGTGCATCAATTTTATTTTATTATTTAAATAATTTCCCACTTTTAAAAAAATAACCCTGCTCTTCACCTCCACAAAACTCCTTACAGAAAACAAATGAGGTTGATCCCATCCTCAGACTTACAGTGTCCTATTTTAGAAGACCAAAAAAAGGAAAAGGGGTGGGGAGGAAGGAGGAATAACAACAACAGCAAAAGTTATGCACCTCCGGTTTGAGGCATTGTTCGTTTAACAAACCATGAGCGGCCCATGAGTCACCCATGAGATGATCGAACCGTGGCTTTTCCTCCCATTTTAGGACCCACCCTGTTCTCTTGATTGCAATGCAGTATCTTCCCATGTTCCTAAGCACAGCACAGGCCCCAGCGCCATTCTCCTCTCCTGTGTTTTCTTTTCCAGGGTGGTCCCCATGGCAACGACGGCAAAGGAGGAGATGGCCCAGTTTTGGGAGAAGAACACCCGGTCCAACCGTCCTCTGTCCCCTCATGTCACCATCTACCAGTAAGAGCTGGCTTTGTTTAAGAAGGGAGGCGCTCGCATTTCCAATTAATTGAGATGAAGAGCAAGATTTAGGACTGGCACGGGGACGGAGTTGGTGGGTGTTTTTTTGCAGCATGTCGTCAACACAATTTATACTGGGCCGACCAGACATCATTCCACTTTGTTAGATGTTCTGCAAGGCTTCCCCAAGGCTTAACACATTATTGCCATCTTCTGCTATAGGTTCAGAGTTCCTGTGTTAAATATACAAAGCCCCAAGCAGCTTTGGCTCAGGATACCTTAAGGACCACCTGAGCCTTCGTATCCCAGCTGGATCACTGAGATCACCCAGAGGAACCCTTTGCCACGTTGGCAGGAATCCTGAAAGGGCAGTCAACAAAAGAGCGGCTTACTTAAAGGGAAAGGGGTGGACATTTGGATTTGATGCTGTTGCACACTACAGGGGAAGCGTTGCCCCTCAGTGGGTAGAGCATCAGTTTTGCATGCAAGTTCAACCCCCGGCTTCTCCAGGTAGGGCTAAGACTCCCTGCCTGAAACCTTGGCTCACTATAAAGCAGCTTCCTATATTCCATTGGCTCCCTGGATGCGGAATTCGCACCCTGTTCCCCTTGCAGCATCCTATTCCTTCTTTCTTCACAGTGGCGCTCAGAAGGTCCGCTGCTTTCCCTTTAAGCTGGTCTCTCTTTCTTCCACCGCCCCTCCAGGATTCCTGCCATTGTAGCAAAGTCATTCCTCAGCCACCTCCGTAGATTCCTCCATCCCTTCTCCTCATCTGGCTGGATTCCTGGCATAATTCTGGGTACAAGCACAGAATGAGCTGGAACAGTTTCTCCATCCTGGGTGATTTACACTTGGAGAGTCACCGATTCTCCCCCTCCTTCCCCAAATCAGTTCTGTTTTGAGTTTATTAATAGCCCACATACACAAACAAGATCCCAAACTCAATATTTGACTCCATATAGTGAGGGGGAAATAAAATAAAAAGTACAAGCAATTCCACTAACTGCAACTGTGCATTGCAGCTGAGGAGAGGGCCTTCTCTGTGGTGGCCCCTAAACGGAGGAATTCTGTCCCCACCACAGAGATGCATTTTGCACAACTTCATTCTGCAGTTTCTGTCATATGCTGAAGATACCTCTTTAGCCTGGTCTTTGACACCTGAGAGATGTACATATATGCTTTAGGACCTGCTACCAGCTGCAGTGGCCGTTAATAGCCTCCTCATCCATGGATTTGTCTAGCCCCCTTTTAAGCCACCCTAGTTGGTGGCCATCGCTGCTTCTTATGGGAACAAACTGCATCGTTTTTTGCACTGGGTGACTACATTGTCAGCATTGAGAGACCTCTTCCCTCTCTCAGCCTCTTTTATTTTTTTCTTCCAGTGCAGTTAGATCTGTGCAAAATGTTATTTTTTGGGGTTTTACTTTATGCTGATCTGTGTTTTTAGTGCTGTCTGAATGCTGGGTTGTGAAGGTTTTATGTCGTTTACGTAGGGATTTATTTATTTTTGGTGTGTCTTACTGGTTTCTGAAAATAGCCCAGGGACTTTGGTTGATAGGCAGTCTAGAAACGGAGTAGCTGAATAATCAATTGAACAAAGGCTTTAAGACCAGAGTGGGAAGCCATTTTGGCCCCTCGTTATCTCCTTCCACCCTGTGTGCCAACTTTGACAGGTGGGTGGGGTCACCCACCTGTCAATCACCTGATGCTATGATGATGTCAGGTGACCAAAGGGTGGCTTCTCTCCCTTCCACCAGCCAAAGTTCTAGGGCAGAGAGAGGGGTTCCCTGCGAGGGAACATGCTAGTGAAGCAGGACCCAGTAGGATTTAACTCTCCGTTCATCAGCTGATGAGCGGAGGGCTCAATCCTGCTCTCTGCAGGGGTCTGCTTCACCAGTGCGTTCCTCATGGGGAATACGCTGGTGAATCTGCAGCCAGCAGGACTTAACCCACCTATCAGTTTACATCAGCCAGCGACACCAGCTGATTAGGCAGGTGGGTGTGGTTTGGAGGAAAGGGACTGGTGGGCCAAATAAGAACCCGCTGGCAGGCTAGAATGGGCCCATTGGCTGCAGGTTCCCCATCCCTTTTTTAAGAGAGTTTGGTGGGATGGGGTGGGGGAAGAAAGAGCTGTTGTGAACTGAATGTTGGTGGCAGTCTGGCTAGACTCTGGTGCCTTGCTTTGTGCCCCATCTCACTGGCCTCTGTTTCTTCTTTTTTCAGCTGGTCCCTGCCCATGATGATGTCCATTTCTCACCGTGGCACAGGAGCTGCAATGAGCCTAGGTACTTTGGGGGTCTTTCCTTTGTCACCTTCCTCTGGACCCCACTCAGTGCCCTCCTTACAGCTGCGGCTCCCTCAGTGCAGAACGGCCTGTAGCCTTTCTGCTGTGCTTGGGCTTCCCAGAGGCGCCTGGAGCAATGGGAGAATGCTGCTGAATTTCAGGAAATGTGTTTTTTGCCTTAACATGGGACATGCGTATGTGTCATGCATTTAAAAAGTGCTACCCCCTGCCCTTTGCAGTCTCAAGTGGTACAGCCCGCTCTCATGCCTGTCAGCCAAGAGGCACTTCGCCAGATTCATCTCAAGCAGCCAGGGGAGATTGGGGAGCAGAAGAAGATTTTATTTTTTTTAATGCCCTGGAGAAGTCAGGGCAGGCAGCAAAATGAGAAGCATGACCACTGGGAAACAGCGCGACAGCTTGGGCCACGTTGGTCCTGCGTTTTGCAGGATGCTCCTTTGGCCGGGGTGGCGGGCGAAGTGTCCTGGGAGGGTTTTGCTGACCAGTGACGGGCAGGTGGGCAGGAAGGGAACAGATCTAAGAGCAGCTTGGCGGTCTTCGCCCTTGCTAGCTTCGCCTGCCCTTCCCCACTGCCCCTGCCATCCATTCTGGCAGTGCCATCTGGAAACAGCGAGGAGAAGCCTTGAGGCTCAAAAGGAAGGAGCTGCCGCCGCCGCCGCTCTTCCAGCCAACCCAGGCGCTCTCATCAAGCTGTCCTTATTGCGTATCAGCTGTCCCCGGCGCATGTCAATCCGGCTCTGCGTCCCAGCTCTCGCCCGTGGGGTTTGCCTTTCTCGCCTCTCTTTGCTCAGCTAGCTGAGGTTGCCTGTGCATTGGTAGCTGATCTGTAATTTGCCTGGAAAGGAAACTTTCCTCCAGAAGCTTTAAGGGGCTTTGTCAAAGCTCAAGCCACTGCTAATCCGGCCTTGCTTGTAGCTGTTCTGTGTCTCACCCTGATGGATGCTCCTTACTCTAGTTGGTGGCCTTATAAGCTGAGCAGAGCCGTGGTATTAAGCCACTTGGATTGAATTCGCCATTTTACTGTATTGTGATGTCTGATGGTTGGCATTGGCAGAGCGCTCTGTCCAGGGCTGATCAGTGCCTGCAAAACGCCCCTTTTGCTCAGCTGCCTCTTTACCTGCCGCGCACTAGATGTCATATACTGTATGGCTTGTCTTGGAGGTGTGTCCTGGGCGTAGGTTCTCCGGCAGCATGTAACTTGCAAAGCACAGGTAACAAATGTGAGAGGTTTTTCAGGGGCCTGAGAGTGGTATGTCTGCCTCCCATATCCTTAGCATCCCTGGGTGCTCCCAGACAGCCAGAATTTCACAGGAGGGGCTCAAGCTCAAACTGAAATCGGAGGTTTTTGCAAATAAAGCAGATGTTCTCTGTTGCCATTGCACACCATTGCACAACAAATCCACTCCCCCCCCCCTAAGATAAGGTCTTTTTACATATGAACATAAAAAGAACGTGTTGGCTCACGCCCTTGTCACATCTAGTCCAGCATCCTGTTCTCCCAGGGGCTAAACAGATGCCTCAGTGGCAAGGCCTTGAGCTGGATCCCTTCACAAGAGGACTCTCCCCTCCTGTGGCTTCCAGAAATTGATATTCAGAAGCATTTCTGTCTCCAACTGTGGAGGCAGAGCATAGCCTATCAATGGCCTTTTCCTACAGGAATCAGTCTAATCCTCTTTGTGGGTTGCTGTTACTGCCTCCTGTGAGAGTAGGTTTGCAGTTTGCAAAGCGAAAAGGTGGGCAACACATTGAAAAGTGGGACAATGATTTAATGGGAAAACAGCTAAACACCCTGCAAAAAGTTCACGGTGGCTGTAGGGCGAATGCGCATTGCTTTATAACTACCCTATGAACCATAAAGTTGTTACAGTAAGTGCCACACTTTTCACATGGGGGCGGGGTTTAAGGTGCCAGTACTGCATATCTTTGAGTACCCCCAGAAAAAAGCACTACCTATGAAAAAATCAGAATGAATGCTCAGACAAAAATCAGGCCTAGTCCAGCCTCCGCATCAGCTTTGTGCAGAAGACTGCTCGATAAACAGGTTGTCCAAAGGAGCCCATTTCTCTTGTGTTTTTCTCCCCAGGGGTGTCGCTCTTTGGCTTAAGCGCTCTGATCCTCCCGGGACACTTTGCTGACTACTTGGATCTGATCAGGTCCCTTAGCCTGGGGCCTGCCCTCATCTACTCTGCAAAGTTTGCCCTGGCTTTCCCCTTGACCTTCCACACCTGGAACGGAATCAGGCATCTAGTGAGTAGCTCCTTTGGAATATGGATGCAACTGGGGAGCCTCTTGGCATAAAAGAGACAGTGGTGGTGTAGCGGTTAGAGCACTAGACTGGGACCTACAGACCAGGGTTCAGATCCGAACTCAGCCATGGAACTCACCAGTTGACCTTGTCCTAATCTTCCTTGCCCCGTTGCTGCTGTCGTTAATATTAATCATTGATTTCATTCTTTATTTTATTTATTTAATGTATTTGTTGCTTTTTATTTTTTTTACCACTGTTACAATATGGAAGCAAACAGATTGAAGCCAGCATAAAATAAAGCAAAAAAAAATTCTAAAGGGCAATCCTGTTTTTAAAAGGCAGGAATAAAACAACCCACCAAGTCATGAAGCCCACAGAGAATTATAAGCCAAAGGCCTGGCTAAATGTTTTTGCCTGATGCCTAAATATATATATGAATTCTTCCCATGATGCATCCTAGAGCCATTTGCAATATAATGACATAAGTAATCACTGAGTTATTGGGAGGAGTTGCTGTTTATGTGTTCAGGTTTGCAGGCCCATTTTTATGGAACTCCCTCCCAGTTGAGGTCAGACAGCCCCCCCCCCCCCGTTGAAATTCTAGCCCTTACCAAAGACTTGTTTTTTTGCTAGAAGGCTTTTTAACTAAATTCTGATTTTATAGTTTCAGCTCAGTTTTATTTTCACTCTACTGAGTCTGCAGTACACCGCTTAGAGGCGACTGTGATTTAAATGGCGTACGAGCTGCTGAAGTAAACATATGAAAATAATTATAACAGTAGCACAATATTTAAAAAAATTAAAAATAGTAATAAATATTTTTAAAAAACAGATTAAAGCAACAGCACATGCACAAAATCAATTCAAACCGAAAGCAGGTGTCGACCGGGATAGAGATTTTAGAAGGCTTGTTGAAAGAAGAACTTTTTAAGTGCGTATCAGAAAGGCAGTAGAGAAAGCACCTGTCTGAAAGCGCTGTGGGAGGGAGTTCCAAATAATAATAATAATAATAATAATAATAATAATAATAATAATTTTTATTTATACCCCGCCCTCCCCAGCCAAGGCCGGGCTCAGGGCGGCTAACAAGCAATAATAAAAACAAGTTGAATGAATACAACTAAAAAACAAGATTAAAATACAACATTAAAATATTGAAACATTAAAATATTAAAATGCAGCCTCATCACAGGAGGAGAAAGGAAAAGGAAAAAGAAAGAGAGGGAGGGAATCAAATTGGTTCCAAGCCAAAGGCCAGGCGGAACAACTCTGTCTTACAGGCCCTGCGGAAAGAAATCAGATCCTGCAAGGCCCTGGTCTCATGAGGCAGAGCGTTCCACCAGGCCGGAGCCAGTGTTGAAAAGGCCCTGGCTCTGGTTGAAGCTAATCTAACTTCCTTAGGGCCGGGGACCACTAGGGTGTTGCTATTTATGGACCTTGAGGCTCTCTGTGGGGCATACCGGGAGAGGCGGTCCCATAGGTACGAGGGTCGTAGGCCGTGAAGGGCTTTAAAGGTCAAAAGCAGCACCTTAAATCTGACCCTGTACTCCACCGGGAGCCAGTGCAGCTGGAAAAGCACTGGGGGCTGCCAGGCTGAAGACATAAAGTGTGAAGATAAATTGGGGAGACCCTCAGATGCCACCTGGAGCTCCTTGGAGGAAAAGCAGGATAGAAATGTAATAGTAATAAATAAGAAGGTGGCTGTCCTGGTATTCAGTGGTATACCGTCTCTGTACATGGAAGCTTTGCATTGGGGATTCTGCCAGAGGAACATTGCTTGCCCACACATTCAGCAGACAAAAGGGGGAGGTTGGGCTAGTGGCAGGATGTCTCTGTGTGGGTAGCAGCCTGAGCCAGGATTAACTCGTGCAACACTGACCAACAGCTTTAAAAAACAACAGCCAGGTGCCTAAAAGCAAAGGGATGGAAAGAGTTGACTTCCTTACTTACTGTATTTTTCGCTCTATAGGACGCACTTTTTCCCCTCCAAAAATTAAGGGGAAATGTGTGTGCGTCCTATGGAGCGAATGCAGGCTCCTTGGCTTCAGCGATAGCAACGCAAAGCCTCCGAAGCGCAGAGGGAGCGCTCTCTCCGTGCTCCGGAGGCTACGCGTTGCTTTTGCTGAAGCCTGGAGAGCGAGAGGAGTCGGTGCGCACTGACCCCTCTCGCTCTCCAGGCTTCAGCGATAGCCGCCTAAGCCTTTGGAGTGCAGCGGGACCTCATGCTGTTCTCCAAAGGCTTCGGGTTCCTTTTGCTGAAGCCGGGAGAGCAAGACTCTCCTGGCTTCAGCAGAGAGGGAGAGCTGCGCAGCGCCCCTTCAGCGAAGCGGGAGGAGAAATGGAAGGGGCTCCGTTTCTCCTGCCACTTTGCTGAAGGGGCGCTGAGCAGAGAGGGGGAGAATTTTTTTTTCTTGTTCTCCCCCTCTAAAACAAGGTGCGTCCTATAGAGCGAAAAATATGGTATTTACTTCCTGTATTTATGACCCACCTATCCTTTGAAGAGCTCAAGGTGACACACAAGGTTCTCCCTCCTCATTTTATCCTCACAACAACCTTGCGAGGTAGGTCAGGCTGGGGGGCAGGGAGTCACCCAGGGTCACCCAGTGAGCTGAAAGCTGAGTGGGGATTTGAACTGTGGCCTCCCAGGTCTTCGTCCAGCACTCTAACCACTACACTACACATCCTGCACCCCCGGAGAAAGGAGCAATCATATTGCATGTTTGCATCCTTCTCTGCCATTTGCAGTGCTGCAAAGTGGCACTTCTTTTCAAAGCAATTAGATCTGTCAGCGTGTTTTCTCTCTGGGAGGTGGGGGGAGAGGACAACTGCTCTGATTGCTCACTTCTGGGACTCTGCAACATTCCCTTGAAAGCAACTGACTCTTCAGTACTTACCCGGGGCTGAGATTTGGGACAGACGGTTCTCTCTGAGAGAAGTGTGAGCTCTGTGTGTATGTGTGTGTGTGTGTGTGTCTGTTTTTCTCTTTAGAGGGAAAAAAAACCTTATAAAGGCCAACCCACTGACTCCCTTGCCCAGCTCCTGGGCATCTTATGCCTCTCCAAATGAGCATCTTCTCTTCCTCTTGACTCCAGATAGTATGCATGGATTCTTCTGCCTGCCCACGCCTCCCTTTGCTTTTGAAAAATAAGATCTGGAGGGCATTCTGGTTTACTGAGAGTCACAATCAGTGGCTGCCCCTTGGGGCAGGGGATGCCGATTGGTGGGCGCTGGGCTTGACAAATGGATTTTGCTCCCTGCGCATCAAGTGTGCCCTTGTACATTATTAGGGAGGCATAGAAGCTGCTGTCACTCGATACAAACGGCTGTCATCAGAAGCTGCCACAGCTAGAGAGAAGAATATTGCCAGGAGAAAGAAAAGAGTGATGTGTGCACTTCTCTCTCTCTCTCCCTCTCCCTCTCTCTCTCTCTCTCTCTCTCTCTCTCTCCACACACACACACACACGCACCAGCATACAATTGCAGAAAGCGAGAGTGATCTGGGAGAAAACCCCACAAACCTGCAACACTGCACCCCAATACCATACACCTGTCAATTCTAGTGCAGCAGTTTGGACCTGCTTGCATGCAGAGGAACTAATCTGTGAGCTGGGAAATGCTTTGTGGTGTTGAAAGCCGAGTCGTAGGTAACAGCACTTCCCTGGACACCTCTGAGGAGTAGGAACCCTTTCCAGGGGCCTAGGCAAGAGAGGTCTACAAACATTACTTGTATTTCTCTTTGAGGCCACAAATTACTGGACAAGACAGGCTAGGGATGGCTGCAGACATGGGTGTGCGTATTCATTTATGTATAGATATATGCTGATGGTATGTCTGGTGTAAATTATACAAATTACACCACCTACTTTGCATAACGACTTGTGCATAGCTCTTTCAAGTGCTCACGGAGCTTCAGATGCATTCTTGAGAGGCAATCGTTGCAGTTCCCTCGCTGCGAGAAGCCAAGCTACAGGGAACCAGGCAGAGGGCCTTTTCGGTAGTGGCACCCGCCCATCAGATGTCAAGGAAATAAACAACTATCTGACTTTTAGAAGACATGTGAAGGCAGCCCTGTTTAGGGAAGCTTTTAATGTTTAATAGGTTATTATATTTTAGTGTTTTATTGGAAGCTGCCCAGAGTGGCTGGGGAAACCCAGCCAGATGGGCGGGGTATAAATAAAAAATTATTATTATTATTATTATTATTATTATTATTATTATTATTATTACTACTACAAGGGTACCTCCGAATCCATCAGCTGTCATCATGGTGGTGAAAGTGCGAGTGCAGCAGTGTCCAGAGGGGCCCAGGTTGAGGAAAGCTAGCATACATGGTTTCTTACCCACCCACCCCACATTATCCTCCAAAGAACCCTGTGAGGTAGGCTAGTTTGAGATGCAGTGACCAGGCCGAGGTCACCCTGTCAGCTTCAAGGCTGAGTGGGGATTTGAAACTGGGTCTCCCTGGTACTAACCCAACACTCATAACCCGGGGGTGTCTAGTCTTGGGCTCTCCAGATACTGTTGGGACTACAGTTCCCATCATCCCTGACCATTGGCCATGCTGGCTGGGACAGATGGGAGTTTATTATTTATTTCATAAAATGTATATAATGGTTTGCTAAAAGAATAAACCAGTGAAATAATCAGTTAAAAACGGCTGTTTAAAACAACACTTTTGCTTCCCTCTCTCTCTTGTAGGCATGGGACCTGGGCAAAGGATTCAAAATACCCCAGGTCTACCAATCCGGAGTCCTCGTCCTTATCCTGACAGTATTGTCCTCCGTTGGGATTGCAGCAATGTGAAGCTGGGCGGAGCAGTCCTTCTCTCGTCCTCTTACCACTCCTGAAATCCTGTTCTCTTCCATCTCTTGAACGGTTTAGTTCGTCAAAATATCCGGAGCAGTAGAAGCTGAGGGGCAGCTTTTTGGCTAGGGAAACAGTCTGGGGTGGGGGCAAATGGTTCACAAATCAGCACATAGTTTAATAGTAAATGGTAATGAGACGATTCTTTCCTCCCTTCTCAGATCCTCCCAGATTATTGTAGAACCACTCTTTTCCTGTTTTTATTTTAATGTGCCACATGATCACCAGCTGGAGTTCAAGAAATCCCCTGTCCCGCTGTCCCCGAGGTAAAGCCTAGGGCTGGATGCGCAAGATTCCAAAGATGGCCAACAGCAGCCAAGTCCTGATTGGCTAAGAAGCTAGCATACCCACAATGCACTGCTTGAGCCATTGCTTTCCTCAGCTGCATGCTTCTTTTCGTTTCTCTCTTCCCCACCCCAGTCTTCCCCCAAAAAAGGCTTGAGACAATACCAGCCTTTGTCCCCCGCCTAGGGGCTGAGGGAGCTCCATTAGCACACTGTGTGAGCGAGTGTGTGGGTATATTTTTCACGAGGACAAGGGTGCCCATTGATAAGCGAGGCTCGCAGGCAAGAGCAGCACATTCAGCCGAAGCCACCTCCAGCGGCTGTCCTGCGCCTCACCCCTTTATCCCCAGAATGATGGCAGCGGCCGTGAGGCTTCGGGCCTGCGGCCTGTGGCTGCCTCTGCTGAGGTTGCTATGGCAACGTGCTGAAATGCTGCATTGCTCTCTTTGTAGGTGTGGGCCGCCAACATGGGCCAGGGGAAAAGAAAACAATGTCATCTTGGGCAAGGCCTGGTCTCATTGCTGCAGGTGTGAGGGGAGCCTTTGGCCCTCCGGCCAGACTCTGCCAAACTGCAGTTCCCATCAGCCCCAACAAGCATGGCCGGTGGCCAAAGATGATGGGAGTTGTAGTTTGGCAACGCCCGGAGGGAAAAAGCTTCCCCACACTGGCTCTGCTTCGGTGGAAGAACTTGGGTGGTGTAATTTCAGACCACTTTATCCAGCTCGCCATCTTTGCAGATGGATCCGTCCTGATAATGGGGAAGCTGCAGCCTTCTAGATGATGTGGGACTACAACTCCCATCACCCATCACCGTTTGCCATGCTCACTGGGAACGATGGGCATTGGAGGCCTCACATCTGCAAAGGCCACATGTTTCTCCAACCCTGTCGCAGACGAATTATCTTCTCGGACTCCGTAAATACAAGCCCATACTGTACCACCTCCTTCTGAAATGTTAAAGCCAGACAGCTTTCCCTCCCCATGAATGAAGCTGGGTTTCCTCTCTCCACCCTCTGTTCTCCACAAATGAAGCAACTTACTTCTCTGCGATCAGAACCATTGTTTGGGTTTTGCAAAGTTTCCACCTGTTTCTACTACTAATAAATTGTCCTCAGCCTTTCGTGGGGAACATGAAGTTACTGGTGCTATTTATTCGACATGTTTCTGAATAATCAGGGTATATCACAGTGGGTCTCGTCTCACTCAGCTGTTGTATGTCTTGGGTGGAGAACCTGGCCTGGTTTAAAAATACATGGGCCGTTCCAAGGTCCCCTACTGCCCAAGTTTTCAGGAAGAGATTGGTAGCTTCCAACCCTTCTTCCTCAGGTGGAATCCGCAAACCCAGATCTTCTGTATGCAAGAAATGTTCTCTGTTGCTGAGCAGAACTGGTGTGGTGTGGTTCAGCTGTTGCACTAGGACCTGGGAGACCAGGGTTCAAATTCTTACTTTGCCATGAAGCTCACTGCGTAACCTTGGGCTAGTCACTGTTTCTCAGCCTAACCTACCTCACAGGCTTGTTGTGAGGACAAAATGGAGCAGAGAATCATGTACATCACCTTGAGCTCCTGGAAGGAAAGCTGGGGTTTAAAAGGTAATATTAATAAATTGTAAGGGTGTGCAGCCCACCTGTCCTGGGTTCTTTGAATTCAACCCTTCCATGACCATCTGTCATAAAGCTAAAGGGACCCCTGACCACTAGGTCCAGTCGTGGCTGACTCTGGGGTTGCGGCGCTCATCTCGCTTTATTGGCCGAGGGAGCCGGTGTACAGCTTCTGGGTCATGTGGCCAGCATGACTAAGCCGCTTCTGGAGAACCAGAGCAGCGCACGGAAACGCCGCTTACCTTCCCGCCGGAGTGGTACCTATTTATCTACTTGCACTTTGACATGCTTTCGAACTGCTAGGTGGGCAGGAGCAGGGACCGAGCAACGGGAGCTCACCGCGTTGTGGGGATTCGAACCGTCGACCTTCTGATCAGCAAGTCCTAGGCTCTGTGGTTTAACCCACAGTGCCACCTGTGTCCCTTACCATCTATCATAGGTGTGTGGAATTTTTGGCCCTCTGGATGTGGCTGAACTACAATTCCCATCATCCCTTGCTGCTAGCTATGCTTGCTGGGGCTGATGAGAGTTGTACTTCAATAAGACTTGGCCAAAGATTCCCCAGTCCTGATCTCCCACAATGATAGGGATTTTTGCCCATATCAGGTGAGGTTGGTTGATCAGGGTGCAAAACCAGCTGGCAGCCTGCTCCAAAGCACATCTGGACATGTACCTGGTTAAATTAAAACGGAACGAGTGGGTCCCATAAATGGCTTTCAACTATGACCCAGCTCCCAAAAAGGGCTGGTGACAATGAGGACCTGCAAAAAAAAAAAATGTTGAGAAAGTGTTCCAGCTGGCTGTGCCTTCTTCCAGGATACAGTACTGTATTCCATTTTACCTCCACCCGGTTCCACATGTTTCTCCCAAACAAAGACACACACACTCCCTATTTCACCAGGGTCTCCCCTCCCTTTTCTGCATTTCATGATTGAACAAAATGGGCCCACACTGATCATTTTGGGGGGTGTTCCTTCCCGCAAGCCTTAGAAGTTCTTTCCCAAGATGGCTTTGCACTTCTGCAAACCTTGGGATTCCTGCCCCCACAAGCCTGCTGTTATCTCCCCCTTGCTGGGGACCACATCAATGCGGTTTATGTCCATCTTCCTCAGATACACACAATATATTCCCGAGCGTTCCCTGCAGCCTTGTATCCTGCTATGCTTCAAAACTAAATCTGCAGTAAAGCATTAATGCTGAGCATAGATTAAAAAAACCCCACCTGCTTGGCAGTGCCTGAATTTCTGATTCTAAAAAAACGGGTTGGTGGTGGGTGGTTGGAAAGAAGATCTAACCTGTCTGTCTGTCTCTCTCTCTCTCTCCACACTTCACAGTCTATTAAAAAGGGGAGACGAGTCCCAGATCTCCCGTGTGTTTTCTGAAAGCCTTCTCTTAAAAGCCTTGCTACTTTGATGATCAAAAAAAGATGATCTAAGACTTTCCTAAGGAACAGGAGCTGTGACGGCTTTGCTTCTGTTAAATCAACTGTGCATATCTATTACTGGGAAGAGTTTTACTGTCTAAATTTGCCCCCCACACAAAAAATACTCTTTTTTTTAAAAAAGAAATCTTCTGTACGTGCAGGGCGTTAATGAGGATGGAAGCCTTTCGAGTCCCAGAACCAGCAGCTTTCAAGTCAACCAATTAGCTTGGTTCCCCCCCCCCCACATCCCTTTTTAAAATGGGCTTGGCATTAACAGATGAGGTCGTGGGGTTTATCTGTTGCTTTCTGCAGAGGTGGTTTCAGGGTGACACGACCACGCTGCAGGGGGTGCCACAACAATGCCGCTGCTTTCAGGATGCTGTGTGTTGGGTGTGGGTCTTCCCCATCCCCTTCTCCAATTGGCATTTCCCAAACAAATCCCTCAAAAGCTCATTGGGGAGTCGTGCAATGGTGAAAGGTTAATGATGGCAGGCATTTCCTGAAGGGACAGCAATCTTCTGTGACTGTGGTTGCCAGACTGTGACTTGAAGTCTCCAGGTTTGTCTGACCACCCTCAGGTGGCAAGGGTGGGCCTTGAATCTCCAGGTGAGCAAGAACACCATATACAGTGGTACCTCAGGTTACAAACACCTCGGGTTACAAACACTTCGGGTTACAGACTCCGCTAACCCGGAAGTAGTACCTTGGGTTAAGAACTTTACCTCAGGATGGGAACAGAAATCGCGCGCTGGCAGCAGCGGGAGGCCCCATTAGCTAAAGTGGTGCCTCAGGTTAAGAACGGTTTCAGGTTAAGAACTGACCTCCGGAACGAATTAAGTATGTAACCAGAGGTACAACTGTCTAGTAAGCTTCAGCCCAACAGAAGTTGACTGTATAGATAGGACATATAGACAGGACACTCGGGAAAGGGGAGCTGTGCTTCTCCCCTCCCTCCTCCCCTCTCCCATTTAATCTTCATATCTGAAATTACTGTATAGACTTAAAGATGTCATAGGTAAAGGGACCCCTGACCATTAGGTCCAGTCGTGGCCGACTCTGGGGTTGCGGCCCTCATCTCGCTTTATTGGCCGAGGGAGCAGGCGTACAGCTTCTGAGTCATGTGGCCAGCATGACTAAGCCGCTTCTGGCGAACCAGAGCAGCACACAGAAATGCCATTTACCTTCCCACCGGAGTGGTACCTATTTATCTACTTGCACTTTGACGTGCTTTCGAACTGCTAGGTTGGCAGGAGCAGGGACCGAGCAATGGGAGTTCACCCCATCGCGGGGATTCGAACCGCCGACCTTCTGATCGGCAAGTCCTAGGCTCTGTGGTTTAACCCACAGCGCCACCCACGTCCCTAGGGGAGGTCAAACCTCCCCCCCCCCATGGCATCACTGCATCCCTCCACTAAGTCTCAGGTTTGAGTCCTGAAATCTCGGGGTCTGGGATGCTGCTCCTGAGCTGGCAACGCTGTCTGTGCTAGAATGTAGCTTAGGGGGCTCCTTTCACACCTTCCAAGGGGGTGCTCTTAGTTTGCATCAGGACTTTGCTCTCAGAAGGCAGGGCAAGATTTCATGGGTTTATCTTAAGTGAGGGTACATTTCTGGGAGCTGAATGTGGTCCCCGAGGTGCCTCTGTTTGGCCCTCAAGACTCTCCCCAGGCAACACCCCTCACTAGCCCTGCTTTGCACTTCCTTGCCTGCCTGGAATTATGTCCTTGAACTCTGATGCTTCTCGCTTGCCTGGATCAAAGACAGTGTTGGGTGGTTGTGGAATCATCTAGCCTAGGTAGAAAGGTAGAAAGGTAAACTTTGCATCCCTTGCTCCACCCACTTTTGCCTCTGGCCCCGCCCTCACCTGCATGTGGCACCCCCAGAAGGGAATGTGACCTCTTTTCATTCCATCTTGGAAAAGACACTCCTTCTCTCGCAGGAGATAATGCTAAAATACCATCCTGGAGGAGGCCTCATCTCCTCTCACACCCAGGAGGCAAGGCCTCTTATCCAAGACACTGCCGGCTCTGTCCGGAAACAGACAGATATGTTTCTCTTCAGACCAATAACTTCTTTACTTGTCCACAAATGGGCAGCTTATCCTATCCTTGTCGACTCCGAAGAAAGCCCAATGGAGCTTCTGCCCGGATAAATCTGTACAGAGGAAGACGGCCTTAATAAAATCAAAGTGCACACGACAAATTGATTTGACATTCCTTCAAGCTGCCGGCAGCCCTCATGTTTTCCTTTAAATAAAAATAAAAATCAAGAAGAAGAAGAAGAGTTTGGATTTGATATCCTGCTTTATCACTACCCAAAGGAGTCTCAAAGCGGCTAACATTCTCCTTTCCCTTCCTCCCCCACAACAAACACTCTGTGAGGTGAGTGAGGATGAGAGACTTCAGAGAAGTGTGACTAACCCAAGGTCACCCAGCAGCTGCATGTGGAGGAGCAGGGAAGCAAACCCGGTTCACCAGATTACGAGTCCACCGCTCTTAACCACTACACCACACAAACAGGCAATCAAGACCTATTGGGAAACTGGTTTTTGGGGTTAGCTTTATTTAGTGTCTATTACCATGAAAACACCCATTCCATCATCAGCGGCCCCTGTGGTTGTAATTATTTAATTTTCTGATTGGCAAAGCTCGGGTTGGTTGTCTTGCTGCCCGCTTGTTCGGGCAGGTCATCTCCTGGGCAGTGTCTCTCAGGCAGGGCTTTAACCCCCTTCCTTTTTTCGTTTTTCCTGAGGTTCAGGCAAGTGGAGAAATGGATGGGTCTCACTTGTCTGGCCGGACCGGATGGAAGGTGTTTCTTGGTAGGTGGAACAGAGAAAGGGAACTGGGGTGGAATGGGGAGAGGGCAGGGGGGTGGAGAGAAGCCCCAAGGTGGGGCGAGGTGAGAGGGTAGGAGAGGGGAAAGAAACACATGCAGGCCCCCAGGACGTCTCGACCAGACTGAGCAGAATGGCTTGTTTTCAACTTTCAACTCATTGGTAATAGAATTTTTCCATTTCCAGGCGGCCTGGTTCTAACTGGACGGCTCCTCCAGGCCGTGGAGGGGTCGGGGAGAGGCTCCCTTCTCCCGCCAATCCGCGCCCATGTCTAGCGGGGTCTTCCGGACATCTGGTGCTGCAAGGCTGCCCTTCGTGGTGGGCCGGCTGGACGCCAGGGCTTCGGCCAAAAGCGGGCTCCGGGGATTGGCTTCCATGGAGCCTGGGCGACACGAAGCCAAGAGCTCTGGGGTGCTGACCCCTTTGGGTTTCCCTTCCAGCGACCGGGGCCAGCCTGAAGCAGGGGCCTCTGCCGAGGCTGCCCTCCTGGCGGCAGGCTCCCTGGAGCTGGGGCGGCTCGGGGATGGGATTTTGGGGCTCCCGTTTTCTTGCATGCGGACATCCATGGAACCGGGCTGGCGTGAGACCGGGATTTCGCTGGTGGCTGGAGGTCTGGGTTCCTTGGGCTCCATCTGCTGGGCATCTGGCAAGTCGTCTTTCATGCGGACGTCAATGCAACCGGGCTGGCGGGAGAGGGGGCCCTTGGGGGTGGCGGACCCTCTGGCTGCGGTGTCTTCCTGAGCAGGCATCTTGCCCACCGAGCCAGGACGCTCCGAGGCTTTTCTTGACGATGGGCCGCCTTTGACGGGTTTGCAAACGCGTGGTGGAGGGTCGCTTGGCTGTGGGGATTTGGGAGGGAGAGAATAGGGGGTTGCCCATCACTGCATAAATCACTAATAAATAAATCTAATAAAATAATTAAACACATCGTCCTGCAACAGTGAGTTCCATCATTTAAATACACTGGGAGTGAAGCAGTCCACCTGTCCGTACTGTATCTCCTGCCAATCGGATTCAGTGGAGGATCACTGTTGGTCCATCTATCTCAATATTGTCTGCACTGTCTGGCAGCTGCTCTTTCAGAAAGAGAGTCTTTCCCCAGCCTTCTGCATAGAAAGCAGATGCTCTACACCCCTTCCCTAATTCTCCAAAGGCTGCCTGGTTTCCTAAACATTTCTTGTGCCCTCCATCCTCCTTAGCTATCTAAAAAAGTTTCCTTATACATGTATCCGGGCAGAGTACAGCGATATACAAACAGAAAAAAACCCATTAAAAACAGTACAGATCAATCATTAAAATGACTGGCAACTCAAGAAAATGTCAAAACAACTGCATAAGTCTGTCAGGATAAAACTGCATCACTCTAGCATTTCCTTTCAACAGTTTTAAGGAACATTTTGCAGTTAACCTTTCTGTGATCTCACAGCTATCAGTATGGCAAGCATGAGATTTGGGTCGCATCCACACCATATACATTTAAAGCACACTTGGCAAACATTTAAAGCACATGGCTCTCCCCCCAGAGAATCCTGGCAACTCTCATGTGTTAAGGGTGCTGGGAACGGTAGCACTGTGCACAGTGAACTACAGTTCCCAGGATTCTTTGGGAGGAGTCATGCCTTGCCAGAAAGAGAGGCCTGTCTATGGCCAGCTTCCCTAACCTCACGTCCTCCAGTTTGTTTGTTGGGACTACAACTCCCATCATGCCTGGCCATTGATTATGCTGCCTGCAGCTGATGGGAGCATAGGAAGGGGATTTCCACAATGACTCAACTATTGCTCCATCTATCGCAGCATTGCCAACACTGACTTGCAGCAGCTCACTACCTGGAGATCCTGGGGATTGAATCTGGGAGCAACAACCCTTCAGCAAAGATACAAATACAGGAAACTACAGTTCAGAATTATCTAAACTGCCTGGCAGCCACTCTCCAGGAATTCAGCTGCTGTTTCATACCCTCCAAGATTTCTCCAATGAAAAGAGGGACGTCCTAAGGAAAAGCGGGACATTCCAGGATCGAAACACAAATAGGGAAGGCTTCTGTAAATCCAGGACTGTCCCTGGAAAATGGGGACACTTGGTCTGCTGCTTGTTAAGAGTGCCGCCATGCCGGGAACAACAGCTCTTTGCAGCGTGCAGCCTGTGATTCACATGTGCGTTAAGTGTGCTTCAAATGAATGGTGCAGCAGAGGTGACTTTGGATTCTGCAAAGGCTCCCTGGCTGTCCCGCTTGAAGAAGAGGAGTTTGGATTTGATATCCCGCTTTATCACTACCCGAAGGAGTCTCAAAGCGGCTAACATTCTCCTTTCCCTTCCTCCCCCACAAAAAACACTCTGTGAGGTGGGTGGGGCTGAGAGACTTCAGAGAAGTGTGACTGGCCCAAGGTCACCCAGCAGCTGCATGTGGAGGAGCGGGGAATCGAACCCGGTTCACCAGATTACGAGTCCACCGCTCTTAACCACTACAACACACTGGCTTGGCCTACAGGTGTGTCCCAGAGGGGGATTCCAAACACCAACCCCTACCCCCCAGCCCAGCCCATTTTACCTTGCCGGTGATTTCCGGGCAGAACCCGTTACAGGCGTTGTTCAAGGCCGTGGACTTGCTGATCCACTCAGTGAGATGGGCGGCTGCGTTCACAGAGCGGGACGTGAGGTTGACTTTGGCCGGGGGGATCTTCAGGGGCATATCCCATGTGCCCATGTATGTTCCCCAAGGGGAGGCCTGTAGGGGGGCGAGGAAGGAGAGGGCTCAAGCACACGGGTGGGACGCAAGGACGCAAGCCGAGAGCCCAGCGGCTGGCTCCGGCCAAGAGGCCCATCGGGTCCAGCATCCTGTTCTTGCTGTGGCCAGCAAGGTGACTACGGGGGAAGCCGCCAAGCAGGACCTGAGCACAAAGGGACCTTCTTTCCCAGCGGAAGAAAAATGGATTTTGAAGTTAATGGACTAGGCAGAGATGGCAAAGTTGACAGCAGAAATAAGAGGTCAAAAAGATGAGAACTTGGTCCAAGAATTGGAGGTTCTAGTCGGACTATTTGATCAAAAACACTACAGCCAAGTGAAATCCAAGGGGGATTTGAATAACAGGCAAGGGAAGGAGAATAAATGAACGATGGTAAAGTAAGTAGAAAATAAATAGCAGCTATGGCAGCAGATAAAGGAATAACAACAGGAGCATCGCGGACGTACGGATGGGAAGGCAAAATATAATTATGTATTATGTCCAAAGGAATGCAGTGGTACCTCAGGTTAAGTACTTAATTCGTTCCGGAGGTCCGTTCTTAACCTGAAACTGTTCTTAACCTGAAGCACCATATTAGCTAATGGGGCCTCCCGCTGCTGCCGCACCGCCGGAGCACAATTTCTGATCTCATCCTGAAGCAAAGTGCTTAACCTGAAGCACTATTTCTGGGTTAGCAGAGTCTGTAACCTGAAGCGTATGTAACCTGAGGTACCACTGTAACGTCAAATTTTGTGCAAAAAACTAATAAAATTATATTTAAAAAATAAAAGCGCAACAGCAAATCTCCGATGTTTGTGATTCCCAGAAACTCAGTGGCTCATTGCTGCCTCCCACAGTAGAGGGAGAACATAGCCATTGTAGCTACTAGCTATTGATGGAGTTGAGCATCCTTTTCTCTCAGCGGACAGCCAGCTGCTCCAAAGCGCAGCCAGCAAGCGGGACTTGAGAGCCACAGCAACTCTGCCCACTTGTGAGACCCAGAAACTGGTATTCAGAGGGTGAACACTGGCGAGTGAACATCGCCATCACGACTTGTAGCTGTTGATAGCCTTATCCTCCAGGAATTCGCCCAACCCCTTTTAAATCCATCTAAGTGGGTGGCTATCACTACCTCTCGCGGGAACAAATCCCACTGTTTAACCATGCTCTATGTGGCAGGGTGGGATGCGGGTGGCACTGTGGGTTAAACCACAGAGCCTAGGACTTGCTGATCAGAAGGTCAGCGGTTCGAATCCCCGCAACGGGGTGAGCTCCCATTGCTCGGTCCCTGCTCCTGCCAACCTAGCACAATCAAAAGCACGTCAAAGTGCAAGTAGATAAATAGGTAAGGTAAGTCTAGCGGGAAGGTAAACGGTGTTTCTGTGTGCTGCTCTGGTTCCCCAGAAGCAGCTTAGTCATGCTGGCCACATGAACCAGAAGCTGTACGCCGGCTCCCTTGGCCAACAAAGCGAGATGAGCACCGCAACCCCAGAGTCAGCCACAACTGGACCTAATGGTCAGGGGTCCCTTTACCTTTACCTATGTGGCAGAGCTCCAGTGCCCAGCATCCCTGCCCATTGGCACGCCAACTGGGGTTGACTAGGAGGGCATCCATCCAGGCAAATCAGAGGAATTATCAGGGTTTAAGGAGTGTGGCAGGCAGTCCGTAAGGAGCGTGGCCTAGAGAGAGTCCTGAGGGCCACACAAAAGTCCTGAAGGGCCGCATTCAGCCCCCCAGGCCTGAGATTTCCCCATCCCTGGAGCAGAGCCTCACCTTGGAGCGTGGGACTGTCGGAAGCAGGTGTCCTCGGTCATTGGCTATAAACTGTGTGTAACCTTCCCGGGCAGAGGGGTGCTGCAGAGAAGATGGGAGGAGAATGAAGGCAGGAGGAAGGCCAAATGGAGCAGCATTCTATTTACTAAGGGTTGTATCCAACCAAGTTTCCCTGAGGTGGCAAGGCTCCTTTGACAACAAGGAACCGAGCTTTTAATGTCATCAGCCTGTCTTGTGGAACTCTCCCCCACTAGATATTCAGGAGGCACCTGCTGAAAATACAGTGGTACCTCGCAAGACGAATGCCTCGCAAGACAAAAAACTCGCTAGACGAAAGGGTTTTTTGTTTTTTGAGCTGCTTCGCAAGACGATTTTCCCTATGGGCTTGCTTCGCAAGACGGAAACGTCTTGCAAGTTTGTTTCCTTTTTCTTAACACCGTTAATACAGTTGCGACTTGACTTCGAGGAGCAACTCATAGAACGCAGTGTGGTAGCCTTTTTTGAGGTTTTTAAAGACTTTGGTGATTTTTGAAGCTTTTCCAAAACTTTCCCGACACCGTGCTTCGCAAGACGAAA
Organism: Podarcis pityusensis; assembly: GCF_964106645.2. Taxonomy (NCBI): domain Eukaryota; kingdom Metazoa; phylum Chordata; class Lepidosauria; order Squamata; family Lacertidae; genus Podarcis; species Podarcis pityusensis. The sequence goes on from NC_138041.1 coordinate 11,204,272, forward strand.
AAAATCGCAAGACGACAAAACTCGTGGAACGAATTAATTTCGTCTTGCGAGGCACCACTGCATTTCCATTCTGTCAGGCTTATGCAGGCAATTAAGAATACAGCTTTTCACAATAGTTAACTGATTTTAATTTTTTTATATGGCTTTTATTGTATGATTTAATGTACAGATGTTGTGGAACCGCTTTGATATTTTCTGTATGATTTAGCAGCATTAAAAAAAAAAAGTTCTACTCAGAGAATTTAACTGAATGTAATGGTCCCATGTTATTCATGTACATTAATTTTATTCTGAGCATGGATTGCATTTATATATCTCCCCATTTTTTTCCTTCAATGAACTCAAGGTGGCATACAAGGCTCTCCTCCTCCTCTCCTAATCCCCACAACAACCTTGTGAGGTAGGTTAGGCTGAGGGGCAGGGATTGGCCTAAGGTCACCCAGTGAGTTTCATGGCTGAGAGGGGATTTGAACCCTGATCTCTTCCAGGTCCTAGCCCGACGCTCTAACCACTGCACCACACCAATTAGTATCACCAATGTTGGATACAACCCACGATTTATATAAATATGCAGCAGAAGATGATGGTGACAAAAATGTGCCCTTAATTGGATTTTACTATAATCATTTATTAATTTTTATCGCACTTAATGCCAAAATCGGCTTCTTAGAGGTTAACATGTTATAAAAACCACAACACAAACCTTAAAATATATAAGCGTCCATAACAAAGATACAATAAAGCAATCCCCTGAAAACATTAAAAGGTCAGCCTCCATAATAAAAATATGCAATAAATCAATCAAAGCAAACATAAGAGTTTCCCCAACACTGGGAAAAGAGTGAGGCTTATTCTGTTGTTAGGAAAGCACCAGACCTCAACCTATCTCCAAAGTCCGCTCATTCCACACTCGCTTCCAGAGGAAACTCACCTCCTTAGCAACTCTGGGAAGGTTCCAGTTCTGCAAATTCTTAGGATTGTACGCATCTTCATACTGCAAAACAAGGGGGGGGGGATTTGAGATGGGGCAACAAAACCTCAAGGCAGCAGAGTTGAGATGACGCAGGTTTAGTGCTGGTGCCAGAAGCGAGCGGTAAAGATGAAGTGTGCGTATGTGGGAGGGAAACTTGTCTTTCACTTTTAAAGAGATCCAGTAAGTTCCTAGTCCTCATGGTCATGAAATGAAATATATGAGCAAAATGGGGCAGAAATGTCACTGGGGGAAAGGGGGTGGGCTGCTGTAGAGCTCATTAACCCTCCTCAGGAAGCAGAATATATTATGCCAAAAGCGGGGGGGGGGGGGGGAGAGAGAAGGGAAGGAGCAGCTGGAAAACGAGGGGAGGGGTTGGCTCACTGCAACCACGTCTTGCTTGAGGGCTTCCCATGGGGGCATTTGGTTGGCCACTGTGAGAAGGTGGTGAGAGGATTTTTCTTCCTGGGGGAGGGAGGGAGGGTAGGTAGGTAGGTTCCCAGATGTGAGGAAGTGGAAAGCTTGTGGCTAACAGACCCTGGAGGAGAGTTTAAACGGGGCAAGGGGCGGGCGAGCTGCAGAGTCCTCTCCAAAATGAGGAGGGGGGGTCTCACTCCAAGGGAGGGGGCAAAGAATTCCTCAATGAGGGCTTTATTGCAGATGGTTGTTTGGGAGAAACGTTGAAAGTGGGGAGAAGTTTGCCTCTTCATAGACGCTTTGGAGCAAATAGCAAAGAATGGCTGCTTCTGAACTAAGGAGGGGGAATGGAACTCCTCACAGTAGGGAGGAAAGGGAATAATAATCATAGCTGTCAACGTTTCCCTTTTTTTAAGGGAAATTCCCTTATTCCGAATAGGATTCCTCGCAAGAAAAGGGAAAAGTTGACAGCTATAATAATAATAATAATAATAATAATAATAATAATTTATTTATACCCTGCCCATCTGGCTGTATTTCCCCAGCCACTCTGGGTGGCTTCCAACAAAATATTAAAATAAAATAATTCATCAAATATTAAAAGCTTCCCTAAACAATTTCTCCTTGCCCTGAGCAATCCCATCCTCCCCTCCCCCTCTAATTCAAGCGTCTTATTTGGGAAATATAAGGGGTGGTTTCAATTCGGGGCAGCCTCTCTTCTCCCCCCCCCCCCCTCACCTGGCCAGAACTGTAGTGCGTTGCCATGCTGGCTGCTCTGCGTCTTTGTTTGGGAAGTATCCTAGCAACGGGGGTTGTGGGCGTGGCTGGAAGGAGAAAAAAAGCACGCCAGCCAATGGGAAACCAGGCTCATAAGCCACGCCCAATATCCTCCCTTTCCTCCGTTTTTGTCATTCAAACCAGAGTTCTAAGCCACGCCTCCCTAGTCAACTTCCCCCTCTCCCCCCCCCCGCCTTTCCTGCGCTGCTGGGATCCACATTAGGAACTAGAAACTTGTGTTAAGCAAACTTTTTCACCAAGGGGCCGGTCCACCGTCCCTCAGAACTTGTGGGGGGCCGGACTATATTTTTTTGGGGGGAATGAATGAATTCCTATGCCCCGCATATAACGCAGAGATGCATCTTAAATAAAAGGACACAGTCTACTCATGTAAAAACACGCTGATTCCGTCCGCGGGCCAGATTGAGAAGGCGATTGGGCCGGATCCAGCCCCTGGGCCTTAGTTTGGCTACCCGTATGTGTTAAGGACTAGAAACTTGTTTTCTTCATTATTATTATTTTTTAAGGTAAAAGATGGATATTTTCAGGAGACTGGATATCGCACCTGGCGGCATAATGTGTATTGGAGAAGGAATGCGAGGAGACCAAGGTTGAAATCCCTGCTCAGGCTGACTTTCCCTACAGGGTTGTTGCGGGGATAAAATCCCCCTGGAGCGCTCGTTAGAAGAAAGATGGGTTGGTATTAAGAAGAAAAAGAAGAATGCCACATTCTGTATTTCTTTTCCTGCATGTCTGTAGAATTTCGGTGCATTTGTAACTCCGGTCCTGACTTAATCCTGCAAACGCTGCCAGTCGTGATTTCTATCAGTAATATCCAAAGCAACACGATGACCAAGTACAACAATACGATGTCAATATAAACTCTTTATATAATCTATACAGAACATTGAACAGTATGAAATATATGAAATGCACTCTCTGCAAAACCAAATAAACAGAAATCTTATAAATCTCTGAAAGTCACAAAATATACACTCTTGATGGATTCTCTTGAAAACATAGAACCAAATGAAAGTCTTGCGAGTCTCTGAAAGTCTTTGTAGACTATGCAAATCTGAAAGAAGCAATGGGTCAGATTCTTATCATGATTTCTAAGCAGTCACGATTTCTAAGCAGCAGCCCTCTCTACCAGCCAGGGCTGCCACAGCACTGGGTGAGTTGTGTTTGTTGTAGGGGATACGCAGAAACGGCCAAGAAATGCGTCTCCTGAGCATGGGCAGAGTAGTCAGTTCTTGCTACTTGTTAAGGAAAAAATCTAGGTGCGAGGCTGCTCAGTCACCCAGCTCGTCCGGCAGAGCCCGCTGGTCCCTGCGGAATAAAGGAAGGATTCCAGCCACCAACCGGAGCAAATAGCTGTAGACCAAAGTTTATTGCACAATAGGTTCAAAGAGGAAATTTGAACCCCGAGGATGGGGTGACAAAAACTTTAAAAACTTTCCCACCATATCCCAGAAGACAGTTCGTACAGCATCATTGCTACATCACTGACATGTCACAAAAGGGGAGGGGTAGACAGGGGTTATACTGTGTGTATCTGAAGAAGTGTGCTTGCACACGAAAGCTTATACCAAGAACTAACTTAGTTGGTCTTTAAGGTGCTACAGGAAGGAATTTTTCTATTTCGACTATGGCAGACCAACACGGCTACCCATCTGTAACAGGGGTTATACTAGTTTAACCTTGGCAAATATGTTCAGACAAGTCCTTGGTACAAGATTAGCACAGACAAATATGTCTTAAGTACCCACCACCCAAAAGTACAATAGAACTTCCTTTGCATGTCTGGAGCCTGAGGCAAGTCAGGTGACGAGATTTGGCTTCCCTTGGCTAACAATGAGCCCAGGAATTGTCACCCCTGAGAACTTCCTGGAATCCTTTTTCAAGGGGAAAATAGCTTTGGAATGGAGGAAACTGGCAAAGGAGATGATTTTATATTATTTTTAAAGCTAGGTAACTTCCCTGAGCTGTCAAGTTGAAAGGATACATTCCGGCATAATATTTGTAATATTTAACTTTAAAGATGTGCCCCCCCCCCCGGTAATTTCCGTAACACTACTGAATAACCACAGCCAGGTAGGACAGGGAAATACCAATACCTGAAGCCCTGGAGTGCTGCTGCCAGTCAGTGTAGCCAATACTAGGTGGGCCAATAGTCTCCGATTCACTATAAAGCAGCATCTTATGTTCCTGTTTAAATCCGATCACTACTCAAAATCAGAACTGGAAACTCACTTTAATATTAGAAGAAGGGCCATAACTCAGTGACAGAGCAGCTGCACTTCATGGGGAGGGTCTCGGGTTCAAATCTCCAGCGTCACCGCCAGGTAGGGCTGGGCCAGGCCTGACGAGCTGCTGCCAGTCCGTGCAGACAGTACTAGCTTAGATGGAGCAATGGCTTCTGACACACTATAAGGCAGCTTCCTTTGGACCTAACCAGGCTTTCCTGGAGGTCACCTAGCCCAGCCGATGCTCCGAAAACCTGCGGCCGCTACATCGCCTCTTAATTTCATTATTGCATTTAATTAATCACTGCCTGCAGCGGCACTGAGAGTCAGATCTGTGCGGTATAAATCAGCTTCTCCTTTTCCTTCCTCACATTCCCCAGGGACGCCTGTTGCCGATTTCCCTAATCAGTTTGCGCCATATTTCTTGGAAGCCTTGCTCTCTGGGGAGATGAGCCGGCAACCCGTGGCCTCTCTTTCGCAGGGAGCGAGGGTGAGCCGGGAGCTGTGTGCATTCTCTCCGCCTCAGCGAGCTTCTGCTGCCAATAATTAAATTGCATTTGCATGCACTGAACGAGAGCGACGGATTAATTTACAAGGATAATTAAAGCGGGCCAGACGCGGTCTGTGTTTTTTTTGTGTGTGTGGGTCCCTCTCCCCCCTCCAGCATCGGCTGCCTGCGTTTTATGGGAAGACACGTCAAGCAAACAGGCTTTGCTTGCTAATGACTTGGACGGTGAAGCTGCCAGCCTTGCATCTCCTGAGCTGGGAAGCCAGGAGAGGCGCCTGCAACATCCTGCTTGCTAGACTCAACCCATCCGTTAGGAGAGCCCTGCAGGATCAGGCCCATGGCCCATCTAGTCCAGTATCCTGTTCATCCTGCAGCCAAAACCCACAAGCAGGGTTTGTTAGAATTCCTGCCCTGTGATTGCAGTCATGGGATTGTTGTCTTTCACATGACGGTGTATGTTTTGACTCCACAGAGTCAAAGATGTTTGACGGAGACAAGATGTTTGTGTTACTGTGTTCCGTAAAGTGGGACTATTGTCCTTTGTTCCTTTTCTCTTTGCTGTCTGATGCTAGAGAGAGAGGGAGCCATGTTGCAGTGCTCCGTGTGTTATGTACTGAGTTGAATAGGATCCAAAATGCAGCAGTCTGATTGGTCCTAGAACAAGAGGATTCAGAATGCAGCAGTCTGATTGGTCCTAGAACAAGAGGATTCAGAATGCAGCAGTCTGATTGGTCCTAGAACAAGAGGATTCAGAATGCAGCAGTCTGATTGGTCCTAGAACAATGCAGCAGTATGATTGGTCTGCAGGAGCCACCCAATCCAGCTCCAGATAGAAGAGAATCCACAACCTGATTGGCCTACAGGAGAATTCCGGAATTAGCCAATCACGTGCAGCCCATTGTGTAAATAATGTATATAAAGCAGACATTCTGGGGGGACTTCCATTCCTCCTCCCACTATGAGCTGAATAAAGAGCATGAAATCCACTCTCGACTTTGAGTATATTTCACCATGTGTGTTTATATGTAAATAAAGTACATTACTGTATCCAAAATGCTGAGTTCTGTCACGTGAACAGCGCAGACTGCGGATCCTTAAGTGTGCCGGTGTTGGTTGGCATCGGTCGCTGTGATGTTCGGGCTGAAGAAAGCTTATGAAGCTCCCAAACGATTGACCAAGAGGGAGGGAACATGCCAGTTGGGCGTGTGTCTCGGCCAGGGTCCTACTCGAGTGTAGGCCAAACTCCTGACACGGTTGCCATATTCCAAAAAAGTAAAAACCAGGAAGACCCCCAAATTGCTGAGCTATTTTTTTTTAAGGAAACTGGTGAAATACTTATGTATTTTTTGCACAATCCCCAGAACCACCTTAAGCCGCCCAAGCCAGACATATGGCAATCGTACATGACAAGCAAGACCTGAGTGCAAGAGGAACTCTTCCCTCCTGTGTTTTTCAGAAAGGGGGGTTCAGAAGTATTGCTGCCTCAGACCTTTGGATGGCAGAGCATCGCCCTCAGGAACAGTAGCCATCAATAGCCCTCTCCTCCATGAACTTGTCTAATGCTCTTTTAAAGCCATCCGAGTTGATGACCGTCCCTGTGTCCTGAGGCAGTGAGTTCCATAGTTCTGCTCTGTGCTGCGTGAATTAGGACTTCTATTTGTCGCTCAGCTTCACTGGATATCCCCGTGTTCTGGTGTTATGAAAGAAGGAGAAATGCGTTTCCCTATCCACTTGCTCAATGCCTGGTTTTATAAAGAGTTGTTTAATTATAAATCATTGTTATAACTGAAATCTTAAAAATTATATTATTTAGTGGTTGGAAGGTTACACAGCCTACCTCACAAGGTTGGCAGGAGGATAAAATTAAGGGGAGGATCTTTAACACTGCCATGAGTTCCTTGCAAGAAGAGTGAGAATTTTAAAATGTCATAAATAAATTAAGCCTCAGCGCCACTTATGGGTGGGAAGGGGAAATACCTGCCTTAGATTAATCAACTTGAAACTTTAGTTGATTAATCTACTGCTGAAAGCTTAAGGGCTGAATGAAAACATGAAAAACAGCTGTTGTTTTTTTAAAAGAATTTGTTTCACCATTAAAACACACAGACACAATTTTCTAAAACAAGTTATACATCATTCTACAGAACAGATCATTTTAAGTTTTGTTTTTTTGAGGGAGGCAGAGGAATTGGCACACAAAGCCACAGAAATTAGGACCAGTACCACCTCTTCTAAACAGCATCCTGTCCCCCCCCCCAATAATTTTATTGGTTTTCATGTAAATACAAGAACTAAGGTGCTAATACAGCATTTTTTTGACAGCAGTGTTTCCTATCAACTGCAGCTGGTATAGCCACCAGCCAGTGATGCCCAGCAGAGAAGAAGAAGAAGGGTGGCGGGGAGCTACAGAGGTTGCAATCAAATCATCTGGCGAATTTCCAGCTTTCCTGGACACCAGCAAGGCCAAAGGGAAGGACGCTGAGTTCCTGCGAAGAGAAAGGAGGAAATAGATCTGCAAGGATTGTTTTTTGAAGCAGCGCAACAGTGCCCCCCGGTGGCCACTTGGGGTTATTCCAAGCATAACATTTACAAGAACGGATGCGATTTAGGATCCCGCCGGATGATCCTGAATAAACCATAGCCCGTTATTATTTTTAATCATTAAGATGCAAAATCAAGCATGCAACAAAGTCATCACAGAAAACAGGTGTGAAATCTTGAAGCAGAGAGGAAAGGAGAGCAGGGGCAGTAATACACGCCAGACTTTTGGTGCAATAGAAATTATAGCAAGTCTATAAAAACACCATTAACATGGGTAACCCTTATTTCCAGGGGGAAATATATGCACAGATATTATGCTTCCAGAGAACAGAAAGCTACCAAGCAAGGGAAATCCTTATGAACAAACATTGCTATGTAGATCACATGGAAAACTTGTCCCGGGAAGGAAATACTTTTATGATTGCTCAGGTTGTTGTTGTTTAGTCGTTTAGTCGTGTCCAACCCTTCGTGACCCCATGGACCAGAGCACGCCAGGCACTCCTATCTTCCACTGCCTCCCACAGTTTGGTCAGACTCATGTTTGTAGTTTCGAGAACACTGTCCAACCATCTCGTCCTCTGCCGTCCCCTTCTCCTTGGGCCCTCCATCTTTCCCAACATCAGGGTCTTTTCCAGGGAGTCTTCTCCTCTCATGAGGTGGCCAAAGTACTGGAGCCTCAGCTTCAGGATCTGTCCTTCCAGTGAGCCCTCAGGGCTGATTTCCTTCAGAATGGAGAGGTTTGATCTTCTTGCAGTCCATGGGACTCTCAAGAGTCTCCTCCAGCACCATAATTCAAAAGCATCAATTCTTCGGCGATCAGCCTTCTTTATGGTCCAGCTCTCACTTCCATACATCACTACTGGGAAAACCATAGCTTTAACTATACGGACCTTTGTTGGCAAGGTGATGTCTCTGCTTTTTAAGATGCTGTCTAGGTTTGCCATCGCCTTTCTCCCAAGGAGCAGGCGTCTTTTAATTTCGTGACTGCAGTGATCATGGAGCCCAAGAAAGTAAAATCTCTCACTGCCTCCATTTCTTCCCCCTCTATTTGCCAGGAGGTGATGGGCCCAGTGGCCATGATCTTCGTTTTTTTGATGTTGAGCTTCAGACCATATTTTGCGCTCTCCTCTTTCACCCTCAATAAAAGGTTCTTTAATTCCTCCTCACTTTCTGCCACCAAGGTTGTAACTTTCTGCCACCAAGGTTGTATCATCTGCATATCTGAGGTTGTTGATATTTCTTCCGGCGATCTTAATTCCAGCTTAGGATTCATCCAGCCCAGCCTTTCGCATGATGAATTCTGCATATAAGTTAAATAAGCAGGGAGACAATATACAGCCTTGCCGTACTCCTTTCCCAATTTTGAACCAATCAGTTGTTCCATATCCAGTTCTAACTGTAGCTTCTTGTCCCACATAGAGATTTCTCAGGAGACAGATGAGGTGATCAGGCACTCCCATTTCTTTAAGAACTTGCCATAGTTTGCTGTGGTCGACACAGTCAAAGGCTTTTGCATAGTCAATGAAGCAGAAGTAGATGTCTTTCTGGAACTCTCTAGCTTTCTCCATAATCCAGCGCATGTTTGCAATTTGGTCTCTGGTTTCTCTGCCCCTTCGAAATCCAGCTTGCACTTCTGGGAGTTCTCGGTCCACATACTGCTTAAGCCTGCCTTGTAGAATTTTAAGCATAACCTTGCTAGCGTGTGAAATGAGTGCAATTGTGCGGTAGTTGGAGCATTCTTTGGCACTGCCTTTCTTTGGGATTGGGATGTAGACTGATCTTCTCCAATCCTCTGGCCACTGCTGAGTTTTCCAAATTTGCTGGAATATTGAGTGTAGCACCTTAACAGCATCATCTTTTAAAATTTTAAATAGTTCAGCTGGAATATCATCACTTCTACTGGCCTTGTTATTAGCAGTGCTTTCTAAGGCCCATTTGACTTCACTCTCCAGGATGTCTGGCTCAAGGTCAGCAACCACACTACCTGGGGTATACGAGACATCCATTTCTTTCTGGTATAATTCCTCTGTGTATTCTTGCCACCTCTTCTTGATGTCTTCTGCTTCTGTTAGGTCCTTTCCACTTTTGTCTTTTATTATGGTAACCTTTGTACGAAATGTTCCTTTCATATCTCCAATTTTCTTGAACAGATCTCTGGTTTTTCCCATTCTATTGTTTTCCTCTATTTCTTTGCATTGCTCGTTTAAGAAGGCTTTCTTGTCTCTCCTTGCTATTTTTTGGAAATCTGCATTCAATTTCTCAAAAGCGATCGGGAAAGGAGACCCGCTTAATTGCTCAGGTACTGCTAAGTAAATACCTGTCAAGTTATGTTAGCACCACCCACAAGCAAAATCCTTCCACCCCATTTCAAATGTATTTGCTGGTTGGGACGAACGTGCTTGAAGCAGGCTGAGTTAATGTGCAGGCAGAGTTGCCTCAAATTTATTTAAAGAAAATCAATAAAAATGAAACTGTGTTCATTCAGGGCATGGCTGTACATTTCGTGCTCAGATCAAAGCTGAAAAAAGGGCAGAAGCAAGGTGATCTTAAAAGGATCTGGGTTTATAGGTAAATAGTTTCAAAGGGTCTATGAAAAACCAGAGAAAGATGGACCGTCTGCAGTCATTACATGCTGGCAATTCCTTTTGCAGCCTTTAAGGGTTTTACAGGAAATATTTTTCTTGCAAACACCCCTTTGCTAAGGAGCACTAATGTTAATGTCAGCACGAATGGTCGCCTTGCACACGTGTGTTTGCAGGATGCTCTCCAGTGAACAGGAAAGGGAAACATTTGCGACCTCTGTTGCCGCGCAGCGACTTAACAATAACGGAAGCCCTGATGGGGAAATGGGCGGGTTTATGCAGATTTAGTACCAATGGCCATCAGAGCAACCAGCAGACGGCTGAGAAATTGGCAAGATCGACAAAATCCACTATTTTTGAGGTTAAATTGTCGATCTAGAGGGTGCTGAGTTGGAGGACAGAAGCAGAAATGTTGTCAGAGTGTATTTGTGGAATTGGAAACGGGGCTAATTCTGAGGGGGCGGTGAGAGGTTTGCAGCGCCCAGGTTCCCACCGACAGCTCAAAAGGCATCGAGAAAGGAGACCCGCTTAATTTTTGCTCCCTTCGGTATCGCTTCTCGGCCTTTTGGCTAAGATCAAGTGTAGTATCTGTTCTTATCAGTTTAATATCTGATATGTCCTCTATTTGAGGACTATATATTAAATGGATTTTTGGAATTGGGAGATGGAATAGGGGCTTGCTCCATCCACTCCATGCATCGACCTGGTATTGCAGTACCTCCAGGAACGGTGCACCTCCCTCTGGGGGGAATATTGCTAGTGCAAAAAACAGAATGAAAAGTTTTTGTGTTTTTGGTCGTCAGAGCTCTGTGGAATAGACGAAAGTGCATTCTGTTGGGAGAATTTGCTTGTAAAAATGTGCACGATACAATACTCAAAGACTGCGTACAAAATATCCTGCATCAACCTGGGATTGGAATACCTCTGCGGGAGAATATTGTTGCTTCGAAAAGCATATAAACGTGGCTGTAATATTTGCAATATTGTTACAAAGGTTGTGCGTCTCCCTCAATCTCTGCCGGCTGGTAGCAAAATTCCAGCAGACTCCAGGGACCGCCCCCCGGGTCGTGCTTCCTTTGGGAAATTAAGGCACAGAAGACACTCGGGTCCTCCCCACCCCCAGCTCACCTATACAGACAAACCACACTGCTACGAAGCAAGCTCTGGGGCCTCCAATCTCTCGCAAACGCAATGCAAGAGAAGAAAATATCCTTATCCCCATCTCTCTCCCTTCCTCCCTCTCTCCCCTCTCTTTTTCCCCAGTTGCACAATGTCCATTACAATAGTGCCCTATACCGAATGTAAACGAACTGTGAAAAAGACTCGAATGTGGAGGCGCTATATGTACTTTTCCTTTTTTATTATTTGTTTACTTTGTAGCACAAGAAAACAGTTAATGAAAATTAATTTGGAAAAAATATATGATTTTGTAATCCACATTTAAAAGGGAGATGGGACGGTAGTTCTTAAGTTGTGTCTTTTCAGCTTCCGTCTTTGGTATTAATGTGATAAACACTTCCTTCCACGACTCCGGTGCCCTCTTCCCCTCCATAATTTCATTGCTGACCTCCATCAAAGGTTGTATCAAATAGTCTTTTAATATCTTATAGTACTTGGAAGTCAGCCCATCTGGCCCTGGAGATTTGCCGAGTTGCATGTTCTGAATGGCTTGTTCAATCTCCTGTCGTGTTATTTTAGAATTCAGGATTGTCCTATTTTCTTGTGACAATTTAGATAGTCCATTTCTTGCCAAAAATTGTTTAATCTCAACTTCGTCTTGCGGCCCTTGGGTGTATAGTTTTTTGAAGTATCTCTGGAAACACTTTCTAATGTCCACTGGATTCTGAATGTTTTTTCCATCAACCTCTAAGTTTGTTACCGTATTTAATCTTTGTCTTCTCTTCAACTGCCAGGCTAGCAGTTTTCCACATTTATTCGCCGACTCAAACGTTTTTTGTTTCATTAATTTAACCTTCCATTCGATTTCCTGATTTATCAGTTTAGAATATTGTGTTTGATAAAGTTTAATTTCTCTCAGAGTTGGCTGTGACTTCGGATTCACTCTTAATTTCTTCTCTAATTCTTTTATTTTATCCAAGATCTTATCTTTTTTCTCATTTTGTGTTCTTTTCTTTACTGCATTCTGTTGTATCAAGAATCCCCTCATTACAGCTTTGCTTGCGTCCCAGACGATTCTTTTTTCCACCGTATTATTCATATTTATCTCAAAATAATCCTTCAAAACTTTTTGGGCCTTCTTAGTAATTTCCTGATCTCTGAACAAATTGTCATTCATCTTCCATCTAAAGGATCCAGTTGGTAGTAATGTCATATCCATCTTTACTGCATTATGGTCGGAACAGGTCTTTGGGCAGATTTCCACTTTTCTGACCTTAGGTGCCAGGCCTCTAGAAATCCATATTTGGTCGATTCTTGTCCAGGTCAGTTGGGCTTCAGAAAAAAATGTTCCCTCTCTTCCTAGTGGGTTCTTTGTCCTCCAAACATCAATCAAATCCATATTGTCTATCATTTCAAAAAAGGTTTTAGGTAGTCTGCCGTCTTTTGTAACATTTTGACTTTGTGACTTGTCCATGTTAGTTGATACGACCCCATTCATATCTCCCATCATTATGATGTTGTTGTAGTCCAGATAATCCAGCATTGTCTCCTGCAGCTTCTTGTAAAATTCCGATTTCCCTTCATTAGGTGCATAGATTCCTAATATCAACAGTTTCTCTCCTTGATATTGTATCTCGATAGCCAAAATTCTTCCATGTTCATCTTTAAATAAGAATTTGGGTGACAGGCTCTCTTTTGCATATATCACCACGCCTCTCTTCTTGACTTTATCCGACGATACAAATTCCTGGCCCAATCTTTTATTTATTAACACTTTTCTGTGGAGCCTCGTCACATGTGTTTCTTGTAGACAGATAATGTCCAATTGTTCTTTTTTTAGTATGTGAAATATTTTCTTCCTTTTTTCCGGAATGTTACAACCATTAATATTCCAACTCAGCAATTGCAGAGACATCCTGAATTGATCTGGTTATTTCTCCAGGGGTGGTATCTTCTCTGGATCTTCAGGTTCCCCAGGTGCTGGTGTTGATGCTGGCGTTGCCCCAGGCCCAGAAGGTAATTCAATTCCTTTTTGAAGGTCCTCTCCGTATGTAGCCAAAAATTTGTCTCTCTCTTCCAATGTTCTAATTTTGACCTTTCTCCCTCTAAAGGTAAAAGATATTCCTTGGGGAAATTCCCACCTAAATGGAATTGCGTTGCTCCTTAGTAGTTTAGCAAGTTCAGAGTAGGCGGCTCTAAGATCCAACAGCTGTCTTGGAATATCTTTGTAAATTTCAATTCTTCTATCCAAAACCTCCAGTGACTTTCCGTAGTGTAGGCCCAAAATCTTGTCCCTTTCCTCCTTTGATCTCAATGTTATCAAACAGTCTCTGGGCCTCTCCTTCTTTGTGAATCTTCCAAGTCTGAAAGCTGACACAATTTTAAAATCCTTTTCTTCCAAATTCCAGAACTTGGAGAATTCTTTGGTCAAAAACTCAGTTAGATTTCCTTCTTCTGCCTCTTGTAGTGATCTAATCCTCAAATTATTCTCACGATTTCGCAGTTCTATCATAGAAAGATAAATCTGATGTTCCCCAACTTGTTTGGTGAGTGGTCTTACCTCTTGCTCTAAATTTTCCAATTTTTGTCTGGTATCCTCAGCCAATTTCCGATTTTCTGCTGAGGCCTCCGTTAACTGTCCAATTGCTTGTGTATTCTGTACCACTTGTATAGTTAATTTATTTAGACATTCTGTATTTTTGTCAATCTTTGCTGATTGCACATCTACTTTCTTGTCCAAAGCTTCCAATTTTTCAAAGATTTTGTCTAGAACAGAAACAGATGCTCCTGAGGCCATATCTTCCAATTGTAACTGCTCTGCTTCACCCTCTCCCTCTTTTGCCTGTGACAAGGCAACTTCTTCAACTTCTACTTCTGAGGGCAAAGTAGGTACAGATGATCTGCGTGTCTGCGAGGCTGAGGTTAGAGTTGTTAAAGTTGTTTGTCTAACTCTCCCTCTTTTTCTTGTGCCACTCATTCCAACGTTATCTATCAGTCAAGGTCACACTGAGTTATTCCCATGGGAATAGAAAGGCCCAGAGCAAGCAAACAACAAGGGAATCGAAAGTAAATGTAAATGTAAAGTCACTGTTTTAATCCAATCCTCTAGAGGGAGCTTAAAATGTCTTTCAGAGTCTAATTTAGTATCCAAGAACCTTCAGATACAAATGTTTAGCAGAGTTGATAAATAGTCACTTTGTTACAGACAGTGCTTATTTGTCTCCAAAAAGAATGTTTCAAATTTAAAAGGTCTCAATACCCTCAGATTGTTGCAAGTTCCAATATACAATATCCAAATCTGCAGCACTGACAGCTCAATCTCTCAATGCTCAGGCAGCTCCGGACCCTGGGTTTCACCTTTTAATTGTAATCCAATAAAAGGAGGAAAGTCAAGTGCAAGTAATAATTCCAAATCTTTAACTTAGAGTCTTTACTTTAAGTTGCAAGTTCAGTGGATGCTTAGATCTGTAACGTTTAAAATCTCTTTCTTTCAGCCTCCACTCCTCCAACTAGTTGCTTTTTTCAAGTTCAATGGCAGCGGAAGACGGACTTCCTGTTTCCACGTCTCTCCGCTTTCAACCAAGTTCAAACAAATTGAGATTTTTCATTTAAAGTCTCTAATTTCAAGTGATTCAATCTTTACTCACGAATAAGTTGCTTTTCGTCCGAATCCGAATTTTGACAGGAAAAGGGATCAGCGCTCACCGGCAGCAGCAGCGCGGCTTCGCTCCGCAGACTGTGAAACAGCTCTCAGCGCCGCAACCCCCCTCCACGCTCCGGAGCCCCTTACGGGGTTCCTTCAGCGTTTGGAGGGTCACTTAAGGCGCCCACCGAGCCTCAAGACCACAGGCTCTTGCTGCCTGTGGTTTTCCGAAATGGGTCTCCGCTTCGCCGTAGCGGACGACCCGTTGTCTGTGGAGCCTCCTCTCCCGTTCAGAAGAGGACCGCCATTGCCGTTCGCGCCGCCCCCGGATTACAAAATATTTGCAGACATTTTGGCAAATAGATTTAAAAAAGTTTTAAATGAAGTAATTCATAAGGACCAGGCCGGCTTTCTCCCAGGTAGACATCTGTTTGCTAATACAAGGAACATTATTGACATTTTGGAACTTTTGCAAACAGATATAAATACAAAAGCAGTTCTAATTTTTATAGATGCGGAGAAGGCCTTTGACAATATCTCCTGGAAATTTATGATGGGAAATTTAAAAGAGATGGGAGTGGGACGGGGTTTTGAGAATGGGATTGAGGCGATATATTCAGAACAGAAAGCTAAATTGATAGTTAATAATGTGGTTACAGAAGAGTTCAAAATTGAAAAAGGGACACGACAAGGTTGCCCTATCTCCCCTTTGTTATTCATTTCGGTTCTGGAAGTGCTATTGAACATGATTAGAGGGGATCGGTTGGTGGAAGGAATTCAGGTCGGACAGAAACAATACAAATTAAAAGCTTTTGCAGATGACCTGGTTTTGACCTTGCAGAAGCCAGAGCCTAGTACGAAAAGAGTATTACAACTGATTAATGACTTTGGTCGGGTGGCTGGATTTAAATTAAATAAACAGAAAACTAAGGTCTTGGGGGAAAATTTGAATGATACAGAGTCAGAACGGTTTCAGAATGAGACGGAACTTAATGTGGTTAAAAAAGTAAAATACCTAGGGGTAAACATAACAGCAAAAAATCTAAGTCTATTTAAGGACAACTATGAAAAATGCTGGACAGAAATTAAGAGAGACTTAGATAGTTGGTCAAAATTGAAACTTTCTTTGTTAGGCCGAATTGCTGCTATCAAGATGAATGTATTGCCAAGGATGTTGTTTTTATTTCAAACACTTCAGGTTTTGGACAAAAAGGAGTGCTTTCAGAAGTGGCAGAGAGATATTTCTAAGTTTGTCTGGCAGGGCAAAAAGCCCAGAATTAAGTTTAAGATACTAACTGACGCAAAACAAAGAGGGGGCTTTGCCCTGCCAGACCTAAAGTTGTATTATGAAGCCGCAGCGTTCTGCTGGCTAAAAGACTGGCTACTTCTTGAAGACACTGATGTGTTAGATCTGGAAGGGTTCAACAATGCTTTTGGATGGCATGCATATTTATGGTATGACAAGGTTAAAGCAAATAAGGCCTTTAAGAACCATATTGTCAGAAAATCACTGTTTAATGTCTGGACAAAATATAAAGACTTGCTGGAAAATAAAACACCAAGGTGGCTTTCACCTTTGGAAGCTAAGGCCCGAAAAAGACCCAATATGGAGGCTAAATGGCCAAAATATTGGGAAATACTAGAAAAGGATGGAGATAATTGGAAATTGCAGAGTTTGGAGAAAATGAAAGACAAAGTGCGAGACTGGTTACATTACGCTCAGATTAAAGAAGTTTTTAAAAATGATAAGAAACTAGGGTTCCAGGTGGAGAAATCGAAACTAGAAACAGAATTGTTAGAACCAAAGATTAAGGTACTTTCAAGGATGTATAACTTGCTGTTAAAATGGAATACACAAGATGAAACGGTTAAATCGGCTATGATAAGGTGGGCACAGGACATTGGGTATAATATCATGTTTGAGGACTGGGAAAGGTTGTGGAGTAATGGATTGAAATTTACTGCATGTAACGCTTTGAAAGAAAATGTAATGAAAATGATTTATAGATGGTATATGACCCCAGTCAAACTTGCAAAAATTTACCACCTGACTGACAATAAGTGTTGGAAATGTAAAGAGTGTGAGGGAACGTTCTTCCACCTCTGGTGGACTTGCCCTAAAGTGAAGGCGTTCTGGGAAATGATTTATAATGAATTGAAAAAGGTATTTAAATATACCTTCACTAAGAAACCAGAGGCTTTCCTTTTGGGTATTGTCGGCCAAGGGGTGGTAAAGAAGGACCAGACATTTTTTATGTATGCAACAACAGCAGCAAGGATACTTCTCGCAAAACACTGGAAAACTCAAGATCTACCCACACTGGAAGAATGGCAGATGCAACTGATAGACTACATGGAACTGGCTGAAATGACCGGCAGAATTCGTGACCTGGGAGAAGAGAGGATTGAGGAGGACTGGAAGAAATTTAAGAATTATTTACAAAAACATTGTAATTTGAGTGAATGCTAAATAAGATGCTAGACCAAAACAACTGAGCACCACTAAATTTAGAGGTTTTTAAGAAAATAAGTAAGATTGTGAAAATTTAACTCCTTTTGAGAACTATAAGATTATGAAACATAGAAGGGATATAAGAATGTAAATAAGATGATAAATTGCTGACAAAATGTTATAACGAGGAAAGTGGGAGCGGGAGATGTGAGGAAGTCCAAAGAAAATGTGAAATTATGTTAAGACAAATGTTATATTGTTTATTATGTTTATTTCTATTGTAAAACCCAATAAATTGTTTTTTTTAAAAAAAAAGAAAAAATATATGATTGTACATATATTTACATCTGGGTCTACTTTGGATACAGTTCACAGCCTTCATATTTCAGGAGGAGCCCATCCTTCACAGCAGCCCAGGCATCTCTGGGTCTCTCCCCCAGCCTTTGAGACGTGTTCGGGTGACAGCCCCCCAGGGGAGAGACTCCATCAGGCAAGGCCTCCTTCCACCTGCCTTGCTCTCTCCTCTAGTCTCTGCTTCTCAATGTGTATTGTATTATTTTATGTACTGTGGCTTGCCGTTGTTTTATCGATTATAGTTTAGATATTATTTCTTGTAACTGTTGAGTGGATTTCTGTTTAACTTTTATATGTTGATATTATTATTTTATATTTTCTAATGATTGTTGAATGTTACTTTTTTGATGTAGGTTGCCTATTTTAAAGCTACGTTTTATTATCACACTTTCGTATTGCATTAGATTGTTATAAGATGTACATTTTTTGTTTCTTCAGCTTGTAAACTGCCTTGAGTATTGTAAGATAGAAAGACGGTATACAAATTAAAGATGATGATGATGCCATTCCAACACTTCACACATCAACTCACAATATCGTTCTTGTCCCCAGGAGTCTTCACAATCTTTAGCCTGATCTCATCGACTTGCTGGAGGAAAAAAGACAACGCAAGACTGCACTCAGTGATTGGTTGGTGCTTGTCAGGGACTGGTAGGGTGGAAGGCAGGGAGTTCAACAGTAGGTGGCGCCAGAGCCAGTGACAGACAGAGCCAAATAATTCTAGTTTTGCCCCCATCCTCCTTCTCCCTTCTGTGACAGGAGAACAAAGCTGATATAGGCAGGTGCTGTATCCTACACTAGTGGATTGTTAGAAAGACAGCAGGCAGAGACTGGCTGAGGTTAGTGGACCCCTGATTCATTTGCCCAAATTATAGATCAGCCCCCAACCAAGTTTCAAATCTATCTGGCAAAACAAGATAGATTTCCCACAGGCATTAAAGGTAAAGGTAAAGGGACCCCTGACCATTAGGTCCAGTCGTGGCCGACTCTGGGGTTGCGGCGCTCATCTCGCTTTATCGGCCAAGGGAGCCGGCGTACAGCTTCTGGGTCATGTGGGCAGCATGACTAAGCCACTTCTGGCAAACCAGAGCAGCGCACGGAAACACCGTTTACCTTCCCGCCAGAGCGGTACCTATTTATCTACTTGCACTTTGACGTGCTTCTGAACTGCTAGGTTGGCAGGAGCTGGGACCGAACAACAGGCGCTCACCCCGTCGCGGGGATTTGAACCGCCGACCTTCTGATAAGCAAGTCCTAGGCTCTGTGGTTTAACCCACAGCACCACCCGTGTCCCTTTTTCCTACAGGCATTACATACCATAAATTCATTTTTGCGGCATTTCAGTGTTTTATGGGAAACCTTTCTCCTGCAAACACGCCTTGGCTCACATGCTCAAACGTCGATGTCAGCACGAATGTTTGCCTTGCACAGCTGTGTTTTCACAGACTGACGTTGAAAGAACAGGAAGCTGTGACAGGAGAACTTTGGGGACTTTCCAGGCCCACAGTTGCGCCACGGGTAAATGGGCAGCTTTATGCAGATTGTGCACCAAAGGTCGTCGAGCAACCGGGTAGATGGCTGAGAAATTGGGAAGGTGGGCAGGATCCACAATTCTGGAGAATAAACTGTGCATCAAGAGGCTGCTTAGCTGGACAACAGAAGCAGAAACGTTGCCAGAGCACATTTTGAGGAATTATAAAAGGTGCTCATTCCAAAGGGGCCCTGAACATTTTGCAGCATCCGTGTGCTCTCCAACAGCTCAAAATGCATCCAAATTCTGCGCGGGGAGAAGCAGATGTGCAAAGAATTATTAATTTTTTTCTGAAGCAGCACAACAGTGACCCTCGGTTGACACTTGGGGTTATTCCACGCGGACCATTTACAAGAACAGTGACGTTGGAAAACCGAAAACTCAAAACGGAAGCTGGGTTTCCGGTGAGTCAGCGCAGGCAGTGCTCAATAGAAGAGCCCCTTTTAGAGTGAAAACCGAAGGATTTCCTCAATGGAGACACAGACAGTACAGTGGTACCTCAGGTTAAGAACTTAATTCGTTCTGGGGGTCCATTCTTAACCTGAAACTGTTCTTAACCTGAGACACCACTTTAGCTAATGGGGCCTCCCGTTGCTGCCGCGCCACCAGAGCACGATGTCTGTTCTCATCCTGAAGCAAAGTTCTTAACCCGAGGTACTATTTCTGGGTTAGCGGAGTCTGTAACCTGAAGCGCCTGTAACCTGAGGTACCACTGTTTTGTGCCTCCGTCGTTTTGGTAAGCAGCTGTTCTACTTGTCTCTGATATATCCTCTTTTACTCGCAATGTTATTGTTTTATGTTGCTCTGATGTTCTCTCTTATAATAATATCTGATACACCACATAATGGGAGGCCAGCAGAACCTTGCAAGGGGAAGTCGGAGGGTGCCTGGCTGCTAGGAACAAGGGGAGGCAAGGTCTCCCCCCCCCCCAGATGCCAGCACCCTAACCCTCACCCTAGCCCTAAACTTAGCCCTAGTCCTAGCCCTAACTTTAAACATAAACCTTGTTTAGTCGTTTAGTCGTGTCCGCCTCTTCGTGACCCCCTGGACCAGAGCATGCCAGGCACTCCTGTCTTCCTCCTGCCTCCCACAGTTTGGTCAGACTCATGCTGGTAGCTTCGAAAACACTGCCCAACCATCTCACCCTCTGTCGTCCCCTTCTCCTTGTGCCCTCCATCTTTCCCAACATCAGGGTCTTTTCCAGGGAGTCTTCTCTTCTCATGTGGTGGCCAAGGTATTGGAGCCTCAGCTTCAGGATCTGTCCTTCCAGTGAGCACTCAGGGCTGATTTCCTTCAGAATGGAGAGGTTTGATCTTCTTGCAGTCCGTGGGACACTCAAGAGTCTCTAACCCACTGGCGGAGGAAGGGGGTGCTGGGGCCACACCACATCCCGCCCGCGACTCGGACTCCCTCGCTTCCCGCGAGCCGTCGGGGGAAGGGGGGGAGCTGCTGCGCTGCTTTGCCGGTTCCTTCCTCTCCCCTTCCCGCTCCCTGCCTCCTTCCCGCCCTCTTCTCTGCCTCCTCCAGCCGGGAGCGCAGCGCAGCAGCTCCCCGCTTCCTCTGGCGGCTGGCGGGAGGCGCGGGAGTCCAGGGCGCCGTTGCCCCGCGCTCCCGGCTGCAGGAGGCAGGCAGGCAGGGGAGAGCAAGGACGAGGGATCGGCGGGTGCGCGCGCGCGGCTATCCCGCGCCTGGGAGGGCACCCTCCGCGCCCCTCGGGAACGCGCCCGCCTTGGGCACCGAGGGCATATCCTCCGCCACTGCTCTAACCCTAAACCTTACCCTAAACGTAGCCCTAGCCCCAGCCCTAACTTTAAACACAAACCTTAATCTAACTCTAAGCATTCTTCTTCTCCCCCCCCTCCTCCTCCTCCTCCTCCTTCTTCCTCCTCTTCTTCTTCTTCTTCTTTGGCCATCACTCGTAGCTGATTGTGGGGAGTTTCCCTTCCACAAAGTGTAGGATCATGGCAATGAAAATAATGAATAGAGTTGGGGCAATAACACAACCCTGTTTAACACCTGATCCCACTGGGAATGGTTCACTTTGAGAGCCATTGTTATCTGCGATTGTTGCTGTCATCTGATCATGGAGGAGCCGAATGGTGTTCACAAATTTACCTGGGCAGCCAATTTTCAGAAGGACAGTCCACAGGGCATTAATGATTTACAGTGCCGAAAGCCTTAGGTCAATAAATGCTATATACAGGGGTTGGTTTTGCTCTCTGCGTTTTCCCCTGCACCGCTGTTGAGCGGTGAAAATCACGTCCACTGTCCCCCAAGAAGGTCAAAAACCATTTTGGGATTCAGGAAGGGGCACCTCGGATATTGGTAAGAGACAGTTTGCTAAGATCCTTGAAATAATTTTGCCAGCCACAGCTAATAGAGAGATGCCTTGATAGTTTCCACAATCAATTCTGTCACCTTTTTTTTAAGAGCTTGATAATTTTGGCATCCCTAAAGTTTGTTGGGATCTCTTCTCCCTCCCAAATTTTTTCGATGAGCTTGTGAAGTTGTGTAAGTTCAATTCCACCCACTTTGAAGACTTTGGCAGGTATACCATCAGGTCTGCTGGCTTTGTTGTTTTTCCTTTGGTTAATAGCTGTACATAACTCTCCCAGATTTGGAGATACTGCAAGCGCATCTCTAACTTTTTTTTGTGGAATTTATGAGAGGACCTCAGCAGCTATGGGGGAACTGCTGTTAAGGAGATGTTGGTAATGTTCTTTCCATCACAGTGCAATAGCTTCTTTATCTATAGAGGTTGAATCCTGACAAGACAGAAGTACTGTTTTGGGGGGACAGGAGGTGGGCAGTTGTGGAGGACTCTCTGGTCCTGAATGGGTTAACTGTGCCCCTGAAGGACCAGGTGAGGAGTCTGGGAGTCATTTTGGACTCGCAGCTGTCCATGGAGGCACAGGTCAATTCTGTGTTCAGGGCAGCTGTTTACCAGCTCCACCTGGTACGCAGGCTGAGACCCTACCTGCCCGCAGACTGTCTCACCAGAGTGGTGCATGCTCTGGTTATCTCCCACTTGGACTACTGCAATGCGCTTTACGTGGGGCTACCTTTGAAGGTGACCAGGAAACTACAACTAATCCAGAATGCGGCAGCTAGACTGGTGACTGGGAGTGGCCGCCGAGACCACATAACACTGGTCTTGAAAGACCTACATTGGCTCCCAGTATGTTTCTGAGCACAATTCAAAGTGTTGGTGCTGACCTTTAAAGCCCTAAACGGCATCGGTCCAGTATACCTGAAGGAGCATCTCTACCCCCATTGTTCTGCCCAGACACTGAGGTCCAGCGCCGAGGGCCTTCTGGCGGTTCCCTCACTGCAAGAAGCCAAGTTACAGGGAACCAGGCAGAGGGCCTTCTCAGTAGTAGCAGCCCTGTGGAATGCCCTCCCACCAGATGTCGAAGAGAACAACTATCAGACTTTTAGAAGGCATCTGAAGGCAGCCCTGCTTAGGGAAGCTTTTAATGCTTGATGGACTGCTGTATTTTAAAATTTTGTTAGAAGCCACTCAGAGTGGCTGGGGAAATCCAGCTAGATGGGCAGGGTATAAATGAATTACTATTATTATTATTATTACAGTGGTGCCTCGCAAGACGAAATTAATTCGTTCCGTGAATTTTTTTGTCTAGCGAATTTTTCGTCTTGCGAAGCACGAAATCCCACAGGAATGCACTGAAAATCAATTAATGCATTCCTATGGTCAAAAAAAGTCCAAACAAAGCCAAATTTGGTACAACAAGAGTTTATTAAGTGCTCTTTAAAGTCACACATACTGTAAAGAACATTTCAAAATTCAAACCCAGAATTTTTTTAAAAAAACAGCAGAGTTGCCCAATGGTCACAGAAAATCATAAAAATGCAGGAAAAAAAACAAGCTTCCAGATTCTTGCAAACCCCTCCCCAACTGTTCCCCCAGCCACCCACCACACAGAAATTCAAATCCAGAATTTTTTTAAAAAAACAGCAGAGTGGCCCAATGGTCACAGAAAATCATAAAAATGCAGAAAAAAACACACAAGCTTCCAGATTCTTGCAAACCCCTCCCCAACTGTTCCCCCAGCCACCCAGCACACAGAAATTCAAATCCAGAATTTTTTTAAAAAAACAGCAGAGTGGCCCAATGGTCACAGAAAATCATAAAAATGCAGAAAAAACACACACAAGCTTCCAGATTCTTGCAAACCCCTCCCCAACACGAAGTCCTTGAATTCCAAACACCCCAACCCAAAATCCAAACCCCCCCAAAAAAGTTTTAAAAGCTTAACTTACCAAATGGCTGCAAAAGAAGTTTTGGAAAAGCTTCAAAAATCACCAAAGTCTTTAAAAACCTAAAAAAAGGCTACTATGTACACTGCGTTCTATGAGTTGCTCCTCGAAGTCAAGTTGCAACTGTATTAATGGTGTTAAGAAAAAGGAAACAAACTTGCAAGACATTTTCGTCTTGCGAAGCAAGCCCATAGGGAAATTCGTCTTGCGAAGCAGCTCAAAAAACGGAAAACCCTTTCGTCTAGCGAGTTTTCCGTCTTGCGAGGCATTCGTCTTGCGAGGTACCACTGTATTATTATTATTATTATCACAGTGGTACCTTGGGTTCAGAACTTAATTCGTTCCAGAGGTCCGTTCTTAACCTGAAACTGTTCTCAGCGTGAGGTACCACTTTAGCTAATGGGACCTCCTGCTGCCTCCGCAGCAAAGTTCTTAACCCAAGGTACTATTTCTGGGTTAGCGGAGTCTGTAACCTGAAGCGTCTGTAATCCGAGGTACCACTGTATTATCTTTTAGAAGTGTGGTACCGTCTGCTGAGCCTAGGGGGCATATGTCATAATTTATTGGCCCATAGATGGTCTTTGTGGCTTTAAAGAAACTCAGTCTATCATGAGTGTCGGCTAAATGCTGGATCTCTTAAGCTTTTTTTTTATCCACCAGGTGTTTTTTAGTTCTCTGGTTCTTCTTTGAACCTCAGCCTTAGTGTTGGCATAGGGTTTTTTCCTTAGTGGCACAGTTTCTGTCTCTTTGCCAGATCTGAAAGGCCTTCCTTTTCTTGTCAATCATGCGTTCCATCCTACTGTCTTTCTCATCAAACGACTCCTGGTGTTTCTTGGTTTGGTATCCAATAGTTTGTTCAAAGGCTGCAATAATGGATGTTTTTAGCTTGGTCCAGTGTTCCTTTATCAGGGAATTCTGAAGGCAGATGCTCCTTTAGAGTCGTTTGGAAGCAATCCTGCTTAATGGGATCTTGAAGGGCTTGTGTGTTCATTTTGCACCTTGGTTTCCTTCCTTGAAGCCTGCGTTGAGGTATAATCTTGATAGCCATCATGGAATAGAATAGAACAGATTAAAATTAAATAGAATAGAATAGAATAAAAGAGAACAAAATAGAATAAAACAGAACAAAATAGAACAGAATAGAATAGATTAGAATAGAAAAAAATGAAATAGAATAGGATAAAAGAGAACAAAATAGAAGAGGAGAATGAAATAGAACCAAATAGAAGAGAAGAGAAGAGAAGAGAAGAGAAGAGAAGAGAAGAGAATAACATAAAATAGAATGGAAGGGAATAGAATAGAATAGAATTAAATTAAATTACCGGTAAATTATAGAATAGAATAGATCAAAATTAAATAGAATAGAATAAAACAGAATAGAATAACATGGAATAGAATGGAATAAATAGAATAGAATAGAATTAAATTAAATTAAATTAAATAATAGGAAAGGAAAGGAAAGGATAGGATAGCTTAAATTGCATAGAATAGGATAGGATAGGATAGGATAAAATTGGATAGAACAGAATAGAATTTAAATTAAATTAAATTTAATAGAATAATAGAATAAAGTAAAATTAAACAGATTAAAATTAGAATAAAATAAAAGAGAATAGGTTAGGATAGAATAGAATAGATTAAAATTAAATTAAATAGAATAGAATAAAATGAATAACATGAAATAGAATAGAATGGAATAGAATAGAATTTAATTTAATTTAATTTAATTTAATAATAGAATAGGATAGGATAGAGTAGAATAGAATAGATTAAAATTAAATAGAATAGACTAGAATAAAAGAGAACAAAATAGAATAAATATAATAGAGTAGAATAATGAACAAAATAGAATAGAATAAAATAGAACCGAATAGAATAGAATAGATAGGAGAGAAGAGAAGAGAAGAGAAGAGAAGAGAAGAGAAGAGAAGAAAAGAAAAGAAAAGAAAAGAAAAGAAAAGAAAATAACATAAAATAGAATGGAATAGAATTAAATTAAATTAAATAATAGAATAGAATAGAATTAAATAGAATAGAATAAAAGAGAACATAATAGAAGAGAAGAGAATGAAATAGAATCAAATAGAATAGAATAAAACGGAATAGAACAGATTAAAATTAAATAGAAGAGAAGAGAATAACATAAAATAGAATGGAATGGAATGGAATAGAATAGAATTAAATTAAATTACCGGTAAATTATAGAATAGAATAGAATAGAATAGAACAGATTAAAATTATAACAGAATAAAAGAGAATGAAATAGAAAAAAAAGATTACAAAATAGGATAGGATAGGATAAAATAGAATAGAATAGATTAAAATTAAATAGAATAGAATAGAATTTAAATTAAATTAAATAGATTAATAGAATAAAGTAAAATAAAACAGATTAAAATTAGAATAAAATAAAAGAGAATAGGATAGGATAGAATAGAATAGATTAAAATTAAATAGAATAGAATAGAATAGAATAGAATAGAATAATAGAATAGAATAGAATAGGATGAAATAGAATTGAATAGTATTAATTTAAATTAAAGAACAGAATAGAGTAGAATAGAATAGATTAAAATTAAATAGAATAGATTAAAATTAAATAGAATAGAATAGAATAAAAGAGAAAAAAGAGAACAAAATAGAAGAGAAGAGAATAAAATACACAAGAATAGAATACAATAGAATACATTAAAATTGAATAGAATAGAATAGAATAAAAGAGAACAAAATAGAGTAGAATAGAATAAAAGTGAACAAAATAGAATAAAATAGAACTGAATAGAAGAGAATAGAAGAGAACAAAATAGAATAGAATAGATTAAAATTAAACTGAATAGAATAGAACAAACGATAACAAAATAGAATAGAACCGAATAAATAAAATAAAATAAAATAGAACAAAATATAAGAGAAGAGAAGAGAATAACATAAAATAGAATGGAAAAGAATAGAATTAAATTAAATTAAATTACCGGTAAATTATAGAATAGAATAGGTTAAAATTATAATAGAATAAAAAAGAAAGTGAAACAGAATAAAATATTACAAAATAGGATAGGATAGGGTAAAATAGAACATAATAGATTAAAATTAAATAGAATAGAATAGAATTTAAATTAAATTAAATTAAATTAAATAGAATAATAGAATCAAGTAAAATAAAACAGATTAAATTAGAATAAAATAAAAGAGAATAGAATAGAATAGAATAGAATTAAATTAAATTAAATTAAATTATAGGATAGGATAGGATAGGATAGCAAAAAAATGGATAGAATAGAATAGAATTAAATTAAATTAAATTAAATTAAATAATAGGATAGGATAAAATAGAATTGAATAGAACAGAATTAAATTAAATTAAAGAACAGAATAGAGTAGAATAGAATAGATTAAAATTATATAGAATAGAATAAAAGAGAACAAAATAGAATCGAAGAGAACAAAATAGAACAGAATAAAACAGAACAGAATAGAATAGATAAAAATTAAATAGAACAGAATAAAAGAGAACAAAATAGAATAGAACGGATTAAAATTAAATAGAATAGAATAGAACAAAAGATAACAAAATAGAATAGACTAGATTAAAATAGAATACAATACAATAAAAGTGAACAAAATAGAATAAAATAGAACCGAATAGAAGAGAAGAAAAGAGAATAACATAAAATAGAATGGAATAGAAAAGAATAGAATTAAATTAAATTACCGGTAAATTATAGAATAGAATAGAATAGAATAGAATAGAATAGAATTTAAATTAAATTAAATTAAATTAAATTAAATAGAATTGTAGAATCAAGTAAAATGAAACAGATTAAAATTAGAATAAAATAAAAGAGAATAAAATAGGATAGAATAGAATAGATTGAAATTAAATAGAATAGAATATAAGAGAATAGAATAACATGAAATAGAATAGAATAGAATAAAATTAAATTAAATTAAATAATAGAATAGGGTAGGATAGGATAAAATTGGATAGAATTAAATTAAATTGAATTAAATTATAGGATAGGATAGGATAAAATAGAATTGAATAGAAGTAAATATAATTAAAGAACAGAATAGAGTAGAGTAGAGTGGAGTAGAGTAGAATAGAATAGATTAAAATTAAAGAGAATAGAATAGAATAAAGAGAAGAAAATAGAATAAAATAGAACAAAATAGAAGAGAATAAAATAGACTAGAACAGAATACAATAGAATAGATAAAAATTAAATAGAATAGAATAAAAGAGAACAAAATAGGAGAGAAGAATAAAATAGATTAGGAATAGAATAGGATAAAATAGAATAGAACAGATTAAAATTAAATAGAATAGAATAGAACAAAAGATAACAAAATAGAATAAAATAGAACAAAATAGAACAAAATAAAAGAGAAGAGAATAAAATAGAATAAAATAGAACCAAATAGACTAGAATAAAATACAGTAGAATAGATTAAAATAGAATAGAATAAAAGAGAACAAAATAGACTAGACTAGACTAAAATAGAATAAACGTGAACACAATAGGTAAAATAGAACCGAATAGAAGAGAACAAAATAGAATAGATTAAAATTAAATTGAATTGAATAGAACAAATGATAACAAAATAGAATAACGATAACAAAACAGAACTGAGTAGAATTAAAGAGAATTAAATAAAATAGAACAAAATGGAAGAGAAGAGAAGAGAAGAGAAGAGAAGAGAATAACATAAAATAGAATGGAATAGAATAGAATAGATTTAAATAAAACAAAATTAAATAAAATTAAAGAATAGAATAGAATAGAATAGAATAGAGCAGATTAAAATTAAATAGAATAGGAACAGAATAGGATAGGAACGGATATAATAGAATAAAATAAAATAAATTAAAATAACATAAAATGGAATGGAATAGAATAGAATAAAATAAAATTATATAATAGAAAGTAATAGAATAAAATTGATTAAAATTAAATAAAATAGGAAGAGAATAACATAACATAACATAACATAACATAACATAACATAACATAACAACATAGAATGGAATAGAATAGAATTAAATTAAATTAAATTATAGGATAGAACAAAATAGAAGAGAAGAGAATAAAATAGACCAAATAGAAAAGATTAAAATTAAATAGAGTAGAATAAAAGAGAACAAAATAGAATAGAATAAATTAAAATTAAATAGAAAAAAAGAGAACAAAAGATAACAAAATAGAATAAAACAGAACAAAATAGAATAGAATAGATTAAAATTAAATAGAATAAAATAAAATAGAACAAAATAGAAGAGAAGAGAATAAGATAGAATAAAATAGAACCAAATAGAATAGAATAGAATAGATTAAACTTGAATTGAATAGAATAGAATAAAAGAGAACAAAATATAATAGAATAGATTAGAATAGAATAGAATAAAAGAGAAAAAAACATAATAAAATAGAACAAAATAGAAGAGAAGAGAATAGATTAAAATTAAATAGGAATAGAATAGAATAGAATGGAATAGAATAGAATAGAATAGAATAGATACATTATTCTATGGAACAGGTCATTTTAGTTTATTTTTTTGAGGGGGGCAGAGGAATTGGCACAGGAAGCCACAGAAAATAGGACCAGCACCTCCCCTTCTAAACAGCCAATCATCCATTCCCACATCTCTTCTGAGGAATACCCCGCCCCATCCTCTCCCTATATATAGAAGGGTCTGGTGACTTATCTTTCAGTGTATCTGAAGAAGTGTGCGTGCACAAGAAAGCTCATACCACTAACAAACTTAGTTGGTGAAAACTGAAGGATTTCTTCAACGGAGACCGGGTGTCTGGTGAGTCAACCACGACCAGACTTGTTAGAACAACCGCCTTTAAAAATTGGAAACTGAAGGATTTCTTCAACGGAGACCGGGTTTCTGGAGAGTCAACCACGACCAGACTTGTTAGAACAACCGCCTTTAAAAATTGGAAACTGAAGGATTTCGTCAACGGAGACCGTACTCGATAGAAAAGCCACGTTCTGAGTAATACCCGGCTCCATCCTCTCACTGTATATAGAAGGGTCCGGAGACTTCTGTTTCAGTGTATCTGAAGAAGTGTGCATGCACAAGAAAGCTCATACCACTAACAAACTTAGTTGGTGAAAACTGAAGGATTTCTTCAACGGAGACCGGGTGTCTGGTGAGTCAACCACGACCAGACTTGTTAGAACAACCGCCTTTAAAAATTGGAAACTGAATAATTTCTTCAACGGAGACCGTAGTCGATAGAAAAGCCACGTTCTGAGTAATACCCGGCTCCATCCTCTCACTGTATATAGAAGGGTCCGGTGACTTCTGTTTCAGTGTATCTGAAGAAGTGTGCATGCACAAGAAAGCTCATACCACTAACAAACTTAGTTGGTGAAAACTGAAGTATTTCTTCAACGGAGACCGGGTGTCTGGTGAGTCAACCACTACCAGACTTGTTAGAACAACGGCCTTTAAAAATTGGAAACTGAAGGATTTCTTCAACAGAAACTGAACTCGATACAAAAGCCGTGTTTACAGTGAAAACCGAAGGATTTATTCAACGGAGACTGTAAATATTACAACAACCACATATTTAAAGTGAGAACTGAAGGATTTCTTCAACAGAGATCGGGTTTCTGGTGAGTCAACCACGACCAGACCAGTTAGAACAACCGCCTTTAAAAATTGGAAACTGAAGGATTTCTTCAACGGAAACCGAACTCAATACAAAAGCCGCATTTACAGTGGAAACCAAAGGATTTCATCAAGACGCAGACAGCAACACCATATTGTGCCTCCATCATTTTGGTGAGCGGCTCTTGTACATGTCTCTGATACATCCTCTTCGACCCGCAATGTTATTGTTTTATGTTGCTCTGATGCTCTCTCTTATTATACTATCTGATACACCACATATTGGGATGCCTGCAGAACCTTGCAATGGGAAGTCGGAGGATGCCTTGCTGCTAGGAACAAGGGGAGGCAACGTCTCCCTTCCAGATGCCAGCACCCCAACCCCCATCCTCACACTAACCGCCATCCTAACCCTAAACTTAGACCTAGCCCAAGCCCTAGCCCTAGCCCAAGCCTTAGCCCGAGCTCAAGCCTTAGCCCAAGCCTTAGCCCAAGCCTTAGCCCAAGCCTTAGACGGAGCCTTAGCCCAAGCCTTAGCCCAAGCCCTAGCCCCAACCCTAACCCTATCCCGAACCCTAACTCTATCCCCAACACTAACACTAACACTAACCCTTATCCCAACCTTAACACTTACCCCAACCCCCACTCTCACCCTAACCCTCACAATAACTCTAGATTTAGCCCGAGAACAAACTGTAATCCTCAGATTAAAGTTAATCTAATGCTATACCTAAACCCATACCTAGCCCTAAACCTACACGCATTCTAACACAAGGAAATCCTAATGGCAGACTTCAGCATTCCCTTTGAGAACAGAAACAGAAGGTACTTTTTATCATATGTGGTGGAAATATAAGGTGGTAAATAAATTCTGGGAAATGATTTACAATGAAATGAAAAAAATGTTTAAAGCAATTTTTACTAAAAATCAGAAGCTTTTTTACTAGGAATTGTAGGTAAAGAGATATCAAAGATCAGAGAAATTTGTTTATGTACGACGGCCGCCCAGATATTGTTAGCCCAAAGATGGAAAGAAGAAACAGTTCTAACCAAAGAAGACTGGCAGACCAAGTTAATGGACTATCCTGAAATGGCATAATCAACTGGGAAGCTCAGAAGTCAAGATGACAAGACGTTTAAAGCAGAATGGAAAATGTTCGTTATGTGTTTACAAAAGTATTGTAAGCAGATTGAAACATTGGCAGGATTTTAAGAACTCTTGTAGTTTTAGAGATTGTAGAAATAACTTAGGAAAAGAAATTTTGGAGTAGTAATGATATGCAGCTGAAAAGAAAATTGTTGGGACCCAGGGAGGCTGTGGAGGGAAGTCCAGGCATTCAGATAACCCCATTTTACAGATTTGATATTGTTTTTGTGTAAACATTTTTTCTTTTTTTGCTTTTGTTTTATCATTTATCTTATGTTTGTTGAAAACCAAATAAAAATATATTATAAAAAAGACGACCAGCTCTGCAAAAGTCCTTTGCCGGCAGATGCACTCAGGGAAAGAGGCTGAGACCCCGACTGTGATGTCCACATTGCCGATATGCTGCCGTTTCCACTAGAGATGGCCCTGTGCCCAACTGGGGAAGTGACTCATGCTCCTGTTCTGGACTGTGCTTTGGCAATAAAGATACTTCTCTGTTAAGCATCCCTTTTTGGCCTGGCTTCTTCTCTGAAATAACCACACCCTAAGAAAGAGTGCTGAATATAATGCCAGGGGATTTCACATCTGGCAACCAATGCACCCCTTTGGTTTCAGATAGTACATGCGAAGGCGAGTCTAACAAGCCTGGGACGCCCATTTTCACAGCCCTCTAGCAGCTACAGTGTCTCTTTTACCAGAAGGAATGTGTTATGTACTGAAGTTCTCACCCTGGGCAGCAGGGGATACTGTAGATAGTTATGCAAATAAGGGATCAAAAGTGACGTTCAGTGATTGGATAGTTTTAGAAAGTTGTTACAATTATGTGTACTGGAGCTCTATATAAGCAGGCTGACTGAACCCTTCAGTTCAGTTCTGTCCTGGCCTGTGAATAAACAAGAGCTGTTGAAGAATCACTGTGTCATCTGATATGTTAATCCACAACTTAACACTGGCGACAAGGATGGGATCGATGGACAACAGAGCACAGCCAGATGCGGCCACCCTCTGAACTGAGCTGAATCACTGAGCTGAATCACTGAGCGAAATCCTGAACAGAAGAAATTCAGAGCTGACTGTTCTCGCTAGAGCACTGTGTTCCATCCATCCTCCACGCCAACATTGGAATCATGGCTTCACTTGTGCCTCTACCGCCGTTTGCGCCAGCCTCTGAATCATGGGACTCCTACCTCGCTTGGTAGAATAGATACATTCTTCTATGGAACAGGTCTTTTTAGTTTATTTTTTTGAGGGAGGCAGAGGAATTGGCACAGGAAGCCACAGAAAATAGGACCAGCACCTCCCCTTCTAAACAGCCAATCATCCATTCCCACATCTCTTCTGAGGAATACCCCGCCCCATCCTCTCACTATATATAGAAGGGTCCGGAGACTTCTGTTTCAGTGTATCTGAAGAAGTGTGCATGCACAAGAAAGCTCATACCACTAACAAACTTAGTTGGTGAAAACTGAAGGATTTCTTCAACAGAGACCGGGTGTCTGGTGAGTCAACCACGACCAGACTTGTTAGAACAACCGCCTTTAAAAATTGGAAACTGAAGGATTTATTCAACGGAGACCGGGTGTCTGGTGAGTCATCCACGATCAGACTTGTTAGAACAACCACCTTTAAAAATTGGAAACTGAAGGATTTATTCAACGGAGACCGTAAATATTACAAAAACCACATAGTTAAAGTGAAAACTGAAGAATTTCTTCAACAGAGACCGTACTCGATAGAAAAGCCACGTTCTGAGTAATACCCCGCCCCATCCTCTCACTATATATAGAAGGGTCTGGTGACTTCTGTTTCAGTGTATCTGAAGAGGTGTGCATGCACAAGAAAGCTCATACCACTAACAAACTTAGTTGGTGAAAACTGAAGGATTTCTTGAACGGAGACCGGGTTTCTGGAGAGTCAACCACGACCAGACTAGTTAGAACAACTGCCTTTAAAAATTGGAAACTGAAGGATTTCTTCAACAGAAACCGAACTCGATACAAAAGCCATGTTTACAGTGAAAACCGAAGGATTTCTTCAACGGAGACTGTAAATATTACAACAACCTCATATTTAAAGTGAACACTGAAGGATTTCTTCAACGGAGACTGTAAATATTACAACAACCTCATATTTAAAGTGAACACTGAAGGATTTCTTCAACGGAGACTGTAAATATTACAACAACCACATATTTAAAGTGAACACTGAAGGATTTATTCAACGGAGACCGGGTTTCTGGTGAGTCATCCACGATCAGACTTGTTAGAACAACCACCTTTAAAAATTGAAAACTGAAGGATTTCTTCAACGGAGACCGTAAATATTACAAAAACCACATAGTTAAAGTGAAAACTGAAGAATTTCTTCAACGGAGACCGTACTCGATAGAAAAGCCACGTTCTGAGTAATACCCGGCTCCATCCTCTCACTATATATAGAAGGGTCCGGTGACTTCTGTTTCAGTGTATCTGAAGAAGTGTGCATGCACAAGAAAGCTCATACCACTAACAAACTTAGTTGGTGAAAACTGAAGGATTTCTTGAACGGAGACCGGGTTTCTGGAGAGTCAACCACGACCAGACTAGTTAGAACAACAGCCAGATGCGGCCACCCTCTGAACTGAGCTGAATCAATGAGCGAAATCACTGAACAGAACCAATTCAGAGCTGACTGTTCTGGCTAGAGCACTGTGTTCCATCCATCGCCCTCCACGCCAACATTGGAATCATGGCTTCACTTGTGCCTCTACCGCCGTTTGCGCCAGCCTCTGAATCATGGGACTCCTACCTCGCTTGGTAGAATAGATACATTATTCTATGGAACAGGTCATTTTAGTTTATTTTTTTGAGGGAGGCAGAGGAATTGGCACAGGAAGCCACAGAAAATAGGACCAGCACCTCCCCTTCTAAACAGCCAATCATCCATTCCCACATCTCTTCTGAGGAATACCCCGCCCCATCCTCTCACTATATATAGAAGGGTCCGGAGACTTCTGTTTCAGTGTATCTGAAGAAGTGTGCATGCACAAGAAAGCTCATACCACTAACAAACTTAGTTGGTGAAAACTGAAGGATTTCTTCAACAGAGACCGGGTTTCTGGAGAGTCAACCACGACCAGACTAGTTAGAACAACCGCCTTTAAAAATTGGAAACTGAAGGATTTCTTCAACAGAAACCGAACTCGATACAAAAGCCATGTTTACAGTGAAAACCGAAGGATTTCTTCAACGGAGACTGTAAATATTACAACAACCTCATATTTAAAGTGAACACTGAAGGATTTCTTCAACGGAGACTGTAAATATTACAACAACCTCATATTTAAAGTGAACACTGAAGGATTTCTTCAACGGAGACTGTAAATATTACAACAACCACATATTTAAAGTGAACACTGAAGGATTTATTCAACGGAGACCGGGTTTCTGGTGAGTCAACCACGACCAGACCAGTTAGAACAACCGCCTTTAAAAATTGAAAACTGAAGGATTTCTTCAACGGAGACCGTAAATATTACAAAAACCACATAGTTAAAGTGAAAACTGAAGAATTTCTTCAACGGAGACCGTACTCGATAGAAAAGCCACGTTCTGAGTAATACCCGGCTCCATCCTCTCACTATATATAGAAGGGTCCGGTGACTTCTGTTTCAGTGTATCTGAAGAAGTGTGCATGCACAAGAAAGCTCATACCACTAACAAACTTAGTTGGTGAAAACTGAAGGATTTCTTGAACGGAGACCGGGTGTCTGGTGAGTCAACCATGACCAGACTTGTTAGAACAACCGCCTTTAAAAATTGGAAACTGAAGGATTTCGTCAACGGAGACCGGGTGTCTGGTGAGTCAACCACGACCAGACTTGTTAGAACAACCGCCTTTAAAAATTGGAAACTGAATAATTTCTTCAACGGAGACCGTAGTCGATAGAAAAGCCACGTTCTGAGTAATACCCGGCTCCATCCTCTCACTGTATATAGAAGGGTCCGGAGACTTCTGTTTCAGTGTATCTGAAGAAGTGTGCATGCACAAGAAAGCTCATACCACTAACAAACTTAGTTGGTGAAAACTGAAGGATTTCTTGAACGGAGACCGGGTTTCTGGAGAGTCAACCATGACCAGACTAGTTAGAACAACAGCCAGATGCGGCCACCCTCTGAACTGAGCTGAATCAATGAGCGAAATCACTGAACAGAACCAATTCAGAGCTGACTGTTCTGGCTAGAGCACTGTGTTCCATCCATCGCCCTCCACGCCAGCATTGGAAACATGGCTTCACTTGTGCCTCTACCGCCATTTGCGCCAGCCTCTGAATCAGCCCTCTAGCAGCTACGGTGGCTCTTTTACCAGAAGGAATGTATTTCACATTAACTCTGGAAGTGGAGACTCAATTGTGAGCAAACTAAGCCTCCTAGAGCAAAATGTGTACATCAGGCTGAGTTGGGTCAGAATCAAGCAGACACTGCCAGAGTTAATGCTAAATACATGACTTCTGGAAAATGAGCTGCCATAGGTGCTACAGGGTGGAGGAAATTGTGTCCCAGACTTTTTAGGCAGATATACCCGTGTACTATCTGCAACCAAAGAGGTGCATGAATTGCCAAGTGTTCATTCCACACCCCCAGCTTGTGGTGTGGGCAGATAGACTGCCCAACTCATGACCTTTCCACCCCCCACATCGGCCTGGGGTTGCAGGGTCTCCAGGAATGGCGCTGCTTTTTCCTCTGGGGGGAAATATTGCTGGCACCAAAAGACAGATGGAAGCACCTGAAACCTGCCACCAAGTGAGGTTTAGACGCCATGGTGTTGGGAAGTCCCAGAAAATGTCCCTCCCAACCACAGACCCGCTTCACTAAAATGTGATGTTTTCTCTCTCCTTTCAGCATTGCAGGGAACCTGGCGCTGCTCCCCTTCGTCTTGCAGGAGCCCTCGCACGGCCAAGGACTCGCCACCAAGGAGGCACGAAGAATCCAGTTCAGTCCCCTTTCAAGCTGCGTTTCTCAAATGCGCACCTTCCAAAACAATTCAAAATACAGCCGCTCTAACAAATTCTCACTGGTCCGAAATGCGCTATGCAGTTTCTCCAAGCAGCCAGTGTTTGTGCATTTGAGGGGAAAGTGTGCGTGGAAATGAACATAGTGGTGAAGATGAGAAAGAAAAGTGCTTTGTATTGGGATAAAATTCTGGCCGAACTGCATACATAAAGGGGTTTATTAGGAGCGACTGGCAATAAGGTGCTGGTGAATGTTCTTCCTAAAGTAAAAAGAACAGTGACACCCCGTGGCCTCTTGGGGTTATTCCACGTGGACCGTTTACAAGAACAGCAACATGGGAAAAGTTGAAAACTCAAAACGGAAGCTGGGTTTCCGGTGAGTCAATCACGACCGGACTCGTTAGAACAACTGCCTTTAAAAAGTGAAAACTGAAGGATTTCTTCAATTGTGTGGAAACTGACGGATTTTTTCAACGGAGACCGTACTGGATAGAAAACCCCACTCTCACCCGAACCCTAAACTTAGCCCTAGTCCTAACTGTATTCCTAACTGTAAAGTTAAAATTGAATCTCACTCTAAACCTAACCCTAAACCTACATGCATTAGGAAATCCTAATGGCAGACTTCAGCATTCCCTTTGAGAACGGAAAAACAGCCCAAGGAAGCCAGGAAGATAAGCTCTGCAGGTTTCGGACGCAATTAAACAAGCAAAGGTAGGAAAATCACCAGGACCCCGTGGCCTAACAGCAAAAAATTATATACTTTATTGAAGTAAAATTACATGAAAATGATTTGCTGGTGGTACTTACTTAAGTAACATAAGATAAGATAAAATGAATAATAAAATAAAACAAATAAAATGAATATAATAAAACTTTTGTTGATAAATCTATTGCTAAAAGCTTAAAGGCTGAATGAACACATGAAAAACAGCTGCTGTTGTTTTTAAAGGCTTTGTTTCACCCTTAAAACACACACATACACTTTTCTAAAACAAGTTCTACATTATTCTATGGAACAGGTCATTTTAGCTTATTTATTTGAGGGAGGCAGAGGAATTGGCACACGAAGACACAGAAATTAGGACCAGCGCCTCCTCTTCTAAACAGCATTTCTTTTGTCCAAATAATTCTATTGGTTTTCATGTAAATGCCAGAACAAGGACTGTTTTCTGAAGCAGCGCTACAGTGACACCCAGTGGCCTCTTGGGGTTATTCCACGTGGACCATTTACAAGAACAAGGACCATTTACAAGAAGAGCGACATGAGAAAACTTGAAAACGCGAAACGGAAGCTGGGTTTCCGGTGAGTCAGCCACGACCGGACTCGTTAGAACAACTGCCTTTAAAAAGTGAAAACTGAAGCATTTCTTCAACGGAGACCGTACTCGATAGAAAAGCCGCGTTTACAGATAAAACCAAAGGATTTATTCGAGATGCAGACAGTAACACCAGATTGTGCCTCCGTCATTTTGGTCAGCAGCTCTTGTACTTGTCTCTGATCCATCCTCTTTGACCCGCAATATTATTGTTTTATGTTGCTCTGATGTTCTCTCTTATTATAATAATATCTGATACAGCACATAATGGGATCCCAGCAGAATCTTGCAATGGGAAGTCGGAGGGTGCCTGGCTGCTAGGAACAAGGGGAGGCAAGGTCTCCCTCCCAGATGCCAGCACCCCAACCCCTACCCCACCCTCTCACCCCACCCCACCCTCTCACCCCAACACCAACCCCCATCCTAATCCTAATCCTAATCCTAACCCTCACCCTCACCCTCTCCCTAAATTTAGCCCTAGCCCTAACTGTAATCCTAACTTTAAAGTTAAACTTGAATCTAACTCTAAACCTAAACCTTTTTTCAAAAAAAAAAATATTTTTATTAAACAATTTCAACATACCAAATTATCAATCCATTTAATCACATACATTATTTCTCTCCCATTTTCCCCCACCCCCCTTCAATCCTCCCCCCCCCGGACTTCCCTCAGCTCCTCTCTCTGATTTCTCTGCACATGTTATTCTCTGCATGTTAAAAATTGTACATATCATTGGCTTATCTCTCATATCTTCTACTAATAAATTTGTGGATGTTTGTTCAAAACCTGTCAAGGAGTCCAATTCATTTTGTGGGTTTTTTTTAGTTTGTAAAAAGTTCCCATTCTTCCTTGAAGTAACAGTTGTCCTTATCATGTAGTTTGTATGTCAATTTAGACAACTCTGCATAGCTCTTCCATTTTTCTTGCCACGGTTCTTTCGTTGGGATTTCCTCATTCTTCCATCCTTCAGCAAATCTCTATATCTAGACCAATTCCCCTTTTTGCCAAGCGGTTTGAGTAACGAAGCTTCAGTTGGAGACAACCACCAGGGTGTTTTTTCTTCTATTAGATCCTTCTATCTCTCCCACACTCTCATTAGTGATGTCCTGCGTATATGATTGTAAAATCCTTTGTGCACTTCCCCTTTCCCGTACCATAAGTATGCATGCCATCCAAATCTGGTATCGTGACCGTCCAAATCTAATGCTTCTTCCTTTTCCAGTTTTATCCAGTCCCTAATCCACACTAATCTAACTCTATACTTAAACCTAGCCCTAAACCTACACACATTCTAAGGCAAGGAAATCCTAATGGCAGACTTCAGCATTCCCTTTGAGAACAGAAAAACGGAGAATTATCAGACAGGTTGATGGAAGTCTAAATGAAAATAGGACAGGTGATGAGAATTTGATGTTTTATTGTGTATTTATGTTTATTGGAAAATTAATAAAAAATAAATAAAAAAAGAGAACAGAAAAACAGCCCAAGGAAGCCAAGAAGATAAGCTCTGCAGGTTTGGGACGCAATTAAACAAGCAAAGGTAGGAAAATCACCAGGACCCCGTGGCCTAACAGCAGAATATTATAAAAATTAAAGGAGTTTGAAGAAGTTAGAGAAAAGGTCACAGACTGGTTTCAATATTTTCAGCTAAATGAAACTTTTAAAAGTGACAAAAAGAAAGGATTTAGTCATGAAGCATCAAGATTTCAAAGAGAGATATGAGAAGATAATACTAAATTATTGTCAAAAATGTATAATCTGCTCCTGGAATGGGACACCAAAGAGGAACAGGTCAAATCTGTTATGATAAAATAGGCAAAAGATGTGGGACACAATATCAGCCTGCCGGGGCCCGCTCTGAAACTCAGGTGAAAGTGGGGGCACAAAAAAATCTCTCCCTCCCACAACCACCTGGCAAACCCCATTACAAATGACAGACTGGGAAAGGCTTTGGAAGACAGATGTGAAATTTACAGCATGTACTTTATTGAAATAATATTTCATGAAAATGATGTGTCGTGGTACTTAACCCCGATTAAATTAGCAAAAATGTACAGAACAAGAACTAATAATTGTTGGAAATGTAAAGAAACAGAAGGTACTTTTTATCGTATGTGGCAGTCATCCGGGTGCTGCGAGGCCTCTGTGCGACGCATGGGTGTCCTGATCTCCTCGTCTCCGACAATGGACTGCAGTTCACCTCAGGCACTTTTGAGCAATACCTTTTGGGACTGGGCATCCGCCATGCCCTCACGGCACCATTTCATCCATCCAGCAATGGGCAAGCGGAGAGAATGGTGCGCTCGGCAAAAGAGGCACTGGCGCGCCTGGACCAGGGAGACTGGCATGAGCGGGTTGCTGAATACTTGTTCGTGCAACACATCACCCCTCATGCGGCCACAGGGCAGAGTCCTGCCGAACTGCTTATGGGCCACTGCCTCAGGTCTCTGCTCGACCGGCTGCACCCGGACTTTGCCGTGGCCGAACCCCCAGGCTGTGCCAACACGCCACGGTCATTTGTTTCAGGAAACCAGGTCTTTGCCCGGAACTTTGTGGGGGACATTCCTTGGGTGCCAGCCACAGTAGTGGGAGTCACTGGACCTCGCTCATACCAGGTGGCACTCGAAGACGGATGTTTGTGGCGCCGGCACATAGACCAGCTTAGGCGCAGGGTTGGGGACTTGGACACGACCGCAGTGCCCCCAACTGCGCTCATGGCTCCGGAACAGACGCTTACAGATGGCGAGGCTCCACCTACACCTCTCTCACAAACTGCAGGCGTGGAGCTGAACCAAGCCACTTCAGAGGGTCTGCCGGACTTCCCACAGAATCAGACCACTGCCGTGCCTGACATTCCGCCAACTCCACTTGCGGATGTTCCACCCACAGCAGCGGATCCAGGGGACTTGGTTTCAATGCCACCTAGGGTCGCGCCACAGCCTCAGCAAGAATCGGGCAGCCCGCCGGACCTGGATACCACTCCCCGGAAGTCTGGCAGTTTCCAAGCGCCCAACTTATTTAAAGGACTATGTTGCTGGACTTTTTTTTTTGGATTTGATATCCCGCCTTTCACTCCCTTTAAGGAGTCTCAAAGCGGCTAACATTCTCCTTTCCCTTCCTCCCCCACAACAAACACCCTGTGAGGTGAGTGGGGCTGAGAGACTTCAAAGAAGTGTGACTGGCCCAAGGTCACCCAGCAGCTGCATGTGGAGGAGCGGAGACACGAAAATGAGCTGCCATAGGTGCTACAGGGTGGAGGAAATTGTGTCCCAGGCTTTTTAGGCAGATATACCCGTGTACTATCTGCAACCAAAGAGGTGCATGAATTGCCAGGTGTTCATCCCCCCCCCCAGCCCAGCTCTCCTTCCCCACTACGGAGCTTGTGGTGTGGGCAGATAGTCTGCCCAACTCATGACCTTTCCACCCCCCACATCGGCCTGGGGTTGCAGGGTCTCCAGGAATGGCGCTGCTTTTTCCTCTGGGGGGAAATATTGCTGGCACCAAAAGACAGATGGAAGCACCTGAAACCTGACACCAAGTGAGGTTTAGAGGCCATGGTGTTGGGAAGTCCCAGAAAATGTCCCTCCCCAACCACAGACCCAGTGTTTGTGCATTTGAGAGGGAAGTGTGCGTGGAAATGAACATAGTGGTGAAAATGAGAAACAAAAGTGCTATTGGGATAAAATTCTGGCCGAACTGCATACATAAAGGGGTTTCTTAGGAGCGGCTGGCAATCAAGTGCTGGTGAATGTTCTTCCTATAGTAAAAAGAACAGTGACACCCAGTGGCCTCTTGGGGTTATTCCACGCGGACCGTTTACAAGAACAGGGAGGCAGAGGAATTGGCACACGAAGCCACAGAAATCAGGACCAGCACCTCCGCTTCGAAACAGCATTTATTTTGTCCAAATAATGCTATTGCTTTTCATGTAAATGCCAGAACAGGAAGAAGGACTATTTACAAGAACAGCGACATGAGAAAAGTTGAAAACTCAAAATGGAAGCTGGGTTTCCGGTGAGTCAACGACGATGTACTCGTTACAACAACAGCCTTTAAAAATTGAAAACTGAAGGATTTCTTCAACAGAGACCGTACTCGATAGAAAAGCCACGTTTACAGTGAAAACCGAAGGATTTATTCAAGACGCAGACAGTAACACCAGATTGTGCCTCCGTCATTTTGACCCGCAATGTTAAATAAAATGAATATAATAAAACTTTTGTTGATTAATCTATTGCTAAAAGCTTAAAGAAAACATGAAAAATAGCTGCTGTTGTTTTTATAGGTTTTGTTTCACCAATAAAACACACACTTACAATTTTCAAAAACAAGTTATACATTATTCTATGAAACAGGTCATTTTAGTTTATTTGGGGGGGGGAGGCAGGGGAATTGGCCCAGGAAGCCACAGAAATTAAGACCAGCACCTCCTCTTCTAAACAGCATTTCTTGTCCAAATAATTCTATTGGTTTTCATGTAAATGCAAGAACAACAAGGATTGTTTTCTGAAGCAGCGCTACAGTGACCCCGGTGGCCTCTTGGGGTTATTCCACGTGGACCATTTACAAGAACAGCAACATGGGGAAAGTTGAAAACTCAAAGAGTGTTGAATATAATGCCAGGGGATTTCACGGCTGGCAACCAATGCACCCCTTTGGTTAGTACATGCACAGGCGAGTCTAAGAAGCCTGGGCCGCCCATTTTCACAGCCCTCTAGCAGCTACGGTGGCTCTTTTACCAGAAGGAATGTATTTCACATTAACTCTGGAAGTGGAGACTCAATTGTGAGCAAACTAAGCCTCCTAGAGCAAAATGTGTACATCAGGCTGAGTTGGGTCAGAATCAAGCAGACACTGCCAGAGTTAATGCTAAATACATTGTTGCTGTTGTTTAGTCGTTTAGTCGTGTCCGCCTCTTCGTGACCCCCTGGACCAGAGCACGCCAGGCACTCCTGTCTTCCACTGCCTCCCGCAGTTTGGTCAGACTCATGCTGGTAGCTTCGAGAACACTGTCCCGCCATCTTGTCCTCTGTCGTCCCCTTCTCCTTGTGCCCTCCATCTTTCCCACCATCAGGGTCTTTTCCAGGGGGTCTTCTCTTCTCATGAGGTGGTCAAAGTATTGGAGCCTCAGCTTCAGGCTAAATACATGACGTCTGGTAAATGAGCTGCCATAGCTGCTAGAGGGTGAAATAAATTGTGTCCCAGACTTTTTAGGCAGATATACCCGTGTACTATCTGCAACCAAAGAGGTGCATGAATTGCCAGGTGTTCATCCCCCCCCAGCCCAGCTCTCCTCCCCCACTACAGTGGTGCCCCGCAAGACGAACGCCTCGCAAGACGAAAAACTCGCAAGACGAAAGGTTTTTTCGTTTTCGAGTTGCTTCGCAAGACGAATGTCCCTATGGGCTTGCTTCGCAAGACGAAAACGTCTTGCAAGTTTGTTTCCTTTTTCGTAAAACCGTTAAATCCCAGGGTGCATTGCTGGAAGAGGTGCAGTTGCGACTTGACCTCGAGGAGCAACACATTGCACGCGGTGTGGTGGCCTTTCTGAGCTTTTTAAAGAGTTTGCTGGATTTTTGAAGCTTTTCCAAAACTTCTTCTGCAGCTGTTTGGTAAGTTAAACTTTTGAAACTTTTTTTGGGTTTTTTGGATTTTGGGTTGGGGTGTTTGGAATTCAAGGACTTGGTGTTGGGGAGGGGTTTGCAAGAATCTGGGAGCTTGTGTGGTTTTTTTCTGCATTTTTATGATTTTCTGTGACCATTGGGCCATGTTTATTTTTTAAAAAAAAAAAAATCTGGCTTTGAATTTTTGAATTTCTGTGTGCTGGGTGGATGGGGGAACAGCTGGGGGGGTTTGCAAGAATCTGGGAGCTTGTGTGTCTTTTTTCTGCATTTTTATGATTTTCTGTGACCATTGGGCCATGTTTATTTTTTAAAAAAAAAAAATCTGGGTTTTGAATTTCTGAATTTCTGTGTGCTGGGTGGCTGGGGGAACAGCTGGGGAGGGGTTTGCAAGAATCTGGGAGCTTGT
Source organism: Podarcis pityusensis (assembly GCF_964106645.2). Classification (NCBI taxonomy): domain Eukaryota; kingdom Metazoa; phylum Chordata; class Lepidosauria; order Squamata; family Lacertidae; genus Podarcis; species Podarcis pityusensis. The sequence continues at coordinate 11,247,799 of NC_138041.1, forward strand.
GTGTCTTTTTTCTGCATTTTTATGATTTTCTGTGACCATTGGGCCATGTTTATTTAAAAAAAAAAAATCTGGGTTTTGAATTTCTGAATTTCTGTGTGCTGGGTGGCTGGGGGAACAGCTGGGGAGGGGTTTGCAAGAATCTGGGAGCTTGTGTGGTTTTTTTTTGAATTTTTATGGTTTTCTGTGACCATTGGGCCATGTTGTTGTTTTTTGAAAAAAAATTCTGGGTTTTGAATTTCTGTGTGCTGGGTGGCTGGGGGAACAGCTGGGGAGGGGTTTGCAAGAATCTGGGAGCTTGTGTGGTTTTTTTTGAATTTTTATGGTTTTCTGTGACCATTGGGCCATGTTTTTTTTTGAAAAAAATTTCTGGGTTTTAAATTTCTGTGTGCTGGGTGGCTGGGGGAACAGCTGGGGAGGGGTTTGCAGGAATCTGGGAGCTTGTGTGCTTTTTTTTGAATTTTTATGGTTTTCTGTAACCATTGGGCCATGTTGTTGTTTTTTGAAAAAATTTCTGGGTTTTGAATTTCTGTGTGCTGGGTGGCTGGGGGAACAGTTGAGGAGGGGTTTGCAACAGTTGGGGAGGGGTTTGCAACAGTTGGGGAGGGGCTGGGGGAACAGTTGAGGTTTTTGAAGACTTTGGTGATTTTTAAAGCTTTCCCAAAACTTCTTTTGCAGCCATTTGAGGATTTTGAAGACTTTGGTGATTTGCAGCCATTTCGTAAGTTAAACTTTTAAAACTTTTTTGGGGGTTTTTGGATTTTGGGTTGGGTGTTTGGAATTCAAGGACTTGGTTCTGGGTTTGAATTGCTGATTTTTTTTTTCTTTTTCTGAGTTTACAAAGGTAACAGCTGTGCTGCCATGGGACCCAAGAAGACTGCTGCTGCTGCGGAGGCCGGCGAGAGGAAGAAGGAGAAGGTGACGCTGGAGATGAAGAAGGAGATCATCCGGAAGCACGACGGTGGAATGCGTGTGACGGACCTCGCCAGGGAGTACGGCAGGAACCCATCGACCATCGGGACCATCCTGAAGATGAGGGAGAAGATCCTTGCGACTGATGCAGCCAAGGGAGTCACCAGGATCGTGAAGAACCGCCCAGCTGTTCTGGAGGAGGTCGAGAAGTTGCTGCTCATCTGGTTAGAAGAGAAGCAGCGTGCAGGGGACACAGTGACTGAGGCCGTCATTTGTGAGAAGGCCAAGGCCTTGCACGCAGACCTCATCTGGGAACAGCCAGGAACCTCGGCCGAGCCAGAAGTCTTCAAGGCAAGCAGAGGCTGGTTTTTTGTTTTTTTTAAAGTAATGTTTATTGGTGTTTACAATAAGAATAAATATAACAGACAATATAGCAAATATCTTAACATAGTTTCACATTTTTTTTTTTGGACTTCCTCACATCTCCCGCTCCCACTTTCATCGTTATAACTTTTTAGCAGCAATTTGTTATCTTATTTACATTCTTATATCCCTTCTATATTTCATAGTCTTCTAATTCTCAAAAAGAGTTATATTTTCTCAATCTCACTTATTTTCTTAAATCGTCTAAGTTAGTGGTGCTCAATTATTTATGATCTAGCATCCTGCTTAGCATTCACTCAAGTTACAATGTTTTTGTAAATAGTTCTTAAATTTCTTCCAATCCTCCTCCATCCTCTCTTCTCCCAGGTCACGGATTCTGCCAGTCATCTCAGCTAGTTCCATATAGTCTATCAGTTGCATCTGCCATTCTTCCAGTGTGGGTAGATCTTGAGTTTTCCAGTACTTTGCGAGAAGTATCCTTGCTGCTGTTGTTGCATACATAAAAAATGTCCAGTCCTTCTTTACCACCCCTTGACCGACAATACCCAAAAGAAAGGCCTCTGGTTTCTTAGTGAAGGTATACTTAAATACCTTTTTCAGTTCATTATAAATCATTTCCCAGAACGCCTTCACTTTAGGGCAAGTCCACCAGAGGTGGAAGAATGTTCCTTCACTCTCTTTACATTTCCAACACTTATTATCAGACAGGTGGTAAATTTTTGCAAGTTTGACTGGGGTCATATACCATCTATATATCATTTTCATTACATTTTCTTTCAAAGCATTGCATGCAGTAAATTTCAGTCCAGTATTCCACAACCTTTCCCAGTCCTCAAACATAATATTATACCCAATGTCCTGTGCCCACCTTATCATAGCCGATTTGACCATTTCATCTTGTGTATTCCATTTTAACAGCAAGTTATACATCCTTGAAAGTACCTTAGTCTTTGGTTCTAGCAATTCTGTTTCTAGTTTCGATTTCTCCACCTGGAACCCTAGTTTCTTGTCATTTTTAAAAACTTCTTTAATCTGAGCGTAATGTAACCAGTCTCGCACTTTATCCTTCATTTTCTCCAAACTCTGCAATTTCCAATTGTCACCATCTTTTTCTAGTATTTCCCAATATTTAGGCCATTTAGCCTCCATATTGGGTCTTTTTCGGGCCTTAGCTTCCAAAGGTGAAAGCCACCTTGGAGTTTTATTTTCCAGCAAGTCTTTATATTTTGTCCAGACATTAAACAGTGATTTTCTGACAATATGGTTCTTAAAGGCCTTATTTGCTTTAACCTTGTCATACCATAAGTATGCATGCCATCCAAAAGCATTGTTAAACCCTTCCAAATCCAACACGTCAGTGTCTTCAAGAAGTAGCCAGTCTTTTAGCCAGCAGAACGCTGCGGCCTCATAATACAACTTTAGATCTGGCAGGGCAAAGCCCCTCTTTCTTTCGCATCAGTTAGTATCTTAAACTTAATTCTGGGCTTTTTGCCCTGCCAGACAAACTTAGAAATATCTCTCTGCCACTTCTGAAAGCACTCCGTCTTGTCCAAAACCTGAAGTGTTTGAAACAAAAACAACATCTTTGGCAATACTTTCATCTTGATAGCAGCAATTCGGCCTAACAAAGAAAGTTTCAATTTTGACCAACTATCTAAGTCTCTCTTAATTTCTGCCCAACATTTTTCATAATTATCCTTAAATAGACTTAGATTTTTTGCTGTTATGTTTACCCCTAGGTATTTTACTTTTTTAACCACATTAAGTTCTGTCTCTTTCTGAAACCGTTCTGACTCTGTATCTGTCAAATTTTTCCCCAAAACCTTAGTTTTCTGTTTATTCAGTTTAAATCCAGCCACCCGACCAAAATCATTAATCAGTTGTAATACTCTTTTCGTACTAGACTCTGGCTCCTGCAGGGTCAAAACCAGGTCATCTGCAAAAGCTTTTAATTTATATTGTTTCTGTCCGACCTGAATTCCTTCCACCAACCGGTCCCCTCTGATCATATTCAATAGCACTTCCAGAACCGAAATGAATAACAAAGGGGAGATAGGGCAACCTTGTCGTGTTCCTTTTCCAATTTTAAACTCTTCTGTAACCACATTATTAACTATCAGTTTAGCTTTCTGCTCTGAATATATTGCCTCAATCCCATTCTCAAAACCCCGTCCCACTCCCATTTCTTTTAAGTTTCCCATCATAAATTTCCAGGAGATGTTGTCAAAGGCCTTCTCCGCATCTATAAAAATTAAAACTGCTTTTGTGTTTATATCTGTTTGCAAAAGTTCCAAAATGTCAATAATGTTCCTTGTATTAGCAAACAAATGTCTACCTGGGAGAAAGCCTGCCTGGTCCTTATGGATTACTTCATTTAAAACTTTTTTAAGTCTACTTGCCAAAATGTCTGCAAATATTTTGTAATCCACATTTAAAAGAGAGATGGGACGATAGTTCTTAAGTTGTGTCTTTTCAGCTTCCGTCTTTGGTATTAATGTGATAAACGCTTCCTTCCACGACTCCGGTGCCCTCTTCCCCTCCAAAATTTCATTGCTGACCTCCATCAAAGGTTGTATCAAGTAGTCTTTTAATGCCTTATAGTACTTGGAGGTCAGCCCATCTGGCCCTGGAGATTTGCCCAGTTGCATGTTTTGAATGGCTTGTTCAATCTCTTGTCGTGTTATTTTGCAATTCAGGATTGTCCTATTTTCTTGTGACAATTTTGATAGTCCATTTTTTGCCAAAAATTGTTTAATCTCAGCTTCGTCTTGCGGCCCTTGGGTGTATAGTTTTTTTAAGTATCTCTGGAAACACTTTCTAATGTCCACAGGATTCTGAATGTTTTTTCCTTCAATCTCTAAATTTGTAACCGTATTTAATCTTTGTCTTCTCTTCAACTGCCAAGCTAGCAGTTTTCCACATTTATTCGCCGACTCAAACGTTTTTTGTTTCATTAATTTAACCTTCCATTCTATTTCCTGATTTATCAGTTTAGAATATTGTGTTTGATAAAGTTTAATTTCTCTCAGAGTTGGCTGTGACTTCGGGTTTAATCTTAACTTCTTCTCTAATTCTTTTATTTTATCCAGGATCTTGTCTTTTTTCTCATTTTGTGTCCTTTTCTTTACGGCATTCTGTTGTATCAAGAATCCCCTCATTACAGCTTTACTTGCGTCCCAGACGATTCTTTTTTCCACCGTAGTATTCATGTTTATCTCAAAATAGTCCTTTAAAACTTTTTGGGCCTTCTTGGTAATTTCCTGATCTCTAAACAAATTGTCATTCATCTTCCATCTAAAAGAGCCGGTTGGTAGTAGTATCATATCCATCTTTACTGCATTATGGTCGGAACAGGTCTTTGGGCAGATTTCCACTTTTCTGGCCTTAGGTGCCAGGCCTCTAGATATCCATATTTGGTCGATTCTTGTCCAGGTCAGTTGGGCCTCAGAAAAGAATGTTCCCTCTCTTCCTAGTGGGTTCTTTGTCCTCCAAATGTCAATCAAGTCCATATTGTCTGTCATTTAAAAAAAAGTTTTAGGTAGTCTGCCGTCTTTTGTAACATTTTGACTTTGTGACTTGTCCATGTTAGTTGATACGACCCCATTCATGTCTCCCATCATTATGATGTTGTTGTAGTCCAGATAATCCAGCATAGTCTCATGCAGCTTCTTGTAGAATTCCGATTTCCCTTCGTTAGGTGCATAAATTCCTAATATCAAAAGTTTCTCTCCTTGGTGTTGTATCTCAATTGCCAAAATTCTTCCATGTTCATCTTTAAATAAGAATTTGGGTGACAGGCTCTCTTTCGCATATATCACCACACCTCTCTTCTTCACTTTGTCCGAAGATATAAATTCCTGGCCCAATCTTTTATTTATTAACACTTTTCTGTGGAGCCTTGTCACATGTGTTTCCTGTAGGCAAATAATGTCCAATTGTTCTTTTTTTAATATGTGAAATATTTTCTTCCTTTTTTCCGGAATGTTACAGCCATTTATATTCCAGCTCAACAGTTGCAGAGACATCCTTAATTGATCTGATTATTTTTCAAGGGGTGGTATCTTGTTCACAGGATCTTCAGGTTCCACAGGTGCCGGTACTGCCGTTGCTCCAGGCCCGGAAGGTAGTTCAATTCCTTTTTGAAGGTCCTCTCCGTATGTAGACAAAAATTTGTCTCTCTCTTCCGGTGTTCTAATTTTGACCTTTTTCCCTCTAAAGGTAAAGGATATTCCTTGGGGGAATTCCCACCTAAAAGCAATTGCGTTGCTCCTTAATAGTTTGGCAAGTTCAGAATAGGCGGCTCTAAGGTCCAACAGTTGTCTAGGAATATCTTTGTAAATTTCGATTCTTCTGTCCAAAATGTCCAGTGACTTTCCGTAGTGTAGGCCCAAAATCTTGTCCCTTTCCTCCTTTGATCTCAATGTTATCAGGCAGTCTCTGGGCCTCTCCTTTTTTATAAATCTTCCAAGCCTGAAAGCTGACACAATTTTAAAATCCTTTTCCTCTAAATTCCAAAACTTGGAGAATTCTTTGGTTAAAAACTCAGCTAGGTTTCCTTCTGCTTCTTGTAGCGACCTAATCCTTAAATTATTCTCACGATTTCGCAGTTCTATCATAGAAAGATAAATCTGATGTTCCCCTACTTGTTTGGTGAGTGGTCTTACCTCTTGTTCTAAGTTTTCTAATTTTTGTCTGGTATCCTCAGCCAATTTCCGATTTTCTGCTGTGGCCTCCGTCAACTGTCCAATTGCCTGTGTGTTCTGTGCCACTTGTCCAGTTAATTTATTTAGGCATTCTGTATTTTGGTCAATCTTAGCTGTTTGCTCATCTGCTTTCTTGTCCAAAGCTTCCAATTTTTCAAAAATTTTCTCTAAAATAGAAGCAGATGCTCCTGAGGCCATATCTTCCAATTGTAACTGCTCTGGTTTGACCGGTTCAAGGCAAGATCCGGAATCCACAGCGTGGTCAGGCATGGAGAGGCTGCCAGTTCTGATGTTCCTGCGGCTGAAGACTTTGCCTTGGAGTTCCTGGAGGTTGTGAAGACGGAGGGCTACGTTCCACAGCAGGTCTTCAACTGCGACGAGACCGGGCTGTTTTGGAAGAGGATGCCCAAAAGGACTTTCCTCACACAGGAGGAGGCCAAGTTGCCTGGCCACAAGCCCATGAAGGACCGTCTGACCCTGCTCTTCTGTGCCAACGCAAGCGGCGACCTGAAGATCAAGCCCCTGCTGGTGTACCACTCGGAGAACCCACGGGCCTTCAAGAAACACAAGGTCGACAAGGAGCGGCTGAGTGTCATGTGGCGATCCAACAGCAAGGCTTGGGTCACACGTGTGCTGTTTGTGGACTGGGTCAATCTTGCCTTTGGCCCTGCTGTCAAACAGTACCTGCTGGACAACGACCTGCCGCTGAAGGCTTTGCTTCTGATGGACAATGCTCCTGCTCATCCTAAAGGCCTTGAGGTGGACTTGTTGGAGTTCAGCTTCATCAACATCATGTTCCTGCCGCCTAACACCACGCCACTGCTCCAGCCGATGGATCAGCAGGTCATCGCCAATTTCAAGAAACTCTACACCAAGGAGCTTTTCAGGCGATGCTTCGAGGTGACTGATTGCACCACCATCACCCTGCGGGAATTCTGGAAGGACCACTTCGACATCGTCACCTGCTTGAAGATGATCACCACGGCCTGGAAGGGGATCAGCCAGAGAAATTTGAATTGCGCTTGGCGCAGCCTGTGGCCGGACTGTGTGGCACCAAGTGACTCTGATGCACCAGAGTCGACAGTGGTGCAGGACATTGTTGCCTTGGGGAGGACCATGGGCCTGGAGGTCACAGAGGAGGACGTCTGCGAGCTGGTGGAGGAGCACGACCACGAGCTGACCACCCAGGAGCTGGTTGAACTGCAGTCAGAGGTTGCGCAGGAGCAGGCCTCGCTGGAAGAGGAGGAAGCAACTGAGGAACGGCTGTCCTCCAAAGAACTGAGGGACATTTGCCAGAAGTGGAAGGAGGTGCAGGCTTTTGCAGAGCGGCACCACCCTGACAAGCACGTGGCACATGACCAAGCGAACATTTTTGATACGACGGTCATGTTGCCTCTCAGGGAGCTGCTGAAAAGGCGGATGAAGCAGCAGACCATGGACAGGTTCCTCAGCAAGAAGCAAAGAGTGGAAGAGGAACCTTCTTCGAGTGGTCCCCCAGAGTCTTAGAAAATGTAATGTACCCTTTTTTGATTTTTAAATGTTTTTCCTGTCATGTTTAGAAACTTAATTTATTGTTCCTTCAATTTTTGATATGCTCTTTAAAGTATGTGTGACTTTAAAGAGCAGTTAATAAACTCTTGTTGTACCAAATTTGGCTTTGTTCGGACTTTTTTTGACCATAGGAACGCATTAATTGAATTTCAATGCATTCCTATGGGAAACCGTGCTTCGCAAGACGAAAAATTCGCTAGACGAAAAAACTCGCGGAACGAATTAATTTCGTCTTGCGAGGCACCACTGTACGGAGCTTGTGGTGTGGGCAGATAGTCTGCCCAACTCATGACCTTTCCACCCCCCACATCGGCCTGGGGTTGCAGGGTCTCCAGGAATGGCGCTGCTTTTTCCTCTGGGGGGAAATATTGCTGGCACCAAAAGACAGATGGAAGCACCTGAAACCTGCCACCAAGTGAGCTTTAGAGGCCATGGTGTTGGGAAGTCCCAGAAAATGTCCCTCCCAACCACAGACCCGCTTCACTAAAATGTGATGTTTTCTCTCTCCTTTCAGCACTGCAGGAACCTGGCGCTGCTCCCCTTCTGCCACCAAGGAGGCAGGAAGAATCCAGTTCAGTCCCCTTTCAAGCTGCGTTTCTCAAATGCGCACCTTCCAAAACAATTCAAAACACAGCCGCTCTAACAAATTCTCACTGGTCCGAAATGCGCCATGCAGTGTCTCCAAGCAGCCAGTGTTTGTGCATTTGAGAGGAAAGTGTGCGTGGAAATGAACATAGTGGTGAAAATGAGAAACAAAAGTGCTTTGTATTGGGATAAAATTCTGGCCGAACTGCATACATAAAGGGGTTTCTTAGGAGCGGCTGGCAATCAAGTGCTGGTGAATGTTCTTCCTATAGTAAAAATAACAGTGACACCCAGTGGCCTCTTGGGGCTATTCTACGTGGACCGTTTACAAGAACAGGGAGGCAGAGGAATTGGCACACGAAGCCACAGAAATCAGGACCAGCACCTCCGCCTCGAAACAGCATTTATTTTGTCCAAATAATGCTATTGCTTTTCATGTAAATGCCAGAACAAGGATTGTTTTCTGAAGCAGCGCTACAGTGACACCCAGTAGCCTCTTGGGGCTATTCCACGCGGACCATTTACAAGAACAATCACCATTTACAAGAACAGCAACATGGGAAAAGTTGAAAACTCAAAACGGAAGCTGGGTTTCCGGTGAGTCAATCACGACCGGACTCGTTAGAACAACTGCCTTTAAAAAGTGAAAACTGAAGGATTTTTTCAACAGAGACCGTACTCGATAGAAAAGCCACGTTTACAGTGAAAACCGAAGGATTTATTCAAGACGCAGACAGTAACACCAGATTGTGCCGCCGTCATTTTGACCCGCAATCTTAAATAAAATGAATAATAAAATAAATAAAATTAATATAATAAAACTTTTGTTGATTAATCTATTGCTAAAAGCTTAAAGAAAACATGAAAAATAGCTGCTGTTGTTTTGAAAGGGTTTGTTTCACCCTTAAAACACACTCTTACAATTTTCTAAAACAAGTTACAGTGAAAACCGAAGGATTTATTCAAGACGCAGACAATAACACCATATTGTGCCTCCGTCATTTTGGTCAGCAGCTCTTGTACTTGTTGCTGATCCATCCTCTTTGACCCGCAATGTTATTGTTTTATGTTGCTCTGATGTTCTCTCTTATTATAATAATATCTGATACAGAACATAATGGGAGTTCAGCGGAACCTTGCAATGGGAAGTCGGAGGGTGCCTGGCTGCCAGGAACAAGGAGAGGAGGCAAGGTCTCCCTCCCAGATGCCAGTACCCCAACCCCAACCCCTCTCACCCCAACCCTAACCCCCACCCTAAATTTAGCCCTAGCCATAGCCCAAAGTGTAATCCTAACTTTAAAGTTAAACTTGAATCTAACTCTAACCCTAAACCTACACGCATTCTAAGGCAAGGAAATCCTAATGGCAGACTTCAGCATTCCCTTTGAGAACAGAAAAACAGCCCAAGGAAGCCAAGAAGATAAGCTCTGCAGGTTTGGGACGCAATTAAACAAGCAAAGGTAGGAAAATCACCAGGACCCCATGGCCTAACAGCAGAATATTATAATTAAAAGAGTTTGAAGAAGTTAGAGAAAAGGTTACAGACTGGCTACAATATTTTCAGCTAAATGAAACTTTTAAAAGTGACAAAAAGAAAATATTTAGTCATGAAGCATCAAGATTTCAAAGAGATATATGAGAAGATGATACTAAATTATTGTCAAAAATGTATAATCAGCTCTTGGAATGGGACACCAAAGAGAAACAGGTCAAATCTGTTATGATAAAATGGGCAAAAGATGTGGGACACAATATCAGCCTGCCAGGAAACTCAGGTGAAAGTGGGGGCACAAAAAAATCTCTCCCTCCCACAACCACCTGGCAAAACCCATTACAAATGATGGACTGGAAAGGCTTTGGAAGACAGATCTGAAATTTACAGCATGTACTTTATTGAAATAAAATTACATGAAAATGATGTGCCAGTGGTACTTACTTAAGTAAAATAAAATAAAATAAAATAAAATAAATAATAAAATAAAATAAATAAATAAAATGAATATAATAAAACGTTAGTTGATTAATCTACTGCTAAAAGCTTAAAGGCTTAAAGAAAACATGAAAAACAGCAGCTGTTGTTTTGAAAGGGTTTGTTTCACCCTTAAAACACACTCTTACAATTTTCTAAAACAAGTTATACATTATTCTATGAAACAGGTCATTTTAGTTTATTTTGAGGGAGACAGAGGGATTGGCACAGGAAGCTACAGAAATTAGGACCAGCACCTCCTCTTCTAAACAGCATTTCTTTTGTCCAAATAATTTTATTGGTTTTCATGTAAATACCAGAACAAGGATTGTTTTCTGAAGCAGCGCTACAGTGACACCCAGTGGCCATGCGGACCCTTTACAAGAACAGGGACATGGGAAAACTGGAAAACTCAAAACGGAAGCTGGGTTTCCAGTGAGTCAATCACGACCGGACACGTTACAACAACCGCCTTTAAAAATTGAAAACTGAAGGATTTCTTCAATGGGGTGGAAACTGAAGGATTTTTTCAACAGAGACCGTACTCAATAGAAAAGCTGCATTTACAGTGAAAACCGAAGGATTTCGTCCACATGGCAAGCCCCATTACAAATGATAGATTGGAAAGCTTTTGGAAGACAGATCTGAAATTTACAGCATGTACTTTATTGAAAAAAAAATTACATGGAAATGATGTACCAGGGGTACTTAACCCCGGTTTAATTCGCAAAAATGTACAGAACAAGAACAAAAAATTGTTGGAAATGTAAAGAAACAGAAGGTACTTTTTATCGTATGATGTGGAAATGTAAGGTGGTAAAAAAACATTGGCAGGATTTTAAGAACTCTTGTAATTTTAAAGATTGTAGAAATAACTTAGGAAAAGAAATTTTGGAGTAGTAATGATGGTAAACAAAAATAAACAAATGGAGTAAATATACTAGGAAAATAGACAGGAAAAGTTATAAAACAAACTGTGCGATAAAATTAAGACAATAGGAAAAGTGCAATGAGAATGAGTGGAAGTTTCTTTCAGAAGACTTTATTAGAAAAGACAGGATGTCACAGTCAATCTCTTATTGTTAACTCTTCTTTGCTTTTTATCCTTATTTACAGTATTTCTTTCTTTTATATTTTTGTGTTTAATTTTGCTGTCATTATTTGTAAGGTGTATGTAAGATGATATTTTAAATCAATAAAGATGAATTAAAAAATAAAAAGGGAAAGACTCCCTGCTTGAAACCCTAGTGACCGGCTGCCGGTCAGTGTAGGCAGTATGGAGTTAGGTGGCCTCAATGGTCTGGCTCAGGGTGAAGCAGTTTCCTGTGTTCCTATCCTGCCCCACCCCATGTGGAAAGGATGGGAGCAAAAGGAGGTTGGAGGTGGTGGGCAGGGAAGAGGAAGGAAAAAACACGGAGGAGGCAGACTTGAACACAGAACAAGAAACCCTTTAATGAGAAGGGAGGGGGTCATATCCGCCCAGCCTTCGTCACCCAGCTGCCGACAGTCCTGGATAAGTGGCGCTCGTGTGTTGTAAATACAACTCCTAGAAGCCACAGGTCAGGATCTTCCGCACAGAGCCGAGGGACGGGTTACTTCAGCTAACAAGGCCTGTGGGGAAAAGCAGGAGGGGGAGACATCAGCCCACCGACCCCAAAGTGCGACTGCAGTGAACTCCCATTGTGGTTTGAACCTGCATGATGTCCAAAAAAAGCGCAAGTCACCCGAGGGCGTGGGTGGGCATGCGCTCAGAAACTAGCTTACCACAAAGTGAAATCCACACCCATTGCTCCACCCACTTTCGCCTCCCACCCCACCCACCGCAGGCAACGCAGCCCCCGAAAACTACCCAGAGGGAATGTGCCCCCCCCCAAGCTGAAATAGACACCCCCCCCCACTTCTGTAGTGGGAAGATAATCCCATCACACGGCCTGGCTATACTTTAACCCTTAGTGATCGTTCAAGCTCCCCCTTCCCCTTTTAAAGCCCCCCCCCCCAAATAATTCAATTATTTTTAAAATAGCAGCTTTTGGAATCCACTATGCTGGGAAAAGTCGGAAACTTACCAAGGTAATCATCCATGAGGGACCCAATAGCAAACTGCGAAATAATTTTTTAAAACATTATTCTTCATTTACTTATAACTCACACTTTCATAAAACTATACCGAGGCGGTATAGAACATATAAGAATAAAATCAACAAAGAGTATCTGTTAAAAATATCAATCAAAATGGAATACACTCTTTCCCTCCTCTTCATGCTCTCCTCACAACAGCCCTGAGAGGTAGGCGAGGCTAGGCTGAGAGGCAGTGACTGGCCCAAGGGGAGCTCCATGGCCCAGTGAGGATTTGAACCCTGGTCCCCCAGGTCCCAGTCCAGCACTCTAACCGCTACTCCACACTGCCTCTGAGCCAGGAGGGTGGTGGGTGTCTATGTGTGAACTGCTGCTGTTGTTTTGTATTATTGTTTTGTATTGTTACCTGTAAGCTGCTTTCAAAAATCGTTTGGTCGAAAAAGTCAGGGTGCAAATAAATACTCTTACAACTCACGATATCGTTTTTGTCCACACGGGTACCCACAATCTTCAGCCTGATCTCATCGTCTTGCTGGATGACAATATCCTGCGTTGGGGGGAAAAGAGACAGCGAAGGGCTGTGCTCAGTGGCTGGCTGGTGCCCACTGGGGAATGGTAGGGCAGAGGGCAGGGAGCCAGTCAGTAGGTGGCGCCAGAGCCAACAAATGCTAGTTTTGCCCCCATCCTCAACAGAGAGACTGTGGAGGAGGAAGATGGTAGGCAAAGCCACTCTCTGAACTGGTTCGAAGGAGAGGATGACTTACCTCATCTACAGTTTTGTAGCACGGAGGATTGGAGTTGGGGTCAAACTCCATTTCAGAGGGAATGGACTGCAAAGAGAATTAAGAGGGGATATGAGCAGCTGAAGGGGAGGCGAAAGGGAAGGTGGGCTGATGGTTCTGGGGTAGAGGATGGACAGCATTCTCTGACACCTTTACAGCCCTTCTGGAAGCCGCTGAGACACTGCCCCTCATCCCCCCGCCAAGCCTAGGGCACTTACATGTCGCGAAATGAAGCAAGACATGGGCCCAATTTCAGTGAAGAGTCCGACCTGGTGAGAGAACAACAAGGAACATCACTCTCAAGCAATCACCATCTTGAAAGTATGTCGGCGTTCGCACAAGGAACGGCAGGCCAGGACTTTGGGGCAGACGTCGGCAAAGTGAGTCAGAGGGACCCTCCAGTGCTTCCTCATAACAGGGCCTTAACCGGCATGGCTCCCCCCCCCAAAGAATCCTGGGAGTTGTGGTTTGTCAAGGGTGCAGAGAGTTGTTAGGCGGCCATTTTCCCCTCACAGATACAGTTCCCAGAATTCTCTGGGAATGAGGATTGATGATAATAATAATAATAATAATAATAATAATAATAATAATAATAATGTGATGGCCTGGGATTCGGACTCAGATGCTGAACCTGAGGAATCCCAGCCTGCACAGGAGTCCCCGCCTCCAGAACCAGCTGAGCCGGGGCTGGGGCATGAGCCTGAAGGGTCCTCACCTGTGCTGGATCCTCAGGTGCAGGCATCAGCTGTGTCTGCTCTGGCTCCTGAGAGGGCGGAGGACCCATTGCCTGCAGGTGCTCCACTCTCAGCCCCGTCAGGGGAAGCTGAGGTTGCCTCTGGGTCCGGTAACCCTCCAGCCTCTCCTGAGCTGCAAAGGCTCAGGGCAGAGAGGCGGAGGGAACTAAGTTCCCGCAGGAGGAGTGCTCGTCTCCAGGCCAGGAGAGGTGAGTCACCTGTGGACCGGGGCCGCCCTATGCCTCGGGGCAGATAAAAGCCAGCCAGCCCCAGTCCCAGGTTGCAGGAGCAACGTTGTTGGTAGCCTGTTCCTGCCTGCACCCTGTCCTGCTCTTCTGCCAGAGTTCCTGACCTCACCCGACTCCCTGTCTTGGACCCCGCTTCAGCTTTGACGGACAGCCTCCATACCGCACCCTCAACCTCGGACTGGACTCGGACCTCGCAACACGGTTAACCCTCGGGACCAGCACAAATTATTATTATTATTATTATCATCAATGATTGTTAAACTACTCTGGGAACTCTGTGAGGATAATAAAGGCCTCCTAAAAACTCTCAGCTCTCAGCACCTTTAACAAATTCCATTTCCCAGGAATCTGTTGGGAAAGCCACGACTGTATAAAGTGGGGCTATAGCGCTTTAAATGTATGGTGCGGATGTGGCCCAAGACATTTCACCTCACCTTGTTCACCTGAGTCACAACAGCATCCACCACTTCGCCCTTGAAAGGCCGGAAGACGATGGCCTTGTATTTGACCGGGTAAAGGACAAAGCCGCGCCCAGGCTGGATCACACCCGCCCCAATGTTGTCAATGGTAGTGACAGCGATTACAAAACCATATCTGGGTAGGAGGAGAAATAATTAACAATCATTTTATTATTTATATGCCACCCACCTGACTGGGCTTCCCCAGCCACTCTGGGCGGCTCCCAACAGAATATTAAAAATATGATAAAACATTAAAAACTTCCCAATACAGGGCTGCCTTCAGATGTCCTCTAAAAGTCAAATAGTTGTTTATTCCCTTGACATCTGATGGGAGGGCGTTCCACAGGGCGGGTGCCACTACTGAGAAGGCCCTCTGCCTGGTTCCCTGTAACTTCCATTTCTCGCAGTGAGGGAACTGCCAGAAGGCCCTCAGAGCTGGACCTCAGTGCTAAGTGATGGGGGTGGAGTAAGTAAGTTAACTTTTTCCATCCCTTTGCTTTTAGTCATCTGATTTTTTTTTTTAAGCTGTTGGTCACAGTTGCACAAGTTAATCCTGGCTCAGGCTGCTGCTATTATTATTATTAACAATAACAATAATATTTATACCCCACCTAACAGAATATTAAAAACACGATAAAAGGTCAAACATTAAAAACTTCCCTAAACGGGGTTGCCTTCATATGTCCTCTAAAAGTCAGATAGTTGTTTATTTCCTTGACGTCTGATGGGAGGGCGTTCCACAGGGCAGGCACCACTACCAAGAAGGCCCTCTCCTGGTTCCCTGCAACCTCACTTCTCGCAGTGAGGGAACCGCCAGAAGGCCCTTGGAGCTGGGCCTCAGTGTCCGGACAGAATGATGGGGGTGGAGATGCTCCTTTAGGTATACTGGGCCAAGGCCATTTAGGGTTTTAAAGATGAGCACCAACACTTTTAAATGTGCTTGGAAAAGCACTGGGAGCCTATGATGATCCTTTAGGACCAGTGTTATATGGTCCCAGTGGCCATTCCCAGTCGCTAGTCTAGCTGCCGCATTCTGGATTAGTTATAGTTTCCGAGTCACCTTCAAAGGTAGCCCCACATAGAGCGCATTGCAGAAATCCAATCCTGCTTCTCAGGGGGCAGTGGTGCAACAATGTGGGATGGGGGGGGGTCAAAGACCCATTACTATTTCTGCGGCAGAGTCCTTCTTTCCAGAACCTTACAGCTGCCAAAATGCTCGCCCACTGAGTTATGAACCTTCACCTAAAAACAAAGTAAGATATCAGTCCCCATTGTTCCACATAAAGATTTAAGCTACAGTTCCCAGGATTTTTGGAGGGAAAACCAGGGATGAAACTGGTTTAAATGTGCAGTGCTTTATGGGCGCTCATCCAGGCCATTGCTGATCTACGCCACCAAGTATCACGGGGAAAGAGGATCCCAATCTGCTCTTTCACTTACTTGCCCGTGCAGGTCCCCTCCACCTCGGTAAACAGCTTCTGTTTAACAGTGTTGAGAAGGTTGGGCCCAAAGTAACGAGGGTGCAGCAGGATTTCGTGTTCCAATGAGATCTGGAGGCAAAACAGGTGTGGAGCAGCAGAGACATTAGTGCAGGGGTCCCCAAACTAAGGCCCATGGGCAGGATAAGGCCCAAGGGACTCGTTTATCCAGCCCATGGCGACCCCCGCCGCCCGCTCTTATGCGCAAGTGTTGTGCACATGTGCAGTCGTTATTTCTGGTGCACATCCAGGTCAGAGGCCCGTGCACATGCGCACAAGCTATTTCCGGTGCTCCTCCGACCCGGAAGTGCGCCGGAAATAGCGTGTGCACACGCGAATGGGCACGCGCTCCCTTCACACGATCGGTACTGGAGACACCGGCCCAAGGCACGATACGTTTGCTGACCCCTGCATTAGTGCAAGAGCCACTAAGCAGATAGCAACATTAGATCTTATTCCCACTGCACTGTGACAGCTGGTCTACACAGCCAAAGGAAGGCAAGTGGAGGGAGAAGGCCCTGTTGCAGAATGGGGACTCATTGCAGCACCTAGTCACAAGCTTAATTCCAGAAACACATTTGGCTACTTTTTAAAAAGCACTAACTTACTACTGGGACGCGGGTGGCATTGTGGGTTAAACCACAGAGCCTAGGACTTGCCCATCAGAAGGTCGGCGGTTCGAATCCCCGCGACGGGGTGAGCTCCCGTTGCTCGGTCCCTGCTCCTGCCAACCTAGCAGTTCAAAAGCACGTCAAAGTGCAAGTAGATCAATAGGTACCACTCTGGCAGGAAGGTAAACAGCATTTCCGTGTGCTGCTCTGGTTCACCAGAAGCGGCTTAGTCATGCTGGCCACATGACCTGGAAGCTGTACGCCAGCTCCTTCGGCCAATAAAGCAAGATGAGGGCCGCAACCCTAGAGTCGGCCACGACTGGACCTAATGGTCAGGGGTCCCTTTACCTTACTACTGATTGCTTGCCTGTTATGTCCCACTTTTCATATCCCAGAGGCTCAAGGTGCTGGACATGGTTCTCCCCCTCATTTAATCCCCACAACAGCCCTGCTGCAAAGTAGGTAGAGAGACAATGGTTGGCCCAAGTTCACACGGTGAGTGTCATGGCTGAGCGAGGAGATTCGAACCCAGGTCTCCCAGGTCCAACAATTAACCACTGCACTACACTGGCTTCTCAAGGAAACTCCATCACCTGGTGGTGCCAGGGGTTGAGCATGGGAGTTTCTGCATGCAATGCTCTGAGCTGTGACCCTTCCCCAGTATTTTCAATGAGGTCTACTAACAGGCAAGCAGGTTTAGGATTGCAATAGAGAACTGCTGGTCCATCCAAAGATCTGACTCTAGCCCAGCATCCAGATGTCAACAGGGAGCCAGCCAGATGCAACTGCCGCCTGATGTGTGTCCACAGCAGCTACTTCAGATATAATGTCTGTGGGCAAGGGAGACTCCATTTGCCATCATAGTCAATGGAGTGACAGATCCGTTTCTGATGATCCAGGCTGATCTGAGAGCAAGAGTGGTGTCGTGGTTAGACTGTCAGGATCACTACCTGGGAGACCAGGGGTTAAATCCCCACTTGGCCATGGACCTCAGTGCTTCTCAACCTACGGGAATTAAATAAGATGGGGGAGAGTCACGTATGCCACCTTGTTCTGGAGGGGATAATATAATAATAATAATAATAATACCTCACCCATCTGGCTGGGTCTCCCCAGCCACTCTGGGCAGCTCCCAACATAATAATAATAATAATAATAATAATAATAATAATAAGCGATAAAACATCAAACATTAAAAACTTCTCTAAACAGGGCTGCCTTCAGATGTCTTCTAAAGGTTGTTTATTTTCTTGACAGTGAGGGAACCACCAGAAGGCCCTTGGAGCTGGACCTCAGTGTCCGGGCTGAAGGATGGGGGTGGGATATAACTGCAATAAATAAATAAAATCCTATACATTTAAAAAAAAACCCTCTAAGGCTAACTGTCACAAAACAGTGCTGGGCTGCGCTGGGGTAGTCAAGGTTCTGTTCAGGGCAGACTTGCTGAAATCCACGAACAAGACTAGGTTAGGGCCATTCATTTCAACAGGTCTACCCTGAGTAAAACTCGGCTGCATAGCACCTGATGAGGGCGGCAAGTAGCAGCGCTGCGTTTGATCTCCCTTGTCCACGATCTCGTCCTCTTCCAGCTGGGTGCCACCGAAATTTGAGAGAACTCCTCAGATTGCAACAGAAACGTAGAATCCTAGAACTGGAAAGCTGGAAAGGGACCACGGGGATCATCTAGTCCAACCCCCTGCGATGCAGGAATCTTTTGCCCAAGTGGGGCTCAAACCTACAGCCCTGGAATTAAGAGTCTCCTGCTCTCCCGACTGAGTTATTCCAAGACTACATAACGACGGGAGGGCCAGAATATCACCTTGACGTTGCACATCATTCATTTGCCCCCCGCGACCACATCTTCCACGTTCCACGTGGGGTGCCTGGGCAGCAAAGGAGCTAAAACCTCAGACTCCCCAGTAATAAAAAAAATACTCACATGGTAAAACATCCTGGTGCCCGCCTGCGCGCGCGTCCGCACCTCTCTTTTCTTTTCGAGACCGGAAGGAACGCAGAGGCACCGCGCGTTCTAAATGTTGCAAGTCAGCTTCGTCCTGATTGGCTGCGCGGCGATAGGATTCCATTGCCACCTAACGAAGCAAACAGGAAGCTGCCGGGACAGAGGAAGGGAACGTTGCTCATCTGCGCGTGCGCCTCAGCGGTCGATGCCAGTGCCTATAGTGTCATGGCGGGTGCACAGGGCTCTCCCATAGTGGGATGTGTATAGGTGTACGGGAGGGGGGGGGGCGGCGGCGGCTCTTTCCATAGACGTTTGCTAGACATTAGAACATAAGAAGGGTCTTACAGCTGGATCAGGCCAGTGGGCCAGCTAGCCTGGTATTCAGAGACATATGCTGCCTCTGACCCTGGAGGGATAACACAGCCAGTACTGTATGGTTAGGAGCCACTCACAGTCCCCATCATCTCTTGCCTTGGGTCATGTTTACTGGGGGTGATGGGAGAGCCATAGGTTCCCCATCCCTTGCTTAGGGGGTGGCGGGCTATGGCTCAGCGACAGAGCACCTGCTTTTCATGCAGAGGGTCCCAGGTTCAAATCCTGCCATCTCTAGGTAGGGCTAGGAGAGATTCCTTGTCTGAAACCCTGGAAGGCTGCTGCCAGTTAGTGCTTGTAACACTGAACACCTAGATGGACCAGTCATCTGACTCAGCAGCGTCCTATGTAATTTCCTTGTGCTTTGAGGGAGGCTCTCTGCACGTCACCAGAAGCTGTGTATTCAAGGTTTTTTTTAAAATGGATTGCTTTTAACTTGCAGGAAACACTGAGCAACAAATTGGTTTTAGCAGCTGCTTTTACTCACTTTTTATTTTGTGTGTGTGCTTTTATTTGTCATAGAATTGTAGAATCGGAAAGGACCATGAGGGTCATATAATCCAACCGCTTGCAATGAAATAATATTTTGCCCAACATGGGGCAAAACCCTGAGATTTAGAGTGTCTTGCTCTACTGACTAAGCTATATCATCATACTGTTGTTTTCATATTATCGCTGTTCATTATTACATCTATATTCTGCTTTTCCTCCACGAAGCTCAAGACAGCATAGATGCTTTCCTCCTTTCCCTGTTCTATCCTCACAACCCTGTGAGGTAGTTTAAACTCAGAGATTATTACCATCTGGAAGTACTCTTTTCTCCATATGTCTGAAACTCCCCAAATGCCCATGAGATACCTCCTGTATTAATAATAATAATAATAATAATAATACAATTTATTACCCACCCTTCATCATACCATCCCAGGACAGGTCAGAACAATTTAAAACAAAATGTTAAACACAGTTTAAAACAAACTGCAATCCTACAAGAATAGGGTGGGTCTTAGCAATATACATCTCAACTGGCGAAAGACCAAAGCACTTCCTTCAAATTCCTCCTCAAAACCCACCTTTTCTATGAAGCTTTGGCACAATCCCCTAAACTCCCCGTGCCCTGTTGTTATACCACCTTCTGTCAGCAAATCAGAATGTCTAGCCTCCTTGCAAATGCATCAGGATGAATGTTCAATAAACAGGTCACTGCATACATTTGTATCCTGCCCTTCCTCCCAAAGGAGTCCGGGGCAGCAGGTACAGTATCAGAAACTCTGGTCCTCCAGATGTTGCTAGACTACAACTCCCATCATCTCTGGCCATTGGCCATGCTTGCTGGGGCTGATGGGAGCTGTAGTTCAGCAATGCTTGGAGGGCCCAAATGTTCTCCACACCCAGCGTACTGCTTCCCTATTTATTCCTGCCTCCACTTCCGTCCCTTACCTCTGCCTCACATTTTATACTGTAAGCTCCCCAGGGCAGAGACCTGCCTTCTTGTACTCCATAAAGAACCAGAAGCATGGCTTGCACTCTTTAGATTATATTGAGAATTTAAAAACTGGTTGGGTGTGCAGTCAATGAAAAGACACAAACAAAATTTGACTTCTTTATTAAAAACACTTGTAATATCAAAAATAAATTCTGCTAAGAATGCAACTCCAGCCCCAACCCAACCCAAGCCCAAGCATTTCCCTATCCCCAAAGAGGGTGAACTGTCTCACTCACTGCTTAAAGCTCATATACGTTTAGGCTGCAATTCCACAGCAATTTTCATGGGAGTTCTATTGAACTCAGTGGGACTTCTGAGTAGACATACACAAGATTGCAGCTTAAGGCACATAACTCCCCAACTCAAACATGCTCCCTGAGTTAATTTCCCCCCAAAATAAACCTACCTGAGGACCCTTTCCCTGTCATACTGATTTCTAATTTCCAGCTGATTTCCCTGCATCATCATTTATTTCCAGCTGATACCTGATCTCCAGCTGATATCTGACTTCTGGCTGATTTACCCATTTTCTAATTTTTAGTTGATTTCCCTGCATCGATTCCCTGCTGATCATCTTCCCTTATAGGGGATATACAATGTAAAAAAAGCAACATCATCACCCCTTTAGCAAACCTGTACATAGCTGCAAAGATATATCTTTGAAAGATGCACACACATACATATACACACAGCCATGCCCCTAGAATAAAAACACCTGCAGGAAGGCAGCGAATCTTCTTACTTGAGTCCCAGCAGCCCCCTCCCTTCAGAGCTTATCTACACCCATTTCAAATGCTCCAGTACATTCCAGGGTACTCTCACACCGCTTTAACAGGTATGCCTCCCGCAAAGAATCTTGGGAAGTGTAGTTCATAAAGTGTTCTAAGAGCTGATAAGCGAAACCTAATAAACCACAATTTCCAGGATTCTGTGGGGGAAGCCATGACTAAGAGAATGCTTTAAGACCAGGCATAGGCAAACTCAGCCCTCCAGATGTTTTGGGACTACAACTCCCATCATCCCTAGCTAACAGGACCAGTGGTCAGGGATGATGGGGATTGTAGTCCCAAAAACATCTGGAGGGCCGAGTTTGCCTACGCCTGCTTTAGACGGAGGGTACAGATGTGACCTTGTTCGGGTCAAGCAGCAAGGAGAGAGCGAGGCAGAAGGCAGCGCCATTCTCTGCCAACTGGGCAACTGGAAAACTTTGGCAAGCTAGCAAGCAAATGAAAAGAAATACTGGAATGTAAACATCCGTCTCTGTAAAGCCAGGCTGGTGGGGCAGCATTTACACATTGCCTTCTTGGGGCCACGGGCCAATGGTGAATGGGGGGGGCTGTAAAAAACGTGGTTGGAGAGACAGATGTGGCTCTTAGCTTTGTCCACAGCGGTGGCTGGTGCCCATTGGGACTGGGGAGGTGGAAGGCAAAGGAGCCCAACAGTGAAGCCAGAACTAATGTCACAGCTTGAACCCACCAATCCAGTTTAGTCATATCCTCGTCTTCCTCCCTGCTGAGTTTTACAACACTGAGGCTACACAGGAGGAAGATGATAGGCAGGCCCGTTCCCTGGACTGGCCGTAAGTAAGAAGGCAGGCAGGAAGGTGAGGGCAAGTTGAGGTTGCCCCATTTGCCGTAATGAGCCAGCCTCTGATATTCGTAGCTAGGCTGTGTTCCAGGCACATGCCTCTCCATATACCACCCAGGCCAGCAAGACGCATTATCACCGTGGAGCCGCAATTCCTGGGGGAAAGGCCTGAGAGTAGGGCCAGGGAGGGATGCCACCTGGGAAGCGGATGTCCAGAGGGTCACATTTGGCCCCCAGGACCAAGGCCCCCCCCACTCCTCCTGTAAAGCAAGGGTGGCCAACTGGTGGCCCTCCAGGTTTTGCTGGACTCCAACTCCCATCGGCGCGGCCAATGGTCAGGGATGATGGGTGGTGAAGTCCATCAACATGGGAGGTGGGCAGCTGCAGGCTCCCCCATCCTTGGTGTAAACAGGGAGCTGGGAGGCGGCTACAACCCCCTTTCTGCCCTACTCCTCTCACCCCGAGTTCACATTTCTGCTGTTAGCTGCAGCTCGTCCCACCCTAGTGGGGAAGTGAGAAACCTGTCGAGATGCTGCTGGACTCCAACTCCCATCATCCCTTGCAGTGAGTTGGGTGTGCTGAGGCTGATGGGAGTTAAGCAACATATGGAAGGCCGCAGGTTCCCTAGGCATGCGCTAGAGCGCTCCAGCTCTGGTGGCCAAGCAGCTGTAGCTGTTCCTCACTTGCACCAACTGAATGAGCGGCTGCTTAGGAGTTTCAGAAGCAGCTGCTCTGGGTCGGACGGATGACCCAAAGAGTCCAGCTTCCTTTCCCCCCACCCCCAACAACGCCTGCTGGCCAGATTCCTCCGGGACGCAAGCGCAGGAGCAGGGGCACCAAGGAAAGAGCTTCTAAACGGCAGGATGTTGAAAGGAGTGCTTCCAGGTCAAGGGGTCAGAGCGAGGCTGAGCCCTGAACCTGTTTCCAGGCAGGGAGTGGAATGGTCCACCCTCTGCCGTCACTTCCTCGAACATTCCCAGTGTTTGCTGAGTGGCTGAACGTAGGGAGAGTCCCAGTCCCGGATAAACACTTTCTCCAGCTGCTGGCGCAGGGTTTGTCCCGGGGTTCCTGCAGAGGCCTCGCTCTGGTTGACGACCAGACCCACGCCTGCAGTGCGGGTGAAGTAATCTTCAGACCAGTTGGAGGTACCTGGCAAAGAGGGAAACACACACAAATGCACAGCAGATTAGGGACTTCCTGGGCGCTTGGGTGGCTGAAAAATCCAAAGGGGAGGAATCAGGCTAGGAGGTGGCTTTGGGGACATTCATGGGCTGGGTCAAGTTGCCTTTGGCTGATTGACATCCAGTGTCCTTTTAAAATGTATTAGGGGGGGTGGGATTATTCGGTTGTTTGTGTTTTTATTATGTATTTTGTGATTTTATATTGTGATTTTATCACAATATAAGAGACCTGCAGGTATAGGGTGGTATACAAATTTAATAAACAACAATAATGGTAATGATTGGAGACCCTCGGGAAGAAGAAACTAATAAATCTAATTCATAATAACAGTGGACATTGGGGTCCACAGATCTGAACTTCTACAGCCTTGAGGTACAGCAACAGTTTGCCACCAAAGGCACCTTTAAACTCTCTGACAAGGAAGTGGACCTTCTAAAACTGCCCCTTTGACTTCCTCCTACTCAGGGAAGCAGAGAAGGGCAAGGATGGGGGTCCAGAGAGGCAGAACAGCAGAGCAAGGCGAGCAACCCGGTCTATGCCACAGAAGGAGGATCAAACTTCACATTATGCCAAACGCATCTTTGCTTTCATGGCACTAAGGTGAGATACTCCAGCCCCTCCCTGCCCTGCCCCCAAAGCAAAATAGATACAGTGGCACCTCGGTTCTTGAACGTAATCCTTTCCGGAAGACCGTTTTGAGTTCCGAAACATTTGAAAACCAAGGTGCAAAGGGCGGTCTGCAAATTTGATTGAGAAAATTGAGAAACACGCAGCAGAAGTCATTCAACTTCCGAGGCATGTTCGAAAATGGAAGCATTCATTTCCGGATTTTTGCTGTTCGATTTCTGAAACGTTTGTCAACAGAGACGTCTGAAAACCGAGGGACCACTGTACTAGCTTAGAATCATCACAGCTGGAAGGGACTTCAAAGGACATCTAAGCGGAAGCCCTGGCCGCCCCATCACGGAACTGTTAGGGCCAGAGCCATAAAACGCAGACAAGGTCTACTTACCAATGTAGGCGATTCTGTCGGTCACCATGTACTTGTTGTGATTGACGTGCGCATAAGGGATCGGTGGCTGCTCTCCCTCCGAGGGAACGACAAAGAGTTTCTGAAAGGAGAAAAAAGTTGCCTACTGCTACCACTAATGGGAGATGCCTCCTCTGGTTCTGCACCCCACTAGGAGCCAGAGGTAAGGCCTGTTCACTTCTTTGCAAACTGGCCTAATTGGGTAGGTCCTGTTTGGTGCATTGAGCCTTCTGAGCCTCTGGATGCTGCTGAACTACTACGCCCATCAGTTCCAGCAAACAAGGCCAATTTGCCAGGAATGATGGGAGTTGTAGTTCAGCAGCATCCGGAGGGCCAAAGGTTCCTCACACCTAGTGCAGAGGTTAGAGCATTGGGCTAAGCCCAAGAGCATGGGTAGGCAAACTAAGGCCCAGGGGCCGGATCCAGCCCAATCACCTTCTAAATCCGGCCCATGGACGGTCCGGGAATCAGCGTATTTTTACATGAGTAGAGTGTGTGCTTTTATTTAAAATGCATCTCTGGGTTATTTGTGGGGCATAGGAATTCATTCATCCCCCCCCCAAAAAAAATAGTCTGGCCCCCCACAAGGTCTGAGGGACAGTGGACCGGCCCCCTGCTGAAAAAGTTTGCTGACCCCTGCCTTAGAGGCTTGAGTTCAAACCTTCACTTCCCAAGTTCTACGTTCCTATAATTCTGGCACTCCAGATTCTGAAGGTATTCCTGCAGCTTCCTGAACCTGACTAACACCGTTAAGAGAGTGGAGCCCATTGCGGTGTAGTGGTTAGAACAGAATTTCCACAAACTTGGGGCTCCAGCTGTTGCTGGACTACAACTCCCATCATCTCTAGCTAGCAGGACCAGTGGTCAAGGATGATGGGAACTGTAGTCCAAAAACAGCTGGAAACCCAGCTGTTTGGCAAGCTCTGGGTTAGAGCTTCGGACTAGGACCTAACCCAGGGCTCCTCCAGGCAACCTTTTTATTCTCACAGCGGCCGACCAGATGCCTGCAGGAAGCCCACAAGCAAGATCTGAGCCCAACAGCCACTCTCGCCTCCTGCAGTTCCCAGTCACTGTCATTTGCAAGCTTGCCGGCTCTGACAGTGGAGGAAGCACCTAAGGGCGCCAAACAGCTTGCATCCAAGCAGGCCTGTCTGCTTGTTCTCTCTAGTTCCCAGACTCACCACTTCAATGGGGCAATGCAGAGGTTCGTAGCTGAGGACTCTGAGCGAATCCAGGAAGACGAACATGGCGGGATGCGAGTGTTTCCAGCAGCTGATGAGGAGACGCACCTTCACCCGCCTTTCGCAGGCCGCAGTGCGCAGAGCGTCATCAATGACCGGCCAGAACCTGGGAGTGCCAAGCCAAGCGCAACAGCATTATTATATAGGGAACGGGGAGTCCTTTAGTCCCTGGAAACCCAAAGCTGGTGGTGGCCCTACAAAGCAGCTAAGGCTGCATACGCACCATACATTGAAAGCCCATGATTCCCCCCCCCCCAAGAATTCATTGTAAACTATAGTTTACCCCACAGAGAGCTACAATTCCCAGCACCCTTAACAATCTACAGTTCCCAGGATTCTTGGGGACAGAGAATGGGCTTTAGATGTATGATGTGTGAACACAGTCCTAATGGGCCATTTTCCATTAACATCTGAATTCCAGAGCAGATATATGCCACTCTAAGGCTTAATAATAATAATAATAATAATAATAATAATTTATTTATACCCCGCCCATCTGGCTGGGTTTCCCCAGCCACTCTGGACAGCTTCCAACAAAATACAAAAATACAATAAGCTTGTGTCCAGGGCAAGTTCCACTCAGGGTAGACCCATTGAAGGGAATAGGCATGACAAACTTTAGCTTTAGGAAAACAGGAAAATGCCTTATAAGGGGTCAGACCAAACTGGTCCATCTAGCTCAGTATTGTCTACACTGACTGGTAGCAGCTCTGTAGGTTCTCAGGCCAGGGATGCTCCCAGCCTGCCTGGAGATATTATCAACTGGATAGCTCATTTCATTACAGAATGGCGCTGATAATGCCAATGATGCAGGTTCGATCCCCATATAGGGCAGCTGCATATTCCTGCATTCCAGAGGGTTGGACTAGATGATCCTCAGGGTCCCTTCCAAGTTGACAGTTCTATGAATCTGTGGCATTCTGCATTAAAAGCAGGTGCTCCACCGCTGAGCTGTGGCCCCTTCCCCTTTTGCCTTTATCACTTATTAGGTTCAGGTTTTTATGTGCCTTTTCGGTCCCTTTTCGCCCTACCTCTTTGGTTTGCAGAATGTGCACTGGGGCTCATAGTCCATCACAGCAATGTAGACAAAGTCTTCAGCATCCTCGATGGTGCTCAAAATGGCGGTGAGATCAGAGGTTCTGCCTGAGGAGCAGAGGGCCGGTGGAGAGCTCTGGAACCACAAAATCAGAGAGCTTTGAAGGGGGCAGAAGAGGAGGAGAGGGCAAATCAAGGCGGCTGAGTTTAGTTTCGGAAAAATCAAGTAAGGGACAGCAGAACCTGGCAGAAGTGTTAAAATGATACGTGGTGTGAAGAAAATGGATAGGGAGTTGTTCTTGTAATACTCTCACCTGGTGGTGTGGTGTAATGGTTAGAGTTGTCCGACTAGGACCCGGGAGACTTGGGTTCAAATCTAACCCTCAGCCATGAAGCTCACTGGATTAACTTGGGCCAGTCAGCCCCTCTTGGCCTAACTTTACCTCACAGGGAAATTGTGAGAATAAAACCATGCATGCTGCCTCGGGCTCCTTGGTGGAGAGGTGTATAAATGCAATAATATAAGTAATTCTAACCTCTGACTTAACTGTAAAAAGAGGCAGTTGGAGAGGGAAGGTATGGAAGTAATTGGCTTGTGTGGAAGACCAGGAAATTTTGCTTGAGGGAAAAAGCCACCTGGAGGTTTGTGTTAGTTGCAGAGGCTCTCAAGTCTACAGAAACTGCCAACCGCCACCTCTGAGGGCCCTGTATGTAGGTCAGTTTTAATAATAAACCCAGTTCAAGTTCATCCTGTCTCTGAAGGCTCCAAGGCTAACGCTACTAGGAAGTTTCAAAGCATTTGGGGATAACTGGTGGCAGAAAAAGAGGAAAGAAATAGAGACACCGCTACTTTGTGGGTGTAGGCCAGTGAAGCTGAGGGTCCTGGGATTCCCAATAGGCTGGAATGTAGCCTACCGTGCAAAGGGAAGAGCCACATCTGTCATCCACCCAGTGTGGAAATCCAGCCCGTGGGCCGAAAAATATTCCCCACCCCGACCCAACTTACAGAAAGATACAGCTGACCGCCGGTGTCATTCAGCTGCAGCTTCAGGGGATGAGTCAGGCCAGACTTGGCAGCCAGGTCTGCCGGCCACTTGGGCGGGATGGAGGCCCCGTCTTTCCCCAGGATGCGATATATGGCAAAGATTCGGTGTAGGTCCCTAGCTAGGCAGCTGCAGTTGTACAGCACGGCGCCCAGCTCTTTAACCTGTAAGATAGAAGGAACCAGGTGAGCAGGACCTTAGGAGATTTGTCTGTCTGTCTAGGCTAAGCCCCAAGGTATGGGGAGACTTGGGCTTAAGGACAAAACACAGCCCCTCCGCCTGGCCCTCAGGGTACACCCCTCACCGGCCCCACATTGCACCTTGAACATGTTTTATTTTCTCAAGTTGCATCGACCTACACCTGTTTGACAAAAATGCTCTATGAACTGTAGAGCCAGCATCAGCCCTAGAAATCAGGTGGGGCTCTTCGCAGAAACCTGCCCTCTTTAAATCGCTCCCTTTGTGGACTGATGCTCTGAGAAGTCCCAAGCAGCTGAATCCAGCGGCCATTTTAATTACCCACCATGCCCCTGGTGCAGTATTGCTCTGGGGCATTGTAGCAATTTAAAATGTTAATCATCGTTGTTATATTCCAATGATTTATGTACTATATGACACCGCAGTCTCTCAAATTAACAAACAATACAACAAAGAACCTGTTAAACTTAACCATAAAGCAGGCACCTTCACTGTGCCCTTTTTGGCACTTGCTAAAATATATTTTCGTTTAGGCAAGCCTATCCAGACAGTTAGAATGTTAATTTTCATTTTCTAACTGTTTCTAATTGTTATTATTAGCTGTTTTGTACTGACAATTTTATTCTTTTCTTATTTTTGTTAATGGCTTTGTGGTTTTATTATAATAGAGTGGTACAGTATATAAATTTGTGAAATTGATACAATAAAAAATAAAATCAGAATACATATTTCTAATACCTGCGGAGAGGTGTTTTTTTAAAAAAGTCTTCTCACCAAGCGCCTGAAGTTCAACAGGGAGAAAGGACCTGCCTGATCTCAGCCAGGAGAGAGTTGCACAGAATTGGGTCCATGGCTCCCGGGGGTCTTGAAGCACCCCCAGCATTGCTCAAGAACTGTTGATGGCTTCTGCCACTGCTAGCAAGAAAGCCAGCCTGCCCCCCCCAGGTCCGATGGGCAAAAGCATGGGCCCAACAGAGTGCCTGACCCTGACAATTGTTTTGTGGGTTGTGAGAGTCTCCACCCCATTGACAATCCCCAGAGCACATCCTCAGATGCTTCCAATGCGCAGCCGTCCCCTGCCCATGCTCTTGAACCTGTTCCACCCACGACGCCCAGAGGTACCTGAGTGAGGGAGCGCCAGTCCATGTTGGCGCTGCCCACAAAGATGTGCTTCCGATCCACCACCCATAGCTTGGTGTGCAAGATGCCTCCTGTCAGGTTCTTCATGTCCACGTACCTCACATCTGCACCTGCGGGAGGAAGGGGCAAGGATTTAACACCGACCCGCCTTCTGTTTCCCCATTGGAATGATCCTAATGATGTTAAGAGGCCATTGTGTCATCATTGCTTATATGGTGTGTCACATGCATTCAGCTTTTTGTAATCCTTACGACAGCCCTGCGAGGTTGCATTACTGAAACATAGGAATGGTGCATTACACTGTATCATGACAGTGGTCCATCTAACTCAGCAGTGTGTACACCAGGCGTCAGCAAGGTTTACTGGCCATGGGCCAGATCACTCCCATGGAGATTGTCCGTGGGCTGGACTGGCGCAGTGCAACGCCAGAAATCGCTTCTGCGCATGTCCAGACTCTGAAAATCGCACCAGCGTGGACGTGATTTCCAGCACCGCTTGGCAGATGTTGTAAACAAAAACTGCCCTTTTCCCTTATAGGGTATCCAAGAGCCCATATAGAGTCCTTACATAGGTTCCCTATTGGTAGGAGAGAATAACAGAGGCCAACCAGAGAATATTGAGAAGCAAAGCAGCTAGTAAGCTTGATCTTTATTGATCTGTTGCAACAGGGTGCTCCCCTCACCCGCAGGAGAGGAGGAGGAGCCCAGAAAAATGGCGTGCAAGGCCTTATAAAGACTTTTGAAATTGCCACCCTGTAGATCAAGACCACCCCCAGAAACATCATACATACATCACAGAAGGGGTGTAACCTAAGACCACCCCTCAGATACATCACACCTACATCACAGAAAAGGCGGTCTAAACAGAAATTTGAATGTTGTTTTTCTCCTGTCCTTGTTTATCTCCTGTCTGGCAGGTTACTTGATTGGATTGCCTGGGGAGCCCGCCAATCTTTTGTAATGATAAATACTTAGTTCCTGGGCCAGGTCACAGGCTCACACCCTATTCAAACACAGACATACCCTTAAGACAGGATTTGTGAAGGAAAAGACAATGGGGAGGCTTTTCCATTTTCCTTTGACCTTGCAGAGAAAACATTTGTTCAGTTTGGGACAGTTTTTAAATCAAAATGGTTCCAGGTCGGTCTTCCTGTGCTAATCTGTGTATGTGCTTGGTTGATACAGTTATGAACATTTAACATATATCTAAGACCTCAAAATTCCTATCACAGCAGGTCCCTGCACCGTGCTGCGCTGGTTTAGCGCAGTGCATGGGGGACTTGCTGAGCGGGTGGCTTGGTTCAGGGGCGGTTCGTGGGCTGGTAAAATGGTCTTCGTGGGCCGCTTCTGGCCCATGGGCCTCACGTTGCCGACCCCTGGTGTACACTGACCAACTTACTGGGATTTCAGGCAGGGAGACTCTCCCAGTCACCTCCATACCTGGGGAAGCTGAGGATTGAACCTAGGACCTTCTGCATGCAAAGCAGATGCTCTACCACTGAGCCTTTGGAATGATCTCCCCCTGGATTTGCCTCTGTCCCCTTCATTGCAACCCCAGTGTTACTCCCATACTGGAAATACTGAAGATGAGGGAGAATGGCTCATTTAAGTCTATGCAGCCTGATGGCAGAAGTGAGATTCGAACGAAGGACTTTTACTTGTAGCTCAGTCCCTGTGCTACTCCAGTTACCAAAAGCAAACCCACTGAGCCGATGCCATTACAGACCACATGCATCCATATTCTATGTATATTCTGCCACCAAGGGCAGAACTCAGTGTTCATAATTCAACAAGCTTCTAGCCTTCACGCTTGTGAATACAGATTCTCTCCCTTTCAGATTTAGCAGAGTGTTAAAATACAGGCCCCAGCAGCTTCCTGTGTTCAGGAAATCACCTGGGAGATCAACCATTAACCAAAGACAATGGGAAGGCAGTGCTTTTTTCTGGGGGTACTCAAGGATATGAAGTATCAGCACCCCCCCCCCCGAAGAAAAGCATTGGGGAAGATAATGTGCTATCAGGAAGGCCAGAGAGAGAGGGGACTCTGCCAGATGGCCCTCCGGAGGGACCCTTCTTACAGCTCTGAATATATACACGTACACACCTAACTCCAACATAAAACATATTCAAAGTACAGTAAGCCCACAATTTACATGGGGGTTCTGGGGATTGCACCGAAAGCCAAAATCGCATATACAGTGGTACCTCGGGTTAAGTACTTAATTCGTTCCAGAGGTCCATTCTTAACCTGAAACTGTTCTTAACCTGAAGCACCACTTTAGCTAATGGGGCCTCCCGCTGCCGCCGCACCGCTGGAGCAAAATTTCTGTTCTCATCCTGAAACAAAGTTCTTAACCTGAGGTAATATTTCTGGGTTAGCGGAGTCTGTAACCTGAAGCATCTGTAACCTGAAGCGTATGTAACCTGAGGTACCACTGCCGTAAAAACACACTTGGTTCAATAGTGGGTGGGATTGCCAAAATCTTTTCTCCTGGATGCCTGTCTGCCTTATTTTTAATTATTATCATTATCATTATTATTTTGGTCAAGAGCATAAAGCTGAATGTGCACAAGTTCAATGAGCAGAAGTTGCGGGCTTACTGTACATTCTCCCCCTCAAAGAATTCTGGGCACTCTACTTTACTCCTCACAAGAGTTACAATCCCTATTGACCCTTGCCCAGAATTCTTTGAGGGAATGAGTGTGCTTTAATGGTATAATAATGCATACAACAGCCTTAGCTGGCTAACAGTTGAATGTTGAAAGGTTTCCAAGCAGTACAAAAAAGCCTGCTCTACGTGACACCTTACCATGGCGGGCCAATTCATCTGTGTCGTACTGGGAAAACTGGGGTCTGTTCACAGCGATGCTGAGCTTCACCCCGCGAGAAGGCAAGGACCGCAGAGACTCAAACACCGCCTTGCCCTGCAAGAACGACAAGCACAACGCTTACTACAGTATTGCTATGCATGGAACCTAGAGATGCTCACATCTCCATCTCAAATAGATTTGCGGGTTCATTTCTATGTGCGTGAAGAAAAAGGGAATTAATTTGGGGGGCAGAGATACCTGCAATCAGTGGCGTAGCGTGGGGGGTGCCAGGGGTGCCGGCCGCACCGGGCGCAACTTCTGGGGGGGCGCGCTCGCTGCCTCCGGAATCGCCCAGAGCCCCATGGCAGCGGCTCTCAGCGCTCGCTGCAGAAGGCACGCCAGGCAGCCCCTCCTCACCGACGGGCAGCGTTCGCCTGCGGGGCTCGGCCAGCGCGCAGGGCTGGCCGCATGGAGTTGCCGGGGAGCCGCCGCCGCCTGCCATGCCGCCCTGGCTGCTTCAGCCGCGTCCGACAGCCGGCTCGAGGCTCCTTCCGGCCAGGTCTCCCGATGGGGTGCTGCGGGCGGAGGCTTCGGCACCAAGCGCCACGCCGCCCACCCGCCCCGACGGGGCCCGCCCACCCGCGCCGGAGGCTGGCCAACCCACTGGCCCCAGAGGCGCCCCCTCCCCGCGCCAGAAAGAAGCCGCGTCAGGGCTAGCCGGGCCGGGGAGGGAGACCGAGAAGGCTGCGCCGCAACGCCCAAAGACGCGCGTCTTGGCGCAAAGGGGCCCACGGCACCCAGACGCGGAAGGGACCCTCTCCCCCTGACCCGCCACTGAACTGCAATTCCCAGCTCCCTTGGCAAATCCCAGTGCCCAATCCCCATGCTTTATTTGAGGCAGGGGTCCTTTAATTGCAAAAACAACACCACGGAGGGCAGTAGTCACTACGAAATTTGCCCCAGAGTAGAGCCGTCAGTATTAATGACCATGGTTAGGGGTTAGGGGGCGCAAATTACTTGCCTTGCCCCGGGTTAGGGGGCGCAAATTACTTGCCTTGCCCCGGGTGCTGACTACCCACGCTACGCCGCTGCCTGCAATTTATTTAATTAAGGAAAGTCAGTAAAAGGATGGTATTAAACACTCATGACAAAGTTGTATGTGCATTTCGTGCTCAAATCAAAGTTGAAAGAGCAGAAGGAAGTAAATCTTCAGGTAAACTTAAAGGATTTGGCTCTGCTAGGAAATAGCATCTGCAGAACCAGATAGATTTTCTGCAGTCATTACACGCCAAGAATTCCTTTTACAGCGTTTCAATGTTTTAAGGGGAAAATTTATTCTGCAGCACTGCTTTGCTCGGCTTGCACAGCTGTTTTTGCAGGATGTTCTTGAATGAACAGCAAGCTGTCAAAGGGAAACCTTTGCGACCTCTGCTGGTTAACAGTTACGCAGCACCTAACAGGTAAGTGGGCGGGTTTATGCAGATTGCACACCAATGGCCATCAAGCAACCGGGCAGACGGCTGAGAAATTGACAAGATCGAAAGAATGATCTAGTTTTGGGGTTAAATTGTCCATGAAGAGGCTGCTGAGTTGGAAAACAGGTAGAAATGTTGTCAGAGTGTATTTTGTGGAATTGGAAATGGTGCTGATTCTGATGGGGTGGTGAGAGCTTTGCGGCGCCAAGTACCCACCATCACCTCAAAAGCCATCGGAAAAGGAGACCCGCTTAATTTTTGCTCAATTTGGTATCGCTTCTCGGCCTTTTGGCTAAGATCAAGTGTAGTATCTGTTCTTATCAGTTTAATATCTGATATGTCCTCTATTTGAGGACTATATATTAAATGGATTTTTGGAGCTGGGAGATGGAATAGGGGCTTGCTCCATCCACTCCATGCATTGACCTGGTATTGCAGTACCTCCAGGAACGGTGCACCTCCCTTTGGGGGGAATATTGCTGGTGCAAAAAATAGATGAAAACTTTCACTTCCCTACAATGTTATGTCTTGAAACAATGGGATTGTATACTCCCACCACAGACCCCCTACATGATGGCCCGCGCTCTGTATGTCTCTGCTTCCCAAAAGATTGCACAGCTGTCTATTGCAGCAGTCCTGGCTATAAGATCTGCAGGTGAATGGTGAAGGGAAGCTCAGAGACCAGGGGCTGCTGCCCAGAGGACTCCCAAGGAGAGAGAGAGGAGAGGAGGCTGAGGGAACTGTTCACAGGGGAGGGTGTTCAAAAAAAAGGATGAGAGGCTGCCAGCTCTGCAGGCAAGGGGTGACATAACTGGGCTCCTGAGACCCACAGGGGTGTCAAGAAATAATGTAGTTGGTCAAGGGAACCGTGGTCTCAAAAAAAGGTTGAAAACTTCTGCCCTACCTAATTTAGTAAAGATGCATAATTTTCTCTGTAAAGATTGTATGCATCCTTGCATTGTTCTACCTCTCAAGCACTAGCTGCCCAGGACTAACACATGAGGAATAAATTGGATTCACCTTGCTTTTAAAGGCATATCCAGCTAATTCACACAAACTGCATTACACGAACACACAGCTCTCCAAATTTTGCGATGCAGTTTTCCAATCAAGTAATACGTGCAAAAAATAATGTTCTGGGGTAAAGGGTGCATAACAATGCACCTATAAGAGAAAATAACATACAAAATGCATTCTATTGGGAGAAACTGATTTGCAAAAATGTGTGCGTTAGGCAAAACTGCATACAGTAAAATGCTGGTTGATTTTCACGTGGCTTTTTTTAAAAAAATGCAAACAGATGTGGAAATGTACAGGACTAAAGCTTGGAAAAAGGAGAAACAGAAAAACTGGAACAGAGATTGTCCCATCCTAGTGACTGACCTGTTTCGAAGAGGGATCCTTCACATGAACATCGGAGTCTCGTAGGGTGAAGTAGAAAGCTGCTATCTCCACACTGCTGTTGGCGCCATCCAAGAGGTCCATCCAAGCCTGGTAGATGCTTGGGTGGTGAGGAGTCAGTGTTTCGTAATCCAAAGTGGATGGGATGCTCTCCACCAACACCAGGCTAAAGCCAGGAAGAAGAGAGGGGAGCAGGTGAAGGCTAAAGAAATGCTGTGGTGCTGTTTTCTGCGTTGGACAGGTTGGCAACCCCATGGATTCTGGTTTCTTT
Organism: Podarcis pityusensis; assembly: GCF_964106645.2. Lineage (NCBI taxonomy): Eukaryota > Metazoa > Chordata > Lepidosauria > Squamata > Lacertidae > Podarcis > Podarcis pityusensis. The sequence goes on from NC_138041.1 coordinate 11,282,521, forward strand.
TCAGAATCTCTTCCATCTCACATCCCGTGCTATGGTGAGAGGGGTGCGGCCTGAGAAAAGTGCCAAGGGCCAGACCAAGAGGCTTGGAGGGTGAGGCTCTGCCCTGGTTCCCCCCAACCTTGGACTACAACACCCCCAGCTGAAAGCCCTTTTTTCCTTTTTTCAGTGTTTCCTTTTTAAATATAGTTTTATTGATTTCTAATACATAACAATTAAGGGACGCGGGTGGCGCTGTGGGTTAAACCACAGAGCCTAGGACTTGCCGATCAGAAGGTCGGCGGTTCGAATCCCCGTGACAGGGTGAGCTCCCGTTGCTTGGTCCCTGCTCCTGCCAACCTAGCAGTTCAAAAGCACGTCAAAGTGCAAGTAGATAAATAGGTACCGCTCCGGCGGGAAGGTAAACAGCGTTTCTGTGCACTGCTCTGGTTTGCCAGAAGCGGCTTAGTCATGCTGGCCACATGACCCGGAAGCTGTACGCCGGCTCCCTTGGCCAATAAAGCGAGATGAGCGCCGCAACCCCAGAGTCGGCCACGACTGGACCTAATGGTCAGGGGTCCCTTTACCTTTACCACATAACAATTACAAAAGAGAGAAAGAGAATGATACAAAAACAACCTGCCCTGCTCCTCTCTCCAGGACAGATCAATCTAGTTAAGTTTGTCATAGTCCAGCCTGTGATTTCGGTAGTTGCTGTTCTTCAGGATTATCAGTAAAGTGTTTTATAAAAGGCTGTCATATTTCAACAAAATTTTCTACAACATTTGTGTTATGTAGTGTGTGGAATCTCTTTGTTAATTGTTCTGCAGTGTGTTTTTAATGCTGTACGCCGCACCCTGGGATCTTCTGATAATAGGCGGTACCTAAATTGAATTAATAATAAAAATAATAGCTGGTAGCCCTTACATGCGCATGCCCCTTACTTGCCTGCACTGACTACTGCACTCCTCCACCGCATTCCACAGTTTTGGGAAGCTGCTCCATCTCCATGCTTCGTATCCCACCAGCCCCAGGAAGGAGCCGGGGTTTCCGTGTTCCCATGCGAACCAGCAAACAAAGCCCAGGATAAGCAAGAAGAGAAGGAAACAGAGAACAGACCGATATGGGAGACGCTGAGAAGACAAAAGGGGTTGAGAGGAAGAAGGACATTATTTAGTACCATCTCCAGACTAAGCCCAATGTACATTTTGCTCTAGGAGGCTTAGTTTGGTCAGAATCGAGTATACACTTTTGGAGTTAACACTAAATAAATTACTTTTGGTAAATGAGCCGCCATAGCTGCTGGAGGGCCGTGAAAATTTGTGTCCTGGGCTTTTTAGACCCGTCTACCTATGCACTATCTGAAACCAAAGGGCACATGGGTTGCCGGATGTGAAATAAATATATTGGCATTTTTTCCAGCTCTCCTACCCCACTATCAGCGTTTCAGACAGGGAATGTCTTCCTGCCCATCTGCCTGGGTTTCCCTGCCCATCAAATATTAAAAACTTTCCTAAATAGGGCTGCCTTCAGATGTCTTCTAAAAGTTGTTTAGTTGTTTATTACCTTGACATCTGATGGAAGGGCGTTCCACAGGGAGGGTGCCACTACTGAGAAGGCCCTCTGCCTGGTTAGCTGTAGCTTCACTTCTCGCAGTGAGGGAACCGCCAGAAGGCCCTCAGAGCTAGACTTCAGTGTCCAGGCTGAACAAAGGGGGTGGAGGTGCTCCTTCAGATATACTGGGCTGAGGCTCCACCACTGAGTCATTTATGCACCTTCATAGAATGAGCATTCATTCTGATTTGTTTGCGGAGAGGTTTGATAGTGTGTCAAAGTAAACGTAATCCTACACATTTCCACTATTGCTTTCCTTGTCGCCAAAAGTCAGATCTTTTGAGGAAGTGGGTTTGTTGCACAAGCGCTCCAAAACAACTAGAATTGCACAGCCAGAATTTGCCGATAGGTGACTGAATTTCACTCAAAAATAGTGAGTCTGGGGGTGTCCTCTGTCACCCCACTGAGAAAGCAACTATCTCATACATTTCAAACTCTGTGTGTTTTTGCCTCGATGTTAATTTTTTTATTTAACCGGATTTATATACCGCTTAATCAGCAAGAAACCTTAAGTGGTTGGCACAAAACAATATGAAATATTTAGAAGAAAATATCAACACAATCACACTTTAAAAAGTAGTAGACTTAAAATTTACCAAAATATAGATAAAACCCATAAGTTTCAAAACAAATGTGTGTAACAGTTTCTGGCAACCTTGCAATTATCAGCTGTGGGAGCCTGCGACTGTTCTGCACATTTTTAGATTTTGCTAAAGACTGCTTTGTAGATGTTTCTAAACCTGTTTCAGTTTTACCATATTTTTAATTGCATTGCCTCACCATTGTGGCAGTTCTTGCCCTGCCTTTGTGTGGAACGACAGGCTTGTCTTTGTGCGGAATGTTTAGACGTGCCCAAACAACAATAAAAAGTTTTAAGCAAGCACCAAAAACAGTACAACGAAGATGCTTGCCAATCAGCAGGGAGTTCCAGAGACTAAGCGCTGCCACACTAAAAGGATTGTTTCCTTGCCAGGGTAGAATAAACATTACGTGGCACTTGTGAAAGTACCTGTTCCGCAGATTAAAGCAGTTTAGTGAGAATATATGGGGTATGTTGGAGCATGCTTTGGGATTCTCTAATATACCTTGGCCCACTTTTGGGGGGCTCCTGCCTGTGACTTCGAGGAGTCGGCCTTCTTCATGGTTGGCGCCTTGGACCTGGCAGTGATTCCTGTCCTGCTCTGCTGCCCAAGGGCAAACGTCTCGTTTTCCACCCTGCCTTGTGAGCTGGCCGTTGTCCTCCTCTCCATCTGGGGCCTGGCCTTGGTGCTTCGCGGCTGAGAGGTCTCCAGAACCTGCAGCCGGGCCCTCTTGTCTTTCACCACTTCCCACTCGATGTTTGGTTGAGGCAGCTGGCAAGAGAGGAAAAAGCTCATGTTGTGAAAATCGTATCTCGGCTTCACGTGCCGAGATCCGAATGAGTCTTTTGATCACATACACGCTGTCCCTCTGAGCAAGCAAGCTACCAAACAAGGAAGTCTTCCATTTTTCAGACCAAGGGCCGATTTCATATCTAAGTAACTTTCCAGAGGCCACATGGCAGTGGTAGGTGGGGCCAGAAGAAGAAGTGGGTGGGGCTACAAATGTAAATATTAACTCCACGGCATGGAGAGAGGGTATGTGTGGCTGGGGAGAGTTCCAAGGGCCTGAAAGGGGCCTGGAGGGCCGCATCCAGTCCCGAGGTTCTCCACTCAACCTGTAGTTTCACATTTCATCCAAATGGGAAAACAAAAAGTAACATCCTGGAAACAAGCCAGGATATTAGGCCATGGTTGTAAGCTGGTTTAACATTCTTTCCCCCCCGGTTCGGACAAAATTGGAAACACAGTTAAATGGAAGAGTTTCTGGTTTGCTTGCTCCTGTGGTACAAGATGCTGACAGTCCTCTGTCCAGTCCTCCAGGTATGGCTGGGAGAGATTCCCTGCCTGAAATCCTGGACAGCTGCTGCCAATCAGTGCAGACGATACTGAGCTAAATGGATCGATGGTCTCAGTATAAGGCAGCTTCCAATGTCCCTACTGGGATATGGAGGAAGTTGGCAGCCATTTCCTCAGATGGCTCTGCTTAAAAAAGAACCCCTGTTCTTGTTACACATCCCTTGTTACCTCCTTTGCCCCATTTTGGGGTGGGGAAGGCTCCTCTTCCTGTGGCACATCCAGTCTCCTCAGCCTTACAAAGGGGGACTGAAAAGGAAAATGGAGGGATGTCTTTTTATGTTCAGTGAGCCCAGTTGTGGCAGCCATCTTGGTTGTCGTTGTCCTCTTACTATTAATGGACTCTGCCTGTGAACCAAATCCTGACTGACAGAAGAAACAAGGCAGCTCACCTTCCGAACGGTACTTTCCCCATTTATTTATTTATTTATTTATTTATTTATTTATTTATTTGAGCAGTGAATGCCCCCACCCCACCCTGGACTCCAGCTCCCATCATCTCTGACTGTTGGCAATGCTGGCTGAGGCTGATGGGAGCTGAAGTCCCACAACAGCTTGAGGGTCTGACAAAGACTTCCTGTATCCCTGCGCCTATTATTCTAACCCTTTCAACACTCCCTGTTTCACATTGTCACCTGACTCAGCAATCTTGCGCCTCCTTACATAGAAGTAAGTCACGCCGGATTCAAGGAAGGCCGCATCCACGCCACACATTTAATTCACATGACTTTCCCCAAAGACTCCTGGGGACTGTAGTCCATCCCTCAAAGAGCTACAATGCCCAATTGCCTTTAACAAACCACATTTGCCAAGATTATTTGGGGGAAGCAATGTGCTACAAATAAATGATGCGCCTGTGTGACCTAGGTCAGTTTTGGCGCATGGCCCTCGGAACGTTGCCTAGAAAGGAAAGCGGCCCTTGGACCGGAAAATTTTCCCCACTTGTGCAATAGATAAGTAAGTATATCTCCCTATGGTACAGTTAGTTTGGTCCTGAATTTGGAGAGGACAGAGAAGGGTTTGGATTGTACACCCCCAACCCTAAGAGTGACCCTATCTGTGTTGCACAGCTATGGCCAAAGTCCATAGCTGTCAACTTACAGATTTGAAAATAAGGGACTAGCAGCCTCGAAAATAAGGGATCAGCAGCCAAAATAAAGGATTTTAGTCAACCAGCAGCCAAACAAAGCCTCAAGCGGTGGTTCCCACAGCGCAGCAACCCGGCAAAGGGGATGCAGCAAGGAAAACCACCGTCACCTCTCTGCTGGGAAGCGCTGAGCAAAAGCGAGTCCCCAGGCAACGAGGCCAATTTGATCAGCACAAGGCATGCAAGCTCCACCCCCCAGTCGTTCTTAGACTCCTTATTGGGTAAGCAACGCAGCCAAGAACACAGTTGGAGCCTCCCTCCTCCCTGGCCGGCAGGCAGGGAGGGAGGGAGGGAGGGGAGCTGCTTCCTTTGAAACCCGGGAAATTTAAGGGACATCATCAATAAGGGACAGCAGCGGGACACAGCGCTGGGATAAGGGACTTTCCCGCCAAATAAGGGATGGTTGACAGCTATGCCAAAGTCCAGCTGCCTCAACTAGCTGAAAGAGACTCACCAAGGTAGTGTCTCTTTCCAACACGGTTTGCCCGCTGTCTTCATGAGCTTCTGCTTCTTCCGACGATTGCGAAGGACCTCTGGGGGGACTGGGCGATGGGTCCTTGGCTGGCTCGGCCTGCTTCCTGTGAGCTCTGATGCTCTCCCTGGGCGAAAGGATGTCAGTGACATGACTTCCTCTGAAGCTTTGCGGTTCCCTTGAAACCTGCGTTTGAGAAACAGGGCAGAGTCGTGTTGATTGGCAGCTGGTGCCTTATAGTATATTGGGGCACTTCCTCTTAGCAGTGGGTTTTTGTTTTGTTATTGTACAGAAAGAGGGTTGATGAGGACTGCGTATGCACTATACACCTAACGCACTTTTAAAGCACATCCTCTCCCCCCCCAACAATCCTGGGAATAATCCTGGTGCCTTCTGAAATTAAAAAACATGTTTCAAGGAGCCATCAGAACTGATCACCCTTGATGTTTTTAATCAGAGAAAAACCATTGTCGACATTTACTAAAGGGTGGAAACCCCTTATAGACTTTTTGCGTGAATAAGAAAATGGACATGACACAGTGTTCAAACGGCTTGGCTCCCAAACAAATCGGCTCCCAAACGCCGCAAACCCGGAAGTAAGTGTTCCGGTTTGCAAATGTTTTTCAGAAGCCGAACGTCCGACATGGCTTCCGCTTGAGCGCAGGAAGCTCCCGCAGCCAATCAGAAGCCGCGCCTTGGCTTTCGAACGGTTTCGGGAGTCAAACGGATTAAGTTTGAGAACCAAGGTATCACTGTATCTGGGTTTGGGGACTGAAGGTAATACAGTGGTACCTCAGGTTAAGTACTTAATTTGTTCTGGAGGTCCGTTCTTAACCTGAATCTGTTCTTAATCTGAAGCACCACTTTAGCTAATGGGGCCTCCTGCTGCCGCCGCGCCACCGGAGCACAATTTCTGTTCATCCTGAAGCAAAGTTCTTAACCTGAAGCACTATTTCTGGGTTAGCGGAGTCTGTAACCTGAAGCGTATGTAACCTGAGGTACCACTGTAATAGTTTATAGAAAGTGGATTTGTTGGGTGTTATCTGGGAGTGGCTGTGTTGAATAATTTTCTACATATAGCTGACAGATGAGGAATTGGAATTTTTTCTTTCTTACTTTTTTTTATCCTTGATGAAAAGCTCTCTGATATTAACCTTCAAATTATTTTTCAAACTTTAATAAAATCTATTTAAAAAATAAGGGAAAAGAACCGATCACCCTGTCATCATCCAAAAGCGACTTGAGGGAGTATTGGTGCTCTGACGGATTGTGCGAGAGAAAGCACACGTGTGTGCAAAGGCTCCGACCAAAGGGGTGCCTTCCGCAACCGTTACTTGCAATTAGCGCAAGGCAGCTCCCCTGGGAGTTTCCTCTTGCTGCACAGATGTTTTTACAGTCACAAAGAGATAGGAGCTCTCTGCCCGCCTCCTCTGCCCGCCACTCACACAGAAAACTTCCTGCCCTTTGAAAGGAGCCTGCGCTGCAAGAGCTGCCTTTGCCCAAGTCAGGCCTCTGAGTGATCTAACCCCAGCATTGCTGTCAAGGCTGCCATCTGGCTTTCTGGTTTCTCAGCTGGAGAGTCTTTCACAGCCCAGCAGCCTGTGATCTTTTTGAAGAAGAAGAAGAAGAAGAAGAAGAAGAGGAGGAGGAGGAGGAGGAGGAGTTTGGATTTGATATCCTGCTTTATCACTACCCTAAGGAGTCTCAAAGTGGCTAACAATCTCCTTTCCCTTCCTCCCCCACAACAAACACTCTGTGGGGTGAGTGGGGCTGAGAGACTTCAAAGAAGTGTGACTAGCCCAAGGTCACCCAGCAGCTGCATGTGGAGGAGCGGAGACACGAACCCGGTTCACCACATTACGAGTCTCTTAACCACTACACCACACTGGCTCTCTGAAGAGAGAGGTGCCACGAATTGCAACTTTAATCTCCTGCATGCTCTGCCACTGCCTCCCTATTGGACCAGCCACCAGGGATGAGTAAACCTGCAGCCATTCAAAAGTTACTGGACTCCAGCTCCCACAGCCAGTATGGCCAGTGCCCGTTCCAGTTTGTGGGGGCAGGATGGGCTTTGGGCATGATGCCCTTAGTGTACCCAACTTCTCTGAGATCTCCCCTTCTCCTCCTCACTGAGACACCAAAGCCCACTTGTCTCCATGGGTGAATGCATGGTCAATGAAGGGTGCTGCTGTAAACTTTCATTTGTGTCATTCCTTGCAAGCTCAGGGGCTTCAGAAGACATCTGAAGGCAGCCCTGTATAGGGAAGTTTAATGTTTACTGCTTTATTATGTTTATGTATATGCTGGAAGCTGCCCAGTGTGGCTGGGGCAACACAGACAGATGGGTAGGGTACAAATAAAGTCGTCATCGTCGTCATCATCCAAGAGTTCCTTTTAAACTGGAGGTGCCAAGAGGTGAAGCAGGAACCTTCTACAGAGCAAAGTCTGTGCTCTGCTCCCCTTCCAAAAGTGGTGTTCAAAATCCAGCTATCGATTCAAGATTCACTCCTCCATCAAATATGAAGTTTAAAGGCCAGTTTAGGGAACCTGTGGCCTTCCAGATGCTGCCAGGCTCCGGGTTCCATCATTCCCAGCCAATGGTCATATGCTGGCTGATGGGACTTGTAGTCCAACAACCTGTGGAGGGCCAGATATTTCCCATTCCTGGTTCAAGCATTTGACACGTTAGTGTGGCACAGAGGCAATTTCCTTCAGCACCAGAGGGAGGGAGGCAGACCCCTCAGGAATGTTTCAGGCCCCTTTCCCGAATTATCAGCTTTTTAAGATGATCTAAGGGGAAATTTTGTTCCTGTCCTGCAAGTATTCTGGCCAAAGAGAGCAAATACTCTGAAACCACTTAGGAACCTGCCTGTTAATTAGATATAGAGATACAGATATACATATAGATATATTTTTAAAAATTAAGATTTACTTTAATTAAAATGTATCAATTGACTATAAAGGCCATGAAATGAGGCACATCAGACATCTTACATTGACACTTTTGCTGTTTCACCTTGGCTTAGAATCATACACAGACATATACTGAAAATATCATTTTAAGTCCAGCAATTTTTTGCTGCTGGGGATGGTTGCTCACCTGTTCAATCAACTCACATCACACCAAATGATACATATTTATGCATGATTTCAGCTTTTACTGTGGTGGTTGTCTTTTAGTTTTGATTTAACCATCTTGGCAAAGTCACCTTGAGACTTTTGGTATAATGCAACCAAGTAATGCTACTAACAACAGCAATAGGATTCCCTATTGCTGTGGGCTGACAAAATCCATCAGCATTATTGCCAGTTCTGGGACGGAGTCGGGAGAAACATTGTCAATTGCACCCAGATATCTGAATTTTGCTTCATTAACAATCTGCAATAATAGTTGCTTTGCTGGTAACTAGAAATCAGGAGAAGTACAGTGGTACCTCGGGTTACATACACTTCAGGTTACAGACTCCACTAACCCAGAAATAGTACCTTGGGTTAAGAACTTTGCTTCAGGATGAAAACAGAAATTGTGCTCCGGCGGCGCAGCGGCAGCAGGAGGCCCCATTAGCTAAAGTGGTGCTTCAGATTAAGAACAGTTTCAGGTTAAGAACGGACCTCCGGAACAAATTAGGTACTTAACCCGAGGTACCACTGTATTGTTCTAGCCCGGGGATTCCCAAATTGTGTCTGTGAGTCATCTGTGAGCTTTGTTTAGGTGCTTTGTGGTAGGTCTGTGGATTAGTGGTTGAAGATCAGAAACAGCACATCCATCAGATTAAGCATTCATATTGATTTTTGATTGTATTTTTATTGCTTAATGTAAGGACATAAGAAGAGCATGCTGGGTCAAGGCAATGGCTCATCTGGTCCAGCACCCTGTTCTCACAGCGGCCAGGCCTATCCTTGTTGGAAACCCACAAGCATGGCATGAGTGAAAGAGCAACTCTTCCCACTTGTGATTGCCAGCAACTGGTATTCACAGTCATAGAGCTGCAAGAGACCCCAAGGGTCATCTAGTCCAACCCCCTGCAATGCAGGAATCTCAGCTAAAGCATCCCTGACAGATGGCCATCCAACCTCTGCATAAAAACCTCCAAGGAAGGAGAGTCCACAATCTCTCATGGAAGTCAGTTCCACGGTCGAACAGCTCGTACGGTCAGAACATTCTTCCTGATGTTTAATCGGAATCTCCTTTCTTGTAAGTTGAAGCCATTGGTTTGGGTCCTACCCTCCAGAGCAGGAGAAAACAAGCTTGCTCCACCTTCCATGTGGCAGCCCTTTAGATATTTGAAGAGGGCTATTCAGAGGCATACTACCTCTGAGAAGGGAGGTACAGCGTCTTTCGTTATATTGTGTTTTACTGCATTGCAATTTGCATTCTGTGCTGTTGAAACAGTAATACAGTCGTACCTTGGAAGTCAAACGGAATCCATTTCACAAGTCGGTTCAACTTCCAAAACGTTCAGAAACCAAAGCTCCTGCAGGCAATCAGAAGCAGCAGAAGCCGCGCTGGACATTCAGCTTCCAAAAATCTTTCAAAAACCGGAGCACTCATGTCCGACTCAGGGGTTGCGCGCTCATCTCGCTCTATAGGCCGAGGGAGCCGGCGTTTGTCCACAGGCAGCTTCCAGGTCATGTGGCCAGCATGACTAAGCCGCTTCTGGCGAACCAGAGCAGCGCACGGAAACACCGTTTACCTTCCCGCTGGAGCGGTACCTATTTATCTACTTGCACTCTGACATGCTTTCGAACTGCTAGGTGAGCCAAGGTACGACTGTACAATTAAATACAATATGTAAGAAATAAAAGCAGCAACAAGAATACAGTTAGAAATTATGCAGCGTTTAGCACAGGCATAGGCAAACTCGGCCCTCCAGATGTTTTTGAGACTACAATTCCCATCATCCCTGACCACTGGTCCTGTTAGCTAGGGATGATGGGAGTTGTAGTCCCAAACATCTGGAGGGCTGAGTTTGCCTATGCCTGGTCTAGCACAGCACCGCACAACTGCTACAGCAGGCAGAAAAAAAAATAATTCAGTGGTGCGCCGAGACCCTCAGCAATTTTCAAGTGGTGCAAGAAGTGGTGGAAATTAGGGAACCACTATTTTAGATTTCTTCACTGTTGGAAAGGCAGGTTGTTCCCACTGAGGAGCTGTCCAGCTGGTACAGGAAGCAGCTTGGTGCTCGGACTGATTGGTCCATCTAACTGCCTAACTCTGGCAGCGCAAGGGTCTTCCCCAGCCCTGGAACCTAACTCCCTTTCAATGGATATGCTGGGATCTGAGCATGCATCCTGCAAACTTTTCCACGCCTCACCTGTTCTCCAACTCTGTCCGGTTGCAAGCGACTTGACCTTCTCACCGGGGTGTCCCTGGACCTGCCCGATGTGGGTTCTTTCCTCCTCATGTCGTGTCAGGTCGGAGAAGGAAGGGATCTTCAGCGGGTAGGAAAGATCTCCCACCACCAGCAGCCCCCTCCGAAGATTTCCACTGCCGGGCGCCCTGTTCGAAAGCGCAAGCGATCTGTCAGGAAGGCTCTGACTCACAGAGACGTTAACAATTCAAAAAGAAACCCACTGGATGGATTTGAAATGACAGGAGGCGGCAATTGGCTGGCGGGTTGTTTACATATACAGGCTTCGCTTCTGACAGCTGACTCCTAGTGGCCGCTGTGGAAAGGAGAGAAAGAGGAACATCAGCCGGTGCAACAGCAGGAAGGCGAGCAGTCAAAGACACAAAAACAAAGCAGAAGACATTGTTGTATCTGTTTTTCCAGCCTAGGCGAAGGATGTTTGATTGGCCTTCTAAGCCTGCTGGTGCCACCAGGTGTAGGGCTTTGGCAAAGATGTTCGGGGCAGAGCTAGCTTATCATGGATTACCATGCTTTGAAGTGAATTAATACAGTGGTACCTCGGGTTAAGTACCTAATTCGTTCCGGAGGTCCGTACTTAACCTGAAACTGTTCTTAACCTGAAGCACCACTTTAGCTAATGGGGCCTCCTGCTGCCGCCGCACCGCCGGAGCACAATTTCTGTTCTCATCCTGAAGCAAAGTTCTTAACCTGAAGCACTATTTCTGGGTTAGCAGAGTCTGAAACCTGAAGCGTATGTAACCTGAAGAGTATGTAACCCGAGGTACCACTGTACACACAGTGAAGGATCATCCATTAGGGAAAATGAGACGCTGCCCCAACAGCCTCTGTCTGCCCTAAGCCAGCACTTACCCATGCCACTCACTCCTCCATCCCTCTAACAGTGGAGGCAGAACATATCCATCTATTTTCACATCTATGAGTCTACCTACACCTGATTTCAGAGGTTTTTGAACACTGTTAATTTTTTGCATTTCCCTTCTTTCATCATTTGTTGCTAGCTATCTACAGTAAGGCTATTGAATGGTTTAAAGTAGAAAAGCAGGATATAAATATGCCTAATATATTAAATAATGTTACATATAATCATAAATATTATATATTCTAAATATTTTAAATGCAATTGATCTATACAGTTGTACCTTGGAACCTGAATGCCCTGGAACTCGGATGTTTTGGCTCCTGAATGCCACAAACTCAGAAGTGATTGTTTGCGAATGTTCTTTTGGAACCTGAATGTCCGACGTGGCTTCCGTGGCTTCTGATTGGCTGCAGGAGCTTCAGAAGCCAAATGTTTTGGAAGTCAAACGGACTTCCGGAACAGATTCCATTCGACTTCCAAGGTATGACTGTACTACTGGAAATATCCTTCCCATGAATAAGGAAGTGAACTACATTATACATTCCACCTGATCAATAATAATTAAAAAGCCATACCCAACTAAATTATATTCATAGACCTGCTGAAATTAAAGGACCTAAGACTTGCCTATTAATTTAAATGGGCCTACTCTAAGCAGGAGTAATGTTGGATAAAGCCCAATACAGTCATACCTCGGGTTGAAGTCACTTCAGGTTAAGCCTTTTCGGGTTACGCTCTGCGGCGACCCGGAAATAACGGAGCGTGTTACTTCCGGGTTTTGCCACTCGCGCATGTGCAGACGCTCAAAATGATGTCACACGCATGCGCGGAAGTGGCAAATCACTACACGCGCAGACACAGGTTGCGTTTGCTTCAGGATGCGAACGGGGCTCCGGAACGGATCCCATTCGCATCCAGAGGTACCACTGTACTATAATAATAATTTTGTAGCATCCAAGTAAAACTTAAGTCAGGTAAAAGTGACAAATAAGTGTGCAATGTCTTATTGATTGTGAGAATGGAAGGTGCCAGGTGAGGTTAGCCAATGGGTTTCAAACTCTTGGTGAGTTAGGGATTTCCCCTGAATGCAAAGACAGGCTCTGGCAGATTGAGCGGATAAGACCAATAGTGGGTCCAACGCTCAAGAAGGCGGTTATTGTAAGTGCTGTAGAGGGAAATGAGGGGCAGATGGGGCTCGTCTACCTGGGAAGGTAGCCCATCCACTATACTCTTTCATGAGAATGTCTTCAGGAGTAAACCCTAAGGCAGGTATGTCCAAAGTCCGTTTGGGGGGCCTAATACGGCCCGCCAGTCAGTTTAATCGGGCCCCTGTGGTAGTTTATTTCATGAGGTAAAATCCTAAGAAAAGCTCAACAACTTTGGTCGGCCCTTACGCATGTTCACTTCATCAAATTTGGCCCTCTTTAAAAAAAATATGGACACCCCTGCTAAGGAAAAATCCATGTACTGTACTCACTGCCTTGAAGGACATCTTCGGGAGAACAAAAGGCTAAGGAGTAAACCCTAATCAAGAGCAGAGTCCTTCAGGTGGTTGGATGGTGTCTTGTATGCCTCCTTCCGGCAACTCCTGCAGCCAAGCTGTTGTCATATGTATTGCTCTGCTTTCCTTTGGGCCACATCAGTGAGGATGAGAGAAGGGTCTTGTCTTCCAGGCAGCTCAGGACCTCCATACACCCTGCTCAGCCTTGCACCCCAGAGAGGTCACTTCAGTACTGCAAACACAGCAAAAACGACATAGGAGGCAGCAGTTATGAGTTACCGGTCTCTGCAGCCATAGCAGGTGCTGCGATTTTCACCCCCAGAGGCACATTCCATTGCCAGACAGACGAATGCTGACAATATACTTTTCTTTATTGCCGTTTGGGATGGTTCACAATGGACCATTACAACTATAAGCATCCATTTGAAAAACAAAACAAAAAACAAAAAAGGGGGAAAGACAATAAATGGTTTTTTTAATTATTTTGCTACAAAGCATCTGATATATGTAAAAGCACTTTACTCATACTAATTATTAACGATAAATATAATAATATAAAATATAGTTACTCTTGTTGTAATTATTATGATTATTGTGAAAATAATAAAAGTTTGTTTTTTATTTAGTATTTGCGAGCAATGAAGAATTATGTAACCTGCATATATTAGCAAAATGTATGCAAAACAATATTTGCATAGGCAGCAACAGCTGCATGGTCTCCGTCCATCGCCTCGCAACTCCCTAGTAACTATGGAAACCGAAGCTCTCCCTCCTCCGGTTCAGTTCTAGGACGATCCCACCAATCGGCGATAAGGGCCAAGGGTGGGGTGACCACTCAGGCTCCAGAAAGCGTGGCGGCTCCTCGCCTCCTCCAATCACCGGGCCGAAAGCGGACCGCGGTCGTCGCGGCTGACGGAGCTGGGCTGAGCCAATCGGAAGAAACAGCAGGCGGAGAGAGGCCCGCCCTTGCCTTCCCCCTCAGCTCCCTTCGGCGCGACGCACTCAAAGACAGTTGGCCGAGAAAGGCGACGGGCGAGGAGGAGCCCCAATGAGCGCTGCTGGGGAGGCGGGCGGAGCGGGAGCCATTCAGGAGGCGAGGAGGCAAGAGAGTGACTAGAGGGAGCCCCGCCTCCCTAGCGAGCGCAGCCAATCAGGCAGAAGGGGGCGGGTCCCTCGAGGCCTCCGCTTTGTGGTGGGTAAGTGGGGGAAAGAAGGCGCTCTTCCACCACCCAACGCACCCCCTGTTGGGGGGGAGGAAGAAGGGCGCTTTCCCTTATAGATATATGTCTGTAGTGCATTGTGGCGGGGAGGAAGCACGTTATCTCCCCCTGAGGGTGGCACCTGGGGAGGGGGGGCAACTTGGGGAGGGGGGTCACGCAGTGGGGGAGGGGCAAACTGAGGAGCATTTGTTGGGTTCCCCTGCTTTTATTATGGGGGTCACAGAGGCCAAGGCGGGGCAGAAGGAAATAAAGGGGGTATTCATTATAAGGGGGTCCCCATCATATTTGCAGGCTTCATTGGGGGGAGGGCAGGGGGGTGGAAATGCTGAGGTCAGTTGAGGGGGAGTCACAAATGATCCTCCCACCTTATGGGAAAGGAGATGATTATATAATTATTGGGGGGTTGGGATCAAATAACGGGGAGAAGTCCCAGGAGTTGGGATATAGGGTAAGGAGGGTGCAGGAGTGGGGAACACAGACTTTGTTCTCAGTTATGGAGAGTGTGCGCTGCCATCATAGGAATACATCAATGGGCACGCAGTTGACATAGGGAATTTGTGGCCCTCCCAACTTCCATCGGCCCCCCAGTCAGCGTGGTCGGGGGTGCTGGGAGTTGTAGTTCAGTGACATTTGGAGGGCCGTGCTGCTGTGGGTTAAACCACAGAGCCTAGGGCTTGCCAATCAGAAGGTTGGTGGTTCAAATCCCCCCAGCTTCTGCCAACCTAGCAGCTCAAAAGCACGTCAAAGTGCAAGTAGATAAATAGGTACCACTCCGGCGGGAAGGTAAACGGCGTTTCCGTGCGCTGCTCTGGTTGGCCAGAAGCGGCTTAGTCATGCTGGCCACATGACCCGGAAGCTGTATGCTGGCTCCCTTGGCCAGTAAAGCGAGATCAGCGCCGCAACCCCAGAGTCGGCCACGACTGGACCTAATGGTCAGGGGTCTCTTTACCTTTACCTCTGGTTTAGGGAATTAGAAGGTGCAAACTGAGGTATTTGATGGTGGGGTTGTGGGTTCAGAACGGGGGAAATTGGGAAATTCTGGATTGGCATTAGTAATCTGGGCAGGGACCTGGTTGGCAGCTGGTGAAATATTTGCAAACAGTGGAGCACAGTAACGGGGTGGGGGGTGGGGGCTGTAGAACAGGAGTTGGGGTGGGGGTTGTAGGAGACTAAGTCAACATGCCGTTGCTTTGCAGCCTCCAGATGGGAAAAGCTGGATGCTTGGGAGATGGAGTTTCAGGCGGCAGAGTTGGCAGTGCCCTCTCTCTCTCTTTATTACCTTTTACATCTGGCAGTTCCCATGTTTAGTCTGCAGCCTCTCCAGTTTAGAAGGCTGTTAGGTAGAATGGCTAAGAAAAACATCCACCTGAGACCTTGAGGAGTCTTTCCCAGGCAAGGCAGAGCTAGATTGAGATCAGTGTTCCAGCCAGCATAAGGCAGCTTTTAATGTTCATTATTCATTACTATCTACTCAGATGAATATCCTGCATTGCCTAGGGCACATATCATTAATATTTTTAAGCATTCTGAGAGCAGGCAGAAACATTCTAAAATTACAGTCAACAACTGATTTCAAGATTGATCTTACGGTCAGCCCTTAAATGCCACATTCCTCTTGAAAGTCAATAATGAAGGAGGCAGACACACCTCATTGTAGAATGTGAGATAGTTGATCTTGGGTTAGGTGCCCTTTTGGGTACTTTGCTCCTAAGTCATTTAGGGCTAGTACTAACCCCTTGAATGTATTTCTAGCAAAATGTTTTCTGCATAAATAAAGGGGGAAGGGGTCAACCTCCTAAAAGCCATTTCTTACAAGTTACCAAGTTTTCCCCCCACTCTCTCTTGTTCCCTCTCCCCCCTCCCCTGCTTTCTCAAGGAGTCTGGACTATGCTGTTGGTCAACCCCTCGTCGTGAAAGAGCTGTCCCAGCATGGAGTTCCCCAACCACAGCAAGAACTTGCTGCAGAGCCTCTGGGAGCAGCAACACGAGGGCTTCCTTTGTGACTGCACGGTCCTCGTGGGCAGCACCCAGTTCCTGGCCCACCGGGCAGTGCTGGCCTCCTGCAGTGCCTTTTTCCACATGTTCTATAAGGAGCGGCTGGACAAGAGGGACTTGGTCTCCATTAACAATGAGATCGTCACGGCGCCCGCCTTCGGGCTGCTGCTGGAATTCATGTACAAAGGCAGCCTCTCCTTCAACGACATGCCAGTGGAAGACATCCTGGCGGCCGCCAGCTACTTGCACATGAACGACATCGTCAAGGTGTGCAAGAAGAAGCTGCAGGCCCGCGCCTTGGCAGAAGCCGACAGCACCAAGAAGGAGGAGGATGCCCTGGGCAGCTCAGAGCTTCTGCCCAGCACCTCCAAGTGCCAACTTCAAACGTCCGGAGCCCAGCCGCTGCCGCCCCCTCAGCCAAGCGAAGCAGGGAAGAGCAAGAAGCAGGAGTGGAAAGGTGGAGAGAAAATGGTTTCCGAGGAGCCATTGGCCTCCACTTTGGACATGGCGGACACCACTCAGCCAGGGATGGAAGCTCCTCCTCCTCCTGTGAGGCCTCTTCCACCCCCCGTCATTGACATTTCCCTCTCCAGCCCTAGCAGCTCCACCGAAACCATTTCACACAGCTGCTCACCACCGAGGAACGCAGCTGAGGGTCATGCCGGCCCTCCGGAGAGGTATGTGGAACAACAGACAGGTGGTCTTGGTGTGTTTTCCCAGAAAGAGCCAAGCAGGTCCTCTGTCAAGGTCAAGGTGGAAGCCATCGTGATCTCCGACGAGGAGCCGGACATGATGGATCAACTGGAGGGGCAGAGCGCAGATTTGAGGCTGGAGACGATATTCCAGAGGTCCGCTGTAGAGGCAGGGCCTGCCGGAGGCTGTGGGCGCCACCCCGACAGCTTTGAAGAGCCAGGTGGGATGGAAGAGGTCTCTTCCGAGAGCGGCTTCCTGCCTCAAGAGCACGTCCCGTACCACATGATCCCTGTGCCTGCCGGACAAAGCTTCTCCAACATGGTGACTCCGCCCTTGCACGAACAGATGTACTTGCAGGACTACGAGTCCCACTCCAACTTTGGCATCTTCACGGAAGACGTCCCCACCTGCAAGACGTGCGGGAAGACCTTCTCGTGCTCCTACACCCTGCGGCGCCACGCCACCGTCCACACGCGGGAACGCCCCTACGAGTGCCGCTACTGCATGCGGAGTTACACGCAGTCCGGAGACCTTTACCGGCACATCCGCAAGGCCCACAACGAGGACCTGGCAGCCAAGCGTTGCAAACAGGATGTTGAGAACCCTTCGTAGGGGGCCTATACCCCCACCCAGTTTGGGCCGTAGGGCAGGTGGTTCACGACTGAGCAGATGGACGGTTCCCAACATGCAAGGACAAAAAAACCAACCCCATCCCTTTTGTAAAACATTGTGCAGAAGCCAGGAGGCAGAGAGAGAGAGAGAGAGCCCTAACTGTCCGAGCCAATGATGGGGGCTCATCCTATCAGGTTCAACCTTCCCTCCTGGCTTCCTAATCATTTTCCCACCTTGCCCTTGAGAATTTCTTGTTTGTTTTTCCACGAGGTGAATTGTTGGGAAATGCAGGTTTGCACCCGGGTCATCCCTGTGCATCGTTTGGAAGAAGTAAACGTAAAAGGAACTGGGGAAGGGGTTCATCCTCCCACTCCAGTATTTATTTATGTACAAACTCGTGGCTGCAGGTTTAATATGAAGTTGGAGCGGTATTTAAGCTTGAGCTCTAGGTATTGCTGCCTAGAGGGCATTCTGTTTTGTGGGAGGAAAGGCCTGAAAGCCTTTTGTTCCTGACAGTTGTTGCAAATCAGAATTTCACTTGACAGCAGGGGGGATGGGAACAGGGCTCTAGCCCTCCTGGATGCACAGAAAAAGATTGCATGGGGGAGAAGCGCCTGTGAGGAAGACTATGTTGAAAGGCATGGTTCTGACTCTATCCCACCATGCAGTGCAGGTGGGACTCATTGGGAGAAGTAGGCAGTGTTCCTTTTCAAAACAGCCCCCTGCCCCACTCTTTGTGACACGTTGGATGTCATGATAGTCTAAAACAGTGGAGGCTGATGCGAGAGAAAGTGGGGCACTGCCCCGCCAACTTCATGCCTGACTTTAGCCAACTTCCCTGGCTCTGCCTTCTGCTTACCCTCAGACCAGGGGGTGGCTCTGCCTGTCATTGGCTCTGGCGCCACCTACTGTTGGTCTCCCTGCCTTCCATCCTACAAGGCAGCCCTGTATCCGGAAGTTTTCCATGTTTGACATTTTTCTGTGTGTTTATTATGCTGGAAGCTGCCCAGAGTGGCTGGGGCAACCCCGTCAGGTGGGTGGAGTATAAGGAATAAATTATTATATTATTATTATAGTCCCAATAGGCACTAGCCCAGTCTAAAGCAGGCATTGCACAGACCCCCCACCAGCTGCATCCCTGTTTTGAAATGCTCCCATTTTACAGACAAAGATCAAAGTCCGAGAGATGGGGCTTGCCAGGGTCATGCACAGCGCAGGTGAGATTTTAACTTTTCCCACTTCCAAGTCACTTCCGACGCTCTTTCCCGTTTTCAAGCCTGCTCACTTCAGAGCAGCCACTGCCAGCCTCAACCTTCCTCCCAGGACTTGCCAACCCTCCCACTGTGAAATGTGTTTCTCCAACCTGTTTGTTCTTATAAGCAGCTACAAAGCAGCCTCACTGCCAAGGATACCCATTTAACAGTAAAAAAAACCAGGCATCAAGTGCTCCAATACTCTCTCCTCTGTGATTTTGGGGTGGGGGTGGGGGTGGGGGTTTTTCCTCTCCTCTAAGGCTAGGGATTCCCAAATTGTGGTCCGTGGCATAGCTACATTAAATACCAACATTCATTTTAAGTAGTATTTTTATTACTTCTTTAACTTCTTACATTGCATTTAACTGAAGTGCAGTTTGACGTCTACAGGATGCAAGCTAATACAATGTAAGAAATAAAAGATGCAATAACCGTACAATTAAAAATCACACGGTATCTAGATTGACACATTACCAGTGCTACAATAGGCAGAAAAATTATGCAAGGAGTCCACCAAGACTAACCAGTGATTTCCAGCTGGATGGCAGGGAAGGGGGCAAGGGTCAGGACGCAGCTGGGGTTCTGCAGAGCTGATCTTAAGCAAAGACTCCTTTGCTTTCATCCATCTTCTTGAGATATCCAAGAGTCTGAATCAGGCTTGACGCAGAATACCTTGATGCCACTTATGTCATGTAGGAAACCAAGGTGCACGGGGAAGAGAAGAGTGCCATCCCCCACAAAAGCAGATTTTGGGACGCAAAACATGTTTTCAAACTGTATTTTCTACTCAAGAGTGGTAGATTTAACATGCAAGGTACAAAGTAATTGAAGTGTTGAACAAAGTGACATTTCCCCCCGTTACAGTAAACCGTAATTTTATATTATAAACCCAGTTGTTCCAATGTTCCCTTTTTCAGAAGTCTTAATACTTGCAATTAAATAGAAAAAAACAGATCCCCTTCACCTCTGCACATGAAACCTTGTGGTTGGGCCATGAAAAAGAAGGCTGCACTGGCCCATCTGCCACAGAAGATCCAAGAGATGATCTCATTCCAGCGGGCAAAACCCTCACCACACAGACTACCCCTGGAGCCATCATCCCTGGATGTCAAAAGAAAGCGTTATCGGAGGCAATCTTCATTTATGGACTTGGTAATGGGGAGTATGGGAGGGGGACCAATAATATAACCAGCTACCACCCCTGAATTGAAGGATAGGGAACCAACAACCTTCCTGGTGTTGCTGAACTACATCTCCTGCCATCCTGACCGTTGGGCCAGGCTGATGAGAGTTGGGAGCCCAACATTGGGAAGGTCACTGGTTCATGCCCATCCCTGACCATCAAAGCAGTCTCCTACTGTATCAACCTGGGAGTAGAAGCGAAGGCCGGGAAGGACTTTGACGTAGTGCGTGCTTAGGAAGGCCATGCCTTGGTGGTACTAGGAAAGGTGCGGTTTGTGGGGTACCTCTTTCTCAAGGAGGTTGAGATACCGGGGCAACTGCAAGGAGGTGGCGGTGAGTTTCACCTCGATAGATCAAAACCTACATTCCAAGAAAACCATAATCTGGTGGGGTGGGGGTGGGAAGAGGTAGTTGGTGTCCAAAATGCAGGTGATCACATCTCCCAGACAAAATAAACGAGGAACTCGGGATCCAAAGGCGACCCATTTGCCATCAGCCGAACATCTCCTGAGAGGCATAGGTCATATAGAGGAAGCCATCTTCATCTTTGTACGTCATGTACACTTCAGACATGGTGGAAGACATGCTGACAAGGCTGCGGTTGCCGTCGACCAGGAAGTAGAATGCCTGAGTGGACCCGATGCACATTCGGTTGCTGAGGGAGGAAATGGGCACGAGTCAAAACATGGCTTCCGGGTGGCCTAAACAAATTCTGAGTCCTCACCTGCCCCCAAACAGTGGAGTCTGGTCCATTAGGGTGCATGGCGCGCTGCCCTGAGCTTGCCCACACCTGCCCGACTTCTGACTTCCAACCAATCGGGAGCTGGCTCCGCCTGCGATTGGCTCCAGCCCTGGCTGTCATTGGCTATAGCTCCGTCTCCATGCCTTCCGCCCCACCAGCCCCAGCTACTACTGCCCCTCCAAGCCTATTTCCCTGTGTGCCAATATAATAATATTTCTCCCCCACTCACACACACCAAGCCAGAGCATTAAAAATCCAATTAACATAGTCGCTGCTTAAATCCAGCCCAACATATGGTTGTAGAAGGATGAGCGACCCAGCCAGATGCTTAGTAAGCCTCCCATTTTTTACAGGCTGCCCAGTCTCCTCGGAGGCTCATTCACCGGATGATTGTGATGAACTGGCCCATGGTGAGGTCTTCGGGAACCAGAAACTTGGTCTTGTCCAAGGCTGGCAACATCTTCTCCTTGGGGTAGCGCTCCAGGATTATCTGCAAAGGAAGAAGAGACACGTCTGAGATGGGTCTTCAATAGCAGACGGTCAGATTCCCCTGGGAAGCTTAAGCAAAATGGTTACAAGTGAAGACAGCCGTTTCCAATTTGTCCAAGTACTCAGATAGACTGTCTCTGTACAGGAAGGCTCTACTTGTCGCCATTATGACTAATAGCCACTGGTTTATCAGCCTGCTGCTGATTTGCCTGACTCATCTGTTCACTGCTGGACCAGTGTCTTGCCTCGGGAATGGACTGGATGAGAGCCAACAAACTGAGACTCAGTCCAGATAAGGCAGAGGCACTGCTTGTGGGTGGATCCCTACACCAGATGGGTGGGAGATTGATGGGGTTGCACTTCCTCTGAAGGAGCAGGTTCATAGCCTGGGGTACTCCTGGATCTTTTGTTGTCACTCGAGGCTCAGGTGGCCTCAGTGGCCCGGAGTGCCTTCCATCAGCTTCGGCTGGTGGCCCAGCTATGCCCCTTATGTGGACAGGGATAGCCTAACTCATGGGTAGGCAAACTAAGGCCCGGGGGCCGGATCCGGCCCAATCGCCTTCTAAATCAGGCCTGTGTACAGTCCAGGAATCAGCGTGTTTTTACACCAGTAGAATGTGTCCTTTTATTTAAAATGCATCTCGGGGTTATTTGTGGGGCATAGGAATTTGTTCCTTTTCCCCCTTCAAAATATAGTCCGGCCCCCCACAAGGTCTGAGGGACAGTGGACCAGCCCCCTGCTGAAGAAGTTTGCTGACCCCTGGCTAACTACTGTGGTCTATGCTCTGGTAAACCTCAAGGTTAGATTACTGCAATGCATTATACGTAGGGCTGCCTCTGAAGGCAATTTGGAAACTTCAGCTGGTGCAGAATTCAGCGGCCAGGTTGCTCACCCAAGCAATATAGTTTGAGCATATTACACTAATCCTGGTCAGACTTTAAGGTAAAGGTAAAGGAACCCCTGACCATTAGGTCCAGTCGTGACCGACTCTGGGGTTGCGGCGCTTATCTCGCTTTATTGACCGAGGGAGCCGGCGTACAGCTTCCGGGTCATGTGGCCAGCATGACTAAACCGCTTCTGGTGAACCAGAGCAGCGCACGGAAATGCCATTTACCTTCCCGCCGGAGCGGTACCTATTTATCTACTTGCACTTTGACCTACTTTCAAACTGCTAGACTGTACTGGCTACCAATTAGTTTCCGGGCTCAATTCAAAGTGCTGGTTTTGACCTATAAAGCCTTAAACGGCTCAAGACCGCAATACCTCAAGGACCACCTCTTTCCATATGGACCCTGAGATCATCTTCGGAGGCCCTTCTTTGTGTGCCTCCTCCTCAAAAGGTCCAGAAGGTGGCAACACGAGAACGGGGCCTTCTCTGCAGTGGCCCCCCGTCTGTGGAACGCTCTTCCCAGGGAAGTTCGCCTGGCACCTTCATTATACACCCTTCGGCGCCAGGCAAAAATGTTCCTTTTTAACCAGGCTTTTGGTTGATCCGATTTACATCCTATGCCCTTTTAAAATTTGTGTTGGCGGGGGCTATTGGGTGGTTGTTTTTAGTACTATTATGCATTTTGTGGTTTTATATCTTGATTTTAATCTCTGAAAAAAATTCAATAAATAATAAATTCAATTAATAATAATAATAATAATCTGCAGGGGTGCAACATCTTATTTTAGGAACAAGGATGTGATTTTATTGGTGAGGGTTCTGGGTGGGGGGGTTTTGATTGCAATATGGGGCTAAATAATTGTCTTAAAATTTCCCGATAACCATCTATTTTTTTTTTGGGAAACTGCATCAACTGGGAGTCAGGAATGTTTCACTTAAGCTCAGTTACAATCCTATAAAGAAAAATATTTGTTGCATGAACAGGAAGATTGAGGGAGGGTTATATATGGAGAAAATAAACAAAATGAGAATTTCTCTCAGTTACATTGATATATTACTTGACTTAATTGATTTAGCAATGACAAGCAAAAGTGCAGGCAGCCAGACCACCAATTACAGCTGCTTTGGTCCTCCTGCACTACTAGGTAAACCATGGTTTGGCTTAGTACTATGTGGGAACCCAAGGTTCATGGTTTGTCTTCCTCGAACAAAATGGTGAACCAAGAACAACAAATCATGATTACAATTACTGGTTGTTAGGAGCCAAACAAACTACAAGCCTAGGGACACATCAGGAATCTTAATTATTTTTAAATTAACTAAGCATAAATATAACAACACAATGGGCTGGGTACCAAGCACAGAACCAGGAGCAAAACAGCCCCCGCTTTTACTCTAAATACAGTGCTTTTTTCTGGGGGTACGCAGGAGTATGCATACCTCTAAACATTTTGTAAATCTTTGTACTTTTGTCCACCTACTGTATTTATTTTCCCCGATTTGAACAATAAAATGGTGATTTTCTTGAGTCAAAATGAGAGTACCCCTAAACATTTTTTTAGAAAAAAAAGCACTGCCCATAACTGCCTTACGTAATCTCACTGAACCATGGTTTGTTTAGCATTATACACAAACCCTTGCTGAACCATAGCCCAGCTTCCTTTTAACATGCAAAACGGTCCAATACAACAAAGCAAGCCCAAATAAACATGCCCCCATACCTGTTAACCCAACAATATAAGGAGAAGCCTACATACCGGCAGTTTGCCAGGAAACTTCATCCGGATCGTGGCCACTTCACTTTTCCTGGAGGCTAGACAGAGTGGAAAATTACAGAACTGGGTCAATTAAGGCAATAGAAAAAAAACAACCTCTCCCTCGGCCTCCCCTCCCAAAATTAGCTCTCCCCAAAACAGGACAGCCCAAAGTCTAGCCCCCCACCCCAGTTTACCGAATTAATCGCAGCCCCTTGGGCCAGCAGGGGGCGCTAGCAGCCAAACAAGAGCAACTCCGAATCGCGAAATCGAGCGTTTACACGAGAAGGGGGGTGGGGGGAATAAGTGGGGAGAAAGAAAATAAGTCTTACCGAAGGTTTTTCGGTGCTTGAATGGGGGGAAAGAATCCATCTTGGAAGGAACCACACCTTTTTCTTAAAAAGGGAAGGGGGAAAATAAAGCTGGGGCGGGAAGGGGGAATTGAAGAATAATCGTCCCCAGCGGTAGCTCTGACTTGACTCCTTTGGAGCCGCTTAAATAGTGCCCGAGTCACGCCTAAAATTTTCCCAATTTGCTTCCAGGATCAGGACCTCCAAGGTCCGGGGAAGGACGTGGAGAGGTGGAGGGTGGGGAGAGCCCACCCTGAGACTCGCCCACATTCAGATTCAGGGGCGGGTCTCCATAGAGGAAGCGCATTTGGCCACAATGGTGGAGTTGGCCGGCGGAACGCACCGCCACGGGACGCAGTTTTGACTACTCGCGTGGAAGGAAGGAAGGAGTTGGACAAAGTTTGTAGCGGAGGTGTCGTCTACCCATGTCAGCTGGGACAGGTGAATGCAATTTCCCAACACCGAGGAAAGATTTGGGAAATGCAATTTCCCAACACCGAGGGAGAAAGGTTGTTTTCTGCTGCTCCAGAGAAGCGGACACGGAGCAATGGATCCAAACTACAAGAAAGAAGATTCCACCTAAACATTAGGAAGAACTTCCTGACAGTAAGAGCTGTTCGACAGTGGAATTTGCTGCCAAGGAGTGTGGTGGAGTCTCCTTCTTTGGAGGTCTTTAAGCAGAGGCTTGACAACCATATGTCAGGAGTGCTCTGGTGGTGTTTCCTGCTTGGCAGGGGGTTGGACTCGATGGCCCTTGTGGTCTCTTCCAACTCTATGATTCTATGATTCTATGAGGAAGGACTTTTCTGCGTAATAGATGGGTAGGTATTGGTTTAGGGTTGAGCTGTGAACTCAGGAAATCTCAATTACTAGATGGCATTAGGTCAAGCTGCCTTCTTAAGCTCCCCCTCCTCCAACCATCTGAAATGTTTTTCTATTTATTTTTTGTCTTTCTAAACCACCTTTCCTCCCAGCAGCTCAAGGTGAGGTATATACTGAGTTAAATAAATAAATAAATAAATAAATAAATATTTAAAGAAAATCGTTAAAAAACCAGAAGCCTTTTTATTGGGTATAGTGGGTGAAGAGATATGAAGGGAAGATAAAAGACTGTTTATGTATGCAACAACTGCGGCAAGAATTTTTCAGCCCAAAAATGGACACAGAAAGGAGTACCAAGGAAAGACGAGTGGCAGATGAAGATGATACTTTGCAGAACTGGCAAAGCTGACAGGAAAAATCCAAAACCAGCACGATCAAGTATTCCAAAAGGACTGGAGTAAATTTATACGATATCTGAAAGATTATTGTAAGCAATTAACATCACTAGCAGGGTCATCTGAAGACTTGTAAGGATAAGTTTTCTACCTTTCTATATTTATTTAAATTTTGAGTTATTTTCTAATGGGTGTAATTAGAATTGGAAAACTTACAAAATGCAATGATATAAAGGTTAATTTTGAAAGCCGTGAGCCAGGAGGGAAGGAAGTTGATAGGCTCTAAAGAACCAGGGAGGTAAAGTGGATAATAATGATGTGAATGTATATTATTAAACGGAAAATAAATAAAAAGTACCAGTATTTTTAAAAAGGTACTTTTAGATAGGTTAATGAGAGTGTGTGTCTGGTCCAAAGTCACTGTGGCAGAGTGGAAATTTGAACTCTGGTCTCTCAGGCTGTACTCTTAACTGCTGCACTGTGCTACCTCTAAGGCCTATTTGCATTACACACTCAAAGTAGCGCCATGCCACTTTAAATAGCATTCCCCCCCCAAAAAAAAATAATTATGGGAACTGTAGTTTCTCAAGGGTGTTGAGAGTTATTAGGTGACTCCATGTTCCCCTCACAGAGCTACCGTTCTCCCAGGGAACTTTGCGAAGTGCAGTTCATGCAAACCCTGGTGTGTGTCTGTTTTTGTAATTGCTGTTTTCATAATTTCTATTTTAGATCATCATATCAACAAGAAGGGGACATGGGTGGCGCTATGGTATAAAGCACTGAGCCTAGGACTTGCCGATCAGAAGGTCGGCAGTTCGAATCCCCGCGACGGGGTGAGCTCCCGTTGCTCGGTCCCTGTTCCTGCCAACCTAGCAGTTCAAAAACACGTCAAAGTGCAAGTAGATAAATAGGTACCACTCTGGCGGGAAGGTAAATGGTGTTTCCGTGCGCTGCTCTGGTTCGCCAGAAGTGGCTTAGTCATGCTGGCCACATGACCAGCTGTACGCCAGCTCCCTTGGCCAGTAAAGCGAGATGAGCGCCGCAACCCGAGTCGTCCGCAACTGGACCTAATGGTCAGGGGTCCCTTTACCTTTATCAACAAGAAAAGCCAACAAAAAAAAGCTAACTACGTACCGCAATAACATTAAAATAGGCTGATGACATTACAATAAATTAAAGACTTACAAGGTTGTATGTTGTCACTGAATTTATTATTCCAGGACATTGGAGGAGGGGAATCGCTCCATAAACTTACCCAGTTGATTTAAATGTAGGTTGTTTTACTGTAGATTTGCAGTAGGTTATTTGATCACCATCACAATGAACCAGATCTTTTCCATCCATTCACACTCAGTAGGAGGTACGTTGTTTTTCCAATTCTTTACAATCTTACCTTTGCATCCCCATAAGGTTAATTAACACTTATTGATCACTTTGAGATAACATCTTTGAAATAACTTAGTTGGTTCCAAAGGTATATGGCTTCCTAGCATATCCGATATAATACTATGTACCATTTGTTTTCACTTTAATTAATTGGAGCAATTCCAGAAGTTAGGTATAAAGTCTACTTTAGCTGCACCACAGCCACAATAACTATGAAATCCAAGCCTATACAGTGGGACCTCAGGTTACATACACTTCAGGTTACATACACTTCAGGTGACAGACTCCGCTAACCCAGAAATAGTACCTTGGGTTAAGAACTTTGCTTCAGGATGAGAACAGAAACTGTGCTCCGGCGGCGCAGCGGCAGCAGGAGGCCCCATTAGCTAAAGTGGTGCTTCAGGTTAAGAACAGTTTCAGGTTAAGAACAGACCTCCGGAACGAATTAAGTTCTTAACCTGAGGTACCACTGTATATTAAATTAAATCTTACAGGGGATCTGCTGATATAAATTTAGATGGGGTATTACCCTAAGCTGGGCTTTTTGTTTAAACATGGAACCCATTTTGTAGCTTATGCTCAGAGGCACAGCTAATATCCTCTATTGCTGAGCCAGATCAATATGGGGAATGAGGTCAGGCCTCAAACTCAGTTCAAGTTAAGCCCTATTTCCTGGGCCCAAACATGAATGTGGATGACAATTGCCGTCTTTTTCTCTGGTCCTGGGCCTTTTTTATTTTCGTAATTTATTTTATTCCAATACAGTATAAGCCATCATTGGCAGTTCCTCTCCAATTTCAGTCACAGTTAGAAATTCAAGAATCATGTTGTTGTTGTTCTAGGAACCCCTCTTGTGGGTCAGATGAATGTGTCCTTTGGACAAGAGATGAGAAGGAATTTATACAATCCTAGCAGCTGACTTCACTCTCAGTAAATAGCTCCAGGCTGTTACTATTATTCAGCACAGTCCCATTATTCCTGTGCATGTTCTTGCTTAACAAAGAATTCACAGCCATCGGAGGAGACCAGCTTCACATTTAATGCATAAAGCTCCAACTATCTGTATTATCCAGAGAAGGGGGTGGGAGGTGAGAGAATCACTGCCTTTTTTTTTTTACCCTATTTTTGTCCTTTGTGGATGCTTTGTTGAAATTTGGGGAAGAGCCATAGTTTAGTGGTAGGACATCTGCTTTGCATCCAGAAGGTCACAAGCCCAGTCTCCACATAGGGCTGGCTGAAATCCTGGAGAGCTGCTGCCAATCAGTGTAGACCATACCAAGCTAGGTGGGCAGACAGGTACAAGGCAGCTTCTTGTATCTCTCTTTGGGAAGAGCTGTAGCTCAGTCGTGGAACATCTGCTTTGCGTGCAGAAGATCTCAAGTTGAGTCTCCCATCTCCAGGTAGGACAAGGAGAAAGTCCTCTATGAGAGCCAGTGTGGTGTAGTGGTTAAGAGCGGTAGTCTCGTAATCTGGTGAACCGGGTTCGCGTCTCCGCTCCTCCACCTGCAGCTGCTGGGTGACCTTGGGTTAGTCACACTTCTCTGAAATCTCTCAGCCCCACTCACCTCACAGAGTGTTTGTTGTGGGGGAGGAAGGGAAAGGAGAATGTGAGCCACTTTGAGACTCCTGAAGGGGAGTGAAAGGCGGGATATCAAATCCAAACTCCTCTTCTTCTTCTCTTCCTCTACCTGCTGCTAGTCAGTGTAGACAAAACAGTGGTTCTGTGTGGGGTACAGCTGCCCCCAAAAAGTGGGGGGGGGGAGAGCTCTGTGCTAGGGTCATCAGCACCTGTTGTATAACAGGTGAATGCAAAGTGTTGGGGTTTTGGGGTGAAGGCAACAAAAGCAACTGTGCATCAAGTGAATGTGCTGTATTTTTATGTTATCATGTATTTATTGCAATTATTTCCCACTTTATTTTCCTCCAAGGTGGACCATACGTGGTTCTTCTACTCAACTAATCCCCGCAACAACCCTGTGAAGTCGGTTAGGCTTAGAGGCAGTAACTGGCCCAAGGTCACCCAGCGAGCGTCATGGCCCAGTGGGGATTCAAACCCTGGTCTCCCAGGTCCTAGTCTGATACTCTAACCCATGGGTAGGCAAACTAAGGCCCGGGGGCCGGATCCAGCCCAATCGCCTTCTAAATCCGGCCCATGGACAGTCCGGGAATCAGCATGTTTTTACATGAGTAGAATGTACCCTTTTATTTAAAATGCAGCTCTGGGTTATTTGCGGGGCATAGGAATTCATTCATTCCCCCCACACACACAATATAGTCCGGACCCCCACAAGGTCTGGGGGACAGGGGACTAGCCCCCTGCTGAAAAAGTTTGCTGACCCCTGCTCTAACCACTACACCACAGTGACGTGGCACAAGCCAGTGGTGGCCGCAAGGATCCAGGAATGTGTGGCGACAATAGTCCCAAAGTGTGGGCACAGCAACCAAGCATAGTTTTTAAGTCAAGAATGCATGCTCCTTTTTTGCTATTATGCTAGTGGGATCATTGGCAATCATGACTTCCACTTGCCACGCTGCCCATGGGTGGGCAGATGGAGTTCTGGTGGAAGGTGTTTTCACTGACGTGGGCTCCCCTCCACTAAGGATCCCTGGTTGTCCTATAGTCTGACCCTCTCCATCCCGGCAGATCCATCCGAAGTTATACAGTACAGTGGTGCCCCGCAAGACGAATGCCTCGCAAGACGAAAAGCTCGCTAGACGAAAGAGTTTTCCGTTTTTTGAGTCGTTCCGCAAGACGAATTTCCCTATGGGCTTGCTTCGCAAGACGAAACGTCTTGCGAGTTCTTGCGAGTTTGTTTCCTTTTTCTTAAAGCCGCTAAGCCGTTAATAGCCGCTAAGCCGCTAATAGCCGCTAAGCCGCTAATAGCCGTGCTTCGCAAGACGAAAAAACTGCAAGACGAAGAGACTCGCAGAACGGATTAATTTTGTCTTGTGAGGCACCACTGTACAGTGGTACCTCTGGTTACATACGCTTCAGGTTACAGACTCCACTAACCCAGAAATATTACCTCGGGTTAAGAACTTTGCTTCAGGAAGAGAACAGAAATTGTGCTCTGACGGCGCGGCGGCAGCGGAAGGCTCCATTAGCTAAAGTGGTGCTTCAGGTTAAGAACAGTTTCAGGTTTAAGAACAGACCTCCAGAATGAATTAGGTACTTAACCCAAGGTACCACTGTACTATGAAATCCATTTTTATTTGTATCACTCTGTGTTGAATATTACGTGATGGCTCATCGAGAAACCGTGCTTCAGTCTTTCCAAATTCTCAACCCTGATTTTGGATTCATATCTCTCCCAGCCTCTTCCTTTTAAACTTCAAAAACAAGGCTTCACATGTTGGCTCATCGCTGAAGCCCATTTCTTTAGTTTCTTGGGTCAGCGTGGTCCTCATCTGAGCAGGATGTTGTGTGTTCTCCTGAGCTTAAGCAGACAAAAGGTGGGCTTTGTTTGCTCCTTAGGTTAACAATGGCAGGTTAACAGGTCGGAGGTGAGCACAGGGGACATCGGATGAAGATGAACTGGTTGGACGATTCAGGAAAGACAAAAGCAAGTCCTGTTTCACACAGCATGCAGCTAAATGGTGGAATTTGCTCCTCTAGGAGGTAGTGATGGCCACCGACTGAGATGGCTTTAAAAGAGGATTAGACAAATTAATGGAGGCGAAGGCCATCAATGGCTACTAGCCAGGATGTTCTCCCTTCCCTGTCAGAGGCGAGATGTCTCTGAATACCAGTTGCTTGGAATCACAAGTGGGGAGAGTGTCTAGCTGGGGAGAGTGTCTAGCTGGAAAGGCAGTTATTGCTTTGGGATGGAAAGAAAAGGCCAAATGGAATATGGAAAAATGGAATGTTTTTGAATACGTACAATCAGAAATATTCGCACAGATAGTGGCAGAGGATAGATGGGAAAATAAATGCCAAAGAATCACAAATAAATGGGCATTTTACAGGAACTGGATAGAAAGAGGGGAAGCCAACCCTAACATACAAGTTCAAATGAACAGACTGTGTACGTGGATAAAAATATGAAGAAGGAAGGCCTGACCGGGGGCAGGGAGGGCTGGAGTGGGAAGGGAGGGGGGGGGAAGTAAACCGGATGGTATTTTGAATTGATTTTGTTATGTAAGCCTTTTTTTCAGAAACCAATATATTAATGTTATGTAGTTAGGCATTGTAGTATGAATGAATTTTGTTCTGTATTCTTTGTTTTATAGAATATATATAATAATGTTATGTTACTAAGCAAATTTAATAAAATAGGGGGGGGGGACAAACAAAAAACAAGTGGGGAGAGTGGTTTTGCACTCGGTTCCTGCTTGGACAGGATACTGGACTAAATGGGCCATTGGCCTGATCCTGCTCTTCTCATGTTCTTCCAGTAAAAGCAAGAGTCAAGCAGTGAAGTCATCTGGTAGGATCACAACAATTTCAGATTATTTTTTTCATTCATTTATGACATTAGCAGGAAATTCAGCCCTCCACTAGCTATTCAGCTAGCCTTTTATTGAAGTCCTTATCTGTACCATGCAATTTTTGCCCCTGGGCTTAGGAATGCGCTACAAGGCCAAGGTTTTATGACTCTCAAACTGTGACTTAGCAGAAATAACTCCTAGTTAAATACAAAGTGACAAGTGGGGGGGGGGCAGATAATGAGACTGAATAGCTTAAGGGGGAAATAGAAATCTATCACATCTTAATTAAGTATGCAAAGTAATTTTGCAGGAAGAGGCAAGAAGAGGCTGTTTTAAAGGGTCTTACAAGATTTAGGAAATCAAATGTTACTACTTCAATGAGCAACCACCAAAAGCTATGTTTAAAGATCTTACAGCTTTTCTCCTTATAGCAAGTGCAACGAGTTATTGCGAAAAACTGGAAATCTCATTCAACAAACCTTTTTTCATCAAGAGAGCATTGATGGAGAAACTGACACGTCAACGTGCATCAGTACAAAATGAAACAGGAGCAGATGAATTAAAAAAACACCTGGTGTACTTTCGTCTCTCTTGCAGTTAAAGAAAAGGACACTTGCATTCTTCCAGCCACACATGGGCAGCTATGGCTCAGCACACTTGGCTGATCCACGTATGAACTTAAATGAACTTATTTTTATTTTCTTTTTAAATGTACTGAACCTGATCAGAACCTATAATGAAGTGGCTGGTCCCCATTGCTGTTGATCTCCATTGCTATTGTTACAAGGCTGCTACCCAGCAGGAGTGGAGAGGCTGTTGGGACGAAAATAAACATATTTATCTGTAATATCCACACTAGTTTTCCCTGTCTCCCCTACCCTGCTGTTGATTTTTTAGGAATTGTTTGAAGTTCCTGTGGGACCTCTTTGTATTCTGCAAAGCACTAGGCACAGTGAAGGAATGATGATTAATAATGACAATTTAGTTGTTAATAATGACACCAATTAATAATAATTGCAAAAAATAAAATCAATAATTAGTATTTATTACCAACAGATAATATAAAGCATATTATCAGTATATTGTTGTTTAGTCGTTTAGTCGTGTCCGACTCTTCGTGACCCCATGGACCAGAGCACGCCAGGCACTCCTGTCTTCCACTGCCTCCCGCAGTTTGGTCAAACTCATGTTTGTAGCTTCGAGGACACTGTCCATGTTATGTACTGAAGTTCTCACCCTGGGCCAGCAGGGGGATACTGTAGATAGTTATGCAAATGAAGGATCGAAAAGTGACGTTCAGTGATTGGATAGTTTTAGAAAATGGCAACAGTTACAATTGTTCTGGAGCTCTATATAAGCAGGCTGACTGAGCTCCTCAGCTTAGTTCTGTTCTGACATCTGACTAAAGAAGAGCTGTTTGAAGAATCGCTGTGTCGTCTGCTATGTTCGCCCACAACTTAACAGTCCAACCATCTCATCCTCTGCCGTCCCCTTCTCCTTGTGCCCTCCATCTTTCCCAGCATCAGGGTCTTTTCCAGGGAGTCTTCTCTTCTCATGAGGTGGCCAAAGTATTGGAGCCTCAGCTTCACGATCTGTCCTTCCAGTGAGCCCTCAGGGCTGATTTCCTTAAGAATGGATAGGCAGTGATCCATGAAGGGGATTATCTGTATATACTATTAATAAATTTTATTTGGGGAAGGAGAGAGGCGGTAAAACCACCCCGGTAAGCGGGCCTTTTTTTCATCCTCGTGCCTTCTAAGAAGCAAGCGCTACTGAATTCCATGGGCCTCCTGCTCCCGGGCTGAAGCGTGCATAGCATTGCAGCTGAGTTGGGGGCCATCTGGCGTCCCTTTCAAATCCGAACGAGAAACTTTCCGAACTTTTCGCTCTTTGAAAATGTTGGCAGAGGCGTGGGCGCGCGCGGGTCCCCTCCCCTCCTGCCTCTCTCTCTCTCTCTCTGGCCAATCGGAAGCCGGCAAGTTGATTGGGAGGGAAAGGGGGAGGAGAGAAGAGAGAGAGAAGGCAACCTGTCTCCACGTGACACTTTCAAAACCTTCCCCTTTGTCTGAACTGCGGGTCGCTCCTTTGCGATCGTCCGAGTCCGGCGTCGCCTTGCGCGCCCTGGAGTTGGCGGCGCGCTCCGGCGCGTGCGAAGCCGGTGCTTCCTTCCCCCGCGACACGCTTCTGGCGCTGCTTTGCTTGCGATCCCCCCCTTCCTCGACCACCCCAAATTGCGGTGGCCCCTCCGATCCTTGCCTCTAGTAGGGATCTGCCGCTCCTCGGCCCCCCCATAAAGGCCGATCCCCAGCTGCGGGCGCATGAGAGGCGATCTCTCCAAAAGGGACAGGAGCCCGGGGATTTAGAAAGCCGCGTCTCGGGGGGGCCATGGCCGGCCGCAGAGCAGTGCCCCCGTCGCTGTGGTCCGGGAACGAGCGGCTGAGGATCGGGGAGCGCCTCCAAGCCAGCCTGGCCGGGATCTTCGAGCTGGATCTCCTGCGGGAGACACAAAGGGAGACGGTGGAACGCGCTCTGGAAGGGAGCCGGAGAGATGGCGAGACGCAACAGGTGTGTGTGTGTGTGTGAAAGAGGGAGAGAGATCTGAAGGGAGGGGGGAGGAAATGGTGGGGAAAGTTTGCTTAAAATGCCCTTTAACTGCCTTTTGCACCAAAGAGTTCAGGGCGGTCTACAAAAATGAGAATCCACTAATTCACATAACTTGCGATTCAAAGCCAGCCGATGGGTACAACAAAGTGCAACATTAAAAAAATAATAATTGCCAAAACTTTAAAAAAGGAAGAAAGAATAGGGTGCATATCTTAGAACAAAAGGAAAGCTATGCCAGACTCCTAAATGCTCGCTGCTAGGCATGCTTACTCAGGAGTAAACTTACAGGCTGGGGAAGATAAGGCCAGGATGGGCTTAGCTTGCTAGGTTTCCAGTGCAGGCTTTTAAACTGATCTACCCTAAGCCAGTGTGCAAAGGATTGCAATCAGATAGCCCCATCCCAGGCTATCCATTATATATAATTATACTGTATGCATTATATATAATTATACCACATGTGCCTCAAGGTATGTAATCTGTTGTAGTTGACCCGTTGCAGAGCTACAATTCCCAGCCCAGCACCCTTAAACTACAATTCCAAGTATTCTGGGGGGCGGACTGCTGTAAAGGTATGATGTGTTTGCAGCCAGAGTCCCACTCAGTTCAAAGGCATTTCTGTATCTGATTGCAATGCTGCGGTCCTGCGCACACTTAACTCAGGGGGAAATGTACCAAGTCTGAGCGTTAGTCTGCATTGTAAACACTGTCAAGCAGCGACTTAGGGTGTGTGTGTTCAAGTGGGGAGTGAAAGGGCAGGATAGCTCAGTCAGTAGAGCATGAGACTCTTAGTTTGAGGGTTGTGGGTTTGAGCTTTGTGTTGGGCAAAAGATTCGTGCATTACAGGGGTTTCGACTGGATGACCCTTGCAGCCTCTTCCAACTCTGATTCTGCATACAAGGCAAGATGCTCTTATTGCCGAACTACGACATTTCCCCCACTAAACAGGGCTTTACAGGGTTTGTTTTAAAAGGCTGTTTACGACGAGCTCATTGCCAGACTTGCTTTTTTATTATATTTTGTCTGTTTTGACACACGTGGTAAGGCAGTTTAGGTATTTTCTGGAAAGGCAAAGTGTAAATTATAAATTGCACACAGTGAGACTTGCGTCTGAGTAGACAAAATGTGGGCCTTTGGTGTGATCCAGGGAGGCACTTCTGTGATGGGTTGTGCCTTGACTCTTCAGCCATTCACAGCGGGTAAAGTTGGCTTTCTAGTTTTGAGGTGGGGGGAGTAGCTTGCTTGCTGGTTGTTGGGCAGCGATACCTTTCGGGGGAAGACTTTGGGGTGGGGTGAGCAGGAGGGGCCCCAAACAAAGTAGAGCACCCCCATTTTTAAAATTAGCTTTTATATAACAACAACCAATAACAGAATGAATGTATAAAAACACACACACACAACATATAAACAAGTAAAGAATCCGAAGTATTCCACACATTTCCAAACAATGTACCGGTAAATAACACAAGTGAAAATACTGAAATTATCCTCTCTCCAGAACTAGCCATGTGCGTGAGGAGTTTTCCTTGCTTGATTGGAACATATTGAATATAGGGGAAATCAATCAATAAATTGGCAAAGGATCCTTTTCTGATCGACCTCGAGGCTTCTCAAACACACTGGTAAATTTTTCAGAAATGTAGCCCATTTTGAAGAAAGTGAAATCATCAGACCTAAAAAAGCCCTGTATCCATTATGTTTAGAGCAGGCACCCCCAACCTGTGGCCCTCCAGATGTTTTGGCCTACAACTCCCATGATCCCTAGCTAACAGGACCAGTGGTCAGGGGTGATGGGAATTGTAGTCCAAAACATCTGGAGGGCCGAAGGTTGGGGATGCCTGGTTTAGAGTCTAAAGCTGCTTGGCTGCACCACTGTTGTAAGGATTTTTAGAAAGAGCTTTGGGCCTAGGGGGGTCTGATACAGAAATGCACTTCTGTGTGTTGTTGCTTAAAGGACATACTTGAGACCACTTCAGGAAAAGTAACTTATGCCTTAATTTGGGGGTGGGTCAGCAACCTGCTGGGGGCTACTTGTGAGGTGTGGGTGGGGCTACAGGAAAGTCAGAGGTTTCTGCATCCAGCTCCTCTTCAGGTAAGCAAGAGGCATTACCACAGTTGGGAGACCCATTCCAGTCAGGCACACATGCTCAAGGAGCATCCAGCCCAGGGCTGGTGAAGGACATGGAAGAGTCCCAAGGGCCAGACAGAGAGGCCTAGAGGGCCGGCCCCCCATGCATCAAGTTCCCAACCCTTACCTTAGCTGAAAGAGATCCAAAGTGTGCCTTGCTGGTTTCATTTGAAAACCTGTCAGTTGACTACAAGAAATCTAGTTTTTTATTAAAAAAATGTTAGCCTGTTTAAGAACCCTGGGATAGCTCAGCTGATAGAGCATGAGACCCTTAATCTCAGAGTCATGGGTTTGAGCCTCATGTTGGGCAAAATATTCCTGCATTTCAGGGGGTTGGACTAGTTGACTCTCGCGGTCTACAGTTCTATGATTCTATGTTGGGCATAGAGATGTGGTGGTTGTTTATAAAGAAGAGAACAGTCTAACTTCAGCTGGCAACACCTGTTCATTGCTTGGAGCTTTTTGCAGGGAAACATATTCCAAATAATGATTTAGAGATTTATGGTACTTTGCCGAGTTAAAAAACAAAACCTGAGGAAGAGTGGTCCCTGCCCTGAGGAGCTTGGGAAGTCAGCAGTTGGGGTAGGGTGTATGTCTTGGGGGATAACGGGAGTGGGGTTGATTTGGAGACAGAAAGATTTGGTTTGTACGGTCCAGGTGCCCTGACCTCAGGGAAGCCTGGATTCAGAAGGGCTGTGGCAGAAACTAGGAAGATCAGGCAGGTGTGTGAGCTTGGGGAAGTAAATAAGTAAGGCTTGCCGACGTGGCAGATGTTTAATGAATGTAGGAGAGGAGCTCTTGAATAGAGGAACAAGAAGAGAGGGTGGTAGTCTGGGAAGGTTGAAGGAATGGGAACTATAGGAGCAATGTGTTCAAATGACGAGAAGGGGAGAGTCTGTGGCGATGTTTCTGGGAAATGGCGTGATTCTGGCAGGACCCCATGTCTTGTGTGCTGAATCTTGCACAGGGCAGAATGTTTACACCAAATATGTGCAAGGTCACACTCTTGCATGTTTGTCTGGAATAGCGCCCAGGTTCTGTTGTTGCAACCACACACGTGTTTTGGAATCCGCCCATCAGTATCCACCTGTAATGGTGGCGTCGGCAGCAAGGAATCCACTGTTTATATCCTGAATGGCTAAGCAGGTGGGGGGGGTGTTATTTTTTGCTTTTCTGCGATTCATCCTTCCTTGTCCTGAAAGAATTTGCTAGCGGGGGGGGGGGGGGGAATTGCTGCATCGAAACTCGGACAGCTGGGCCACTGAGGAAGCAGTTGTTATTAACTGACCAACAAAGGCTGGCGTGTTGCTTGAAAGTTTGCATGCTCCTCTTCTGGATTTTCCCTGTATGGAGTTGCCCTACCAGTTTTGCATCAAAGACGTACCCAGTAACTAGCTTCCCGTTTTATATTGCGTACAAAAAGGTTTCTGCCGAATTGTTAGCTCTGCTTTTTCTCTCTGGTCTGGGCAAGGTGTTTTGGGAAGCTTTTGGCAATTTTGGCAAATTAATGAATTTTGGTAAATTAGCAGCTTGCCAGCACAGAGCACCTTGACATTGGTCTGATGAAGTGTTCTGCCTCTCCTGAAAGCTTGCACAAGCTGAGACTACAGCCTGTTGATGAGGCATCTGTATGTATAAATATGCCAGGAAATGTCACTTTCATTTTCTGACTGTTCTCTCTCTCTTGAATCATCCTTGCTATTCATCCTTGTCCGCATTCCACATCATGTTTTGGTGACTACCATAGACTGTGAACTGGGATCCTTGTTCAGAATTGCCTATTGTAAGTGCAAAATTAGGAAGCTGGTGCTCCTTCTGGGATGAATTAAATTGGATGACACAGGAAGCTGTGATAGACCAGGACATAGTTTTTTTCCATCTAGTCCAGTGTTTTCCCAAACTTGGGTCTCCAGCTGTTTTTGGACTATAACTCCCATCATTCCTAGTTAGCAGGACCGGTGGTCAAGGATGATGGGAATTGTAGTTCAAAACCAGATGGAGGCCCAAGTTTGGGAAACACTGCTCTAGTAATTTTATTTTATTTATTATTTATTTTATATACCGCCCTTCATCGTAAGATCTTGGTGTGGTTCACAAGATAAAAATATAGGATAAAGGCACAAAGAAATAGTTAAGACAAAAGCATATCAAAGCAATAATCCTCTCTCCCACAATAAACTACACTTGCCTGCTCTGATTGATGGCAGCTCAAGAGTACAAGGACAAGAGTGTCATCTTGCAGACAGAGCAGGAGACTGTTGGTACCGAGGCCACATGCTCACCATGAATTCAAAGCAGTCTTAGACCACTTTAACAGCTATGGTTTCCACAAAGAATCCTGGGAAATGTAGTTCTGCAGGGGGTTTCCTAATGCAGGCAAGGGCAAACTTGGCCCTCCAGATGTTTTGGGACTACAACTCCCATCATCCCTAGCTAACAGGACCAGTGGTCAGGGATGATGAGAATTGTAGTCCCAAAACAGCTGGAGGGCCAGGTTTGGCCATGCCTGTCCTAATGACTCTCAGCATCCTTAACAAACTACACTTCCCAGAATTCTTGGGGTGGGAGGGGGACAATGACTGTTAAAGTGGTACTGTATTAGAATTTGTCTGGTGTGGATTTGCCCCTACGATAGTGCATCTCGCAAGTCTCACCAAGAGGGTCATTTGTTATTGAAATTAAAAAACAAACTGACTTCTGGGTGTTAGGATGTGGTCAGAGCCTGCCTGCGTCTGGAGTGGAGTGCCTCCTTTGTAAATGAGATCTCTTTTCCTGCAGTCTCTGAATAAAATAAAATAATAATTCAGGGAATCTGGGCTAGAAACAGCACCGGCGAACCCCTTCCAGGCTCCTCTTTGTCTCATGCCGGTAGCAGCTGTTGCTGCAGAGGTCCTCCCCGTGCTGGGAGTCCTGGCAGGTGGGGTTTGCCTTGTGGTTTGGCTCGCCAGCTGTGGGCGTAGGCCGGCCATTCCCCCTGCATGCGTAGGGTGGGGTGAGAGAGCACAGCAAAACAAAGCACCTGCTGTTCACGACAGTGACTTCCTGCTTGGCACATCTGCCACCTGGAGGGAACAGTGTCTGTCCCTCTCCTCCAGCTTCCTTGTTTTTGCTCAGATTTGTAGACCCGAACTACCTGACAAGAGTCTCGCTGATGCACAATTCTTCTTCCCATCGCTCTGAATTTCCATTCTTTTCCTGCGTTCAGGAAGACCCTAAATATGCGTTGTCTCGCCCGCTGCAGAACCCTTGTGTGTCTCGCAGGGGATTCTGGGTAGAGCATGCGAAATGCATTCTGGGAAGGGCGCACATGGTTCAAGCAAGGTGCTTGTGCTACAATGAGCTTGCACTAAAGCAAAACCACTTCATTGAAAATCTAATTGTCAGGAGTCAGCACTGCCTCCTCTGAGGGACAGAAGCTCTTTCCCAGTCCTGCTTCCTAGGGCTCTTCTAAGTGGAAAAGCCGGGAATTGAACTTGGAAACCTCTGGATGCAAAGCAGGCGCCCTCTTCATTGGGCTGTGGCTCCTCCTAAGCAGCCCATGTAGAGCTGACTCATGTGAGAAACAAAATCGCACACTGACTGCACAGCTTTTAGACTATAGGTGGAGGGGTGTTGCCTGTTTAAATTGGCACCTATTACTACTATTTTTTAATTTCTTTAAAAAAAACAACTCCAGCTCCCTGAAGAGAAAACATTTGGCATATCAGTACTGAGGCTGCTTCTTCCTGACATGCTATTTTATTTATATTTTAATATCGGAGTCAGGTTTTTTTAATATGGAGGACCTATTATTATTATTATCGTCATTTCTGTATTAAGAAGAAATCATAAAGCATTTTGCAGCCTACATTAAAACATCACATAAAACAATCCAGGATTAAGCATTAGTGAAGAGAGTAAAGTATACAATCAAAGCAACACGATGAACAGGAAACTAAAATATTATCTTAAAGATTTCAAAATGAAATGTTACCAAAAAGGTCAACTACAGAATGCACATTTAATGGGGCAAAGTTAACTTTTAAAATGTTGTTATTATCAGGAACTGTTCGTACCCCCCAGGAGTTGTTTGCTCAGTATCGTGGGTCCAGCTTTATGGAACTCCATTGCACTTGAAGTCCCTGTTGAACTTTCAGTTGCTGCTGCTGAAGACTTTAAAAAATAATAATAATCCGCAGGCATAATAACTGAATTCTGATTTTATAGCTCAAACTGATTTTTATCTTTATCCTATTGTTCAGAAACTTTTTACTAAGAGACATTTGAAATTCGGGGTGTATAAATGGTCAATAATAAGTGATTGCTTTCCACATAGGTTCCAAGGCAGGGTAGAAAATAAGAGTAAAAGCAGTTACGAAACAGCAGGGGAAGAAATAACAGGAGATGAGTTTAAAAGCGATACAAAATGGGATGCCCATGGCAGAGACTTCTTCATTCAGCTGGGAAAGCTGCAGGCATGTGTACAAACGATGCTGCTTTTTTATACTGACATATCCCCCAACACTTCTCCGATGAAAATAGAGGCATCCTTAGGAAAAGCAGGACGTTCTGGGATCGAATCAGAAACCGGGACGGCGTCTGTAAATCCATGACTGTCCCTAGAAAATAGGGAACGTGGGACCTTCTTCATGCAAAGCAGATGCTCTGTGCACTTAGCTCTTCCATAGACACAGCTTCTATCTTTGCTCAATGGTGCTGTGTGAAGAAGCCTTCTGTTTTTGTTTTATTGGGGGGGGGGGGAGAGAGAAATGCTAATGGCTTGAAAGTTGATTTGTCTTTCGAGCCCTCTTCTTTCTCCCTGCTGCATGCCGACACACCCCTCTTAAACAGCTCGCTTTATTTTATGGGAGAACGAGCTCTTGGTCAAATGGACAGATGGCAGCCGCCTGCGGGGAGCTCCACCCGTGGCAGGGAGGGGCTGCCGTGTACGCCCAGTGACCTAATCGTGGGCAAACAGCGTTATCTTCCAGGCTAGGCGAGGAAGGGTGGCATGTCAGCCAAGGGTGGCATGAGATCGGGCCTTTGGTCCGTCCAGCTCAGGAATGTCTGCACTGGTTGGCAGAGGCTCTCCCCTGGGTTTGAGGCTGGGAGTCGTCCCCCCCCCCCATCGTACCTGGGGATAACTAGGCCTGGGCCTTGCCTGCCGTGTTTCGCAAACTTGGGCCTCCTGCCTAGAATTGAGGGCTGTAGTGAAGATTGATCAGAACTTTGCATTTATGTATTTTTTTATTAAATGTTATTAAATGTTACCAAAAAAATGAATAGGAAAAAGAAATAGAAACAATACATAACCATACATAAAACATTTATCTATACAATTTTCCAGAATGCAGACTAGAAAAGAAGAAAGACAAAAGATAAAAGAAAGAAACAAGAAAAAAGAAAATACTTTTCATAATCAATTATTCCAAATTCATACTTCAAACATTACAATATATAAATCCTAGTTAAAATATTATTAAAGACTTCCACCGCATTCACCACACGTCTCTTGGTTAACCAACAGAACTTTGCATTTATTTATTATTGCATGTCTATCCCACTTTTTTCTCCAAGGAGTTCTCCATCTCATTTAATCCTCACAACAGCCCTGTGAGGTAGGTTTTGGCTGACCGGTGCAAGGTCACCCAGCATGCTTCGTGGCTGAATAGGGATTTGAGCCCTGGTCTCTTTCTCCCAAGCCCCAACACTCTAACCAGTATGCCACACAGTAGTTTTAAAAATACTGTTCTGGCTCTCATCTGTCGGCCTCGGCTCTCCTTATCTCTAAAGTGAGAACAACATCGATCCAGTTCACAAAGTTCTCATGAAGGTAAACAAAAGACTTTTTTTTAAAAAGTATAAGGCGGGTTTGCCTGTTTTAAGTCATGCACAAAAAAAGGCTGACATTTGCTCAATGTGCAAAGAAGCGTTTTGTCCGCACAGCACGTTCTTAATTTATGGAATGTGTTGCCGGAACATGTGGTGGTAGATACTGGCTTAGCTGGCTTTAAAATCAAAATAAAAGGATTAGAAAACCAGAAAACCAGCGAAGGGCTCCGTCTGCCATTGTCCTTTGGCCGGCAAAGACTGGAACCTCCAAGTGCAGGGGAATATATCTCAGATTACCTAATGGCAGGGAGAGACAGCAAGGGAATGTATTTGACTTCTTGCATTGCTTGTGAGCTTCCCACAGAAGCACCTGGCTGGCCACTATAGAATTAGGATTTGCTGGTTTAGATGAACCTTGGGTCTGATCGAACACTTTTTCTTACTATTTTTATTTTTTTATTGCATTTATATCCCGCTGCCTTCTCCAAGGAGCTCAAAGTGGCCTACATGGTTTTCTCCTTTCTCGCTCAATCCCCACAACAACCCTGTGAGGGAGGTTAGGCTGAGAGGAAATGAATGACCCCGAGATCATCCAGTGAGCTTTGTTGAAGAGTGGGGGGGCCAAGTCCTAGTGAAACACTGCTCCAGTTGTTTGTGGGCTGCAACTCCCACAAGCCCCAGACTGCATGACCAGTGACTGAGGTTCATGGGAGTTGTAGTACAACAGCACCAGGCGTGCCACAGGTTTCACCTCATCCCTGTGCTATGTGTAATAATAATAGTGTGGCATTGGTTTTAATGAGACTATCATAATTTCACAAAATTTAAGCTTTGGGAAACTGAAGTTTTTATGGGCAGCTGTAGCTCTGACTGTTTTTGGGGGCTGCTAAATTCTTAGCGAGATATTTCTTTTTAAAGAGCGGATAATCTTCTCCAGCACTTGAAATTCACCAGGTGCATTTTGCTACTGGCCACTTTTGACCAAGTGAAAATACCTGGGCACCATCGGCGCCTGACGTCTCCACCATCTGGAGATTCCTGCATGGGGATCCTTGAATCCGGACTGTTTTCACACACTAATACCCCATCCTGTAGAATTCTATCCATTATATTTTCTCTGCACAATCAGAATGAATTTCAGGAACCAAAA
Source organism: Podarcis pityusensis (assembly GCF_964106645.2). Taxonomy (NCBI): domain Eukaryota; kingdom Metazoa; phylum Chordata; class Lepidosauria; order Squamata; family Lacertidae; genus Podarcis; species Podarcis pityusensis. Next base: position 11,325,297 of record NC_138041.1, read on the forward strand.
CGTTGTATTGAAAAATACGACTTTTAAGCCGTCTTGTCCAAAAATGGCAACTAGACATTTTGGTGACTGTAACTCTGGTTTAAGGAGCCATTTGACGCCTAGTTTATACATCTCTGAGTTTCTAACACTGATCTTATATCCCCACCTGAGCCCATCTTCTCAGTAGCCTTTTTGGAATAATAAATACAATTCTATAATTGGTTATTATTCCTGGGTGAAGTATATAATCAAAATGTTATAGCAGTCTCAAAACAAGCATTTGGGTTGTTTCTTTATTAGTGAATGTAAAATTTCAATTAAAAAATGATGTAAACACACAAAAGAGAGTTGTCTTTGCAACAGTTTCCTTCTTGAGAATTACAAGCGTGTCTGGCCTTCACAGAGGTGTCAGGGCTGTTATCATCTGAGGCCTTTCTCTGTGTTCCTACTCCAAGGGAGGTCCAGAGGGTGGCAAAACCAAAGTGGGCCTTTTTAGTGGTGGCTCCCCACTTGTGGAATGCTCACCCTGGGGAGGCTCGCCTGGTGCCATCTTTACATATCTTTTTCGCCAGGTTTTTGGCTTCTAATCACTTGCAACCTCCTTGAGCTGGCGGGATGTTTTAAACCCACCTTCTGAAAGCAGGACTGCCGTTTGGATTTTGTCTTTGTTTTCTCTTACGCTGGTTTCAATGTGTGCATTTGTATAATATCAGTCACATTAACTTGATTTTTTGGGGGAAAAGAGGCAACCAATAGATTTGATGCAGAAAACAAAACATTGCATCTCGCTGCACTGACGGGGCGGATTTGGGGGTGGTAATGAATTAATGTGGACAAATGGCAGCCCCAACCTGGGCCCTGTTAGCTTGGGGGCCCAAGCCCAGAGGAACGGCTGCTTCCCTCTGCCAGCCACACACGCCATGCACCCGCCACATGGCACGTGCGTCCGGCCGTCTCGCTTGCCATTTCAATGGGTAGCCAGGAGGCCCCGAGACAATGGCGACAGCTGCCTGGCTTTAGGAGAAGAAAGAGGAGGAGGATAGACCATTCCCCTTCTCCTGTTCATGTTTCATTCCTGCTGGCTCAGCAAATGGGACTCTTCCCCGCTCCCCCTTTCCTTGCGTGAAGCAGCTGTCTTAACTGTTGTGGGGTGGGGAGGGGGGAAACTCTGTAGGCATGTTGCAACTTTTACCCCTCCAACGCCCCACGGAGATCAATAAATCTTGGAATCTGGCCCAGGTGCAGTCTGGAGGGACAGGCAGGGTGGGTTAGGAGATAAGCCGCAGCATGTTTGCTTCCTCTTGGCTTTCTGCACCGGTTAATACCTTCAGTTTTGGAGTCAGGCCTTGCTGTCAGCCTGCCTTAGGAACCTAAGATTTGGATGGGACCCCCCCCCCAAGGGGTCATCTGGTCCAATTCCCTGCAGCGCAGGAGTTGCAGATGAAAAATCCCTGACAGGTGGCCATCCAAATGTGCACACTGTAAATAAAACGCCTTAAGGGTTTACAGAGAACTGTGTAGGGTGCCAGCCAGCCATGCCCCATTTCAGGATACTCCATTCCATTGTTCACCCTGCCCAGCTTCACCCAGTGAGCTTTGTTGCTGAGTGGATATTCTGTGTCCAGCTGAGCATTCCCAGCTGCCTTTTAAGCTACTTTGGGGTTTTCCCCCTTCCCCTAGGGTGCTTTTTTATCTAAAGATTTGTTTGTACTTTGAGAAACCTTGGGGTTTCCCCAAGCCTGCTGCTATCTGTCTCTCCCTCCCCCCCCTTTTTTTTGCAAAATTCACACTTTTTTGACTACGTAAGCATTAGCGGATAGCGAATGATTTTACTCTAAGTATAGTATAGGGTTTAGTCCCTGCCATAGATGGGCCCATAGTCTGATTTGCTGTAGGACAACTTCTTATACAGGCGGCAGCCATTTTGTGTGCGGGTTCTGTACCTGGCCCCTGAACGTGTTGGCGGCGCGCGCATAAGCCCGCCACATTCTGCCCCTGTTCCGCCCTCCTCCAGATCCAAAAGAACCCATTTGTCGGCTGTCGCGCGTCAATCGGACACGCACAAAATGGTTGCCGCCTGTATTCCTATGAGACCGCTTTAAACAGTCATGGCTTCTCCCCAAAGAATCCTGGGAACTGGAGGTGGTTGAGAGGGCTGAGAGTTGTTAAGAGCCCCCAATTCTCCTCACTGAGCTCTGATTTGATCCTGCGAAGACTGTGAGAGGAACAGGGGCTTCCTACCAACTCTCAGCACCCTTAATAAACGGCACTTCCCAGAATTATTTGGGGGAAGCCATGATTCTCTCAAGCGGCAGCATAGAGGGTGCCTGGCGAGGAAGATTGGACTCTGTTATCGCAGGCCTGCTGTCGTGTGGTGGTGGAGGGAGACGTTCCAGCGTGGGGCTTAGCGAGGGGCCCCCGAAAAGCCTGAGGGTGGTTAGCTGGCTTTTGCAAAATGGGATTAGACAAATCCAATGAAGGGACACATCTGTCAGTCGCAAGATAAAAGCATCAGAAACCTCTGTGTACAGAGCGTGGGGCTCCTTCCTTCTATTTCCGCTCTCTGGGAGAAGAGTTCCATTCCTTCCGTAGCGAAAAATTACCACCGCACAAAAGAGAACGATCAACCTTGAGGTTTACAAATGCGTAAAAATATTTAAGGGAGAGACCCTTAAATGTGGGGGGAACAGGCAACGATAGACCCTCGAGGGCTCGGCTGGATGGGGGCAGGACTGAAACCCAGGTGGACAGGAGAATGGAGTAGCTGAAGGAAGTGGCACGAAGAATGAGGTTCCGTTCTGCATTTTTCGTATTTATCTGAATAGGTCATGTCCTGGCTCACACCTGCAGACAGAAGCGGGTGCTGCTCATAGACATCGGTGGAGAAATCCAAGAGCCCAGTGTTGCCTAGTGGTTAGAGTGTCGGACTAGGACTTTGGAGAGAGACCAGAGTTCGAATCCCCACTCAGCCATGAAGCTCACTGGGTGACCTTGAGCCAGGGCCTAACCCAACCTCACAGGAGAAAATGTGGAGGATTGTACCGCCGACCTTCTGATGGCAAGCCCAAGAGGCTCAGTGGTTTACACCACAGCGCCACCCGTGTCCCTCACATATCTGGGTAGGCATGCCTAAATTTTTAAAATACAGTAGAACAAAGATGTCTGCCTAATGTCAGTGGGCAGGGAGTTCCAGGTTGCAGGTGCTGCCATGCTGGAAGATTGATACCTTATGAGTGTGGAATGGAGATCATGTGGCACTTGCGAAAGAGCCAGCTGCGCAAATTGAAGTGGTCAAGTGGGCATATATGATAATAGCAAAACTTTGAGTTTGGCCTGATAAAAAAATCAGCAGCCGTTTGCTTTTTCCTCTGCTGTTCCGTCTCACAAAACCCTTGCTTGTTTCCCCCCCCTGCAAAAAACAGGAGGACCAAAGCAGCCTGGGCGATAACCGACTGCCCACCACCACTAAGCTGGACCGGAGCAAATCTGAGGACCTGCTGGGGACCCCAAAGGAGCCTCGCACCTACAGCTCATCAGAGAACATTGAGGCAGACCCCGGGGTGCTCCGTGCTCACATGGGGGACGGATCAGAGAAGGGATGCCTTGGGTTGCGGATGGTCAGCGAGCAACTCCTTTCCTCCAAGAAAGCTGGAGTCAATGGGGGAGATACCCAAGAAATATTGGAGGCAGACTCCAGGCCCAGCTCAGGTATGCCTGCTCCAGGTTCAGCGGGGAGGAATCTACCTGCCTGGTGAATTGTTTGATTTATTTGTATTGTAAATTTAACAGGAAAAAAGAAAGAAAATGCAGGCAGCTGGCTCACATCAGCAATAAGAATTGTCCCTCAGTTCTGATTTAAATGTTTATATTAATATAGGCAGTTCATGTGTCCAAATGGATATCCAAACAAGACTGATGAATGCAATATATATGTTCAAATGTAGAAAGGGCAGTTGATTGGAACATGGTGCTTATAATAATCTATGAACCTTTTAGTCTCGAGGTATAAAGGTTATATTCAGTTAGTAGGCCCATTGAATTTAATGAACATGTTAATCATGTTTGTTAACTTCTGTAGTTCTGCTCTGAGTAGAAATAGTTTTTGGACACAACCCGAAGTCTCTGCAACCAGAAGGGTTTGCAGGATCCACTTCCATTGTCCATCTGTTAAGTCCTTGCACCAGAGCAATGGAATGGAAAAGTGGGTGGATGTCTGAAAATATTAAGGATTTTTCCGAAACAAAGCTAACGCAAACAATATGTTCTGACCAAAAAGAAGACACCCTCCACTAGACACAGCCACAACATGCACCTCAAAGATTCATTTATGAGCATTGCATCCCTATATCTCCACAAATACTTCGCTTCCTAGTCTCACAGGTCGCAATCCCTACGACACACCGGTCCTTCTCCCAGAAAACATCTGATCCCCTTTCTTTAAATCCAATTAAACGTCCGTCCGGAGTGCTGCACTATCTAATTTTTATTGAAAATGTAAAAGACAAGGCTGCAAACAATAAATAACAAACACATAGGAGAAATGCCCAGAATTGCAGCAAAGTAAAAATAAATAAAATATAGAACAAAAATCAGGGGTCAGTCTGATTTGTTCTGCCTCTCTTCCCAAGTTTCATAGTGTGCAGCATAGAGTTCCCAAGATACCAGTCACTGATCTTGAGTGTCAAAACTTTTAGCTATTAAGAGATCCACAAATGTGTATTTCTGGCTGGCGTATTTGAGCCCTCTGCTCCCACATGTATATATTTAATAACATCAAACTAGACTGGATAAACTGTGGCTTTTCTTGATTTCCCTCTGTGTAAACAAGACTTTTTGTGTTTGCTTTTTTGACATGTGGCCAGATTTTTGCCACCTCAAATTTCCACCACGGCCGGAGCACTGCATCTTCCTTCTCTGTGTTTTCCAGGGTTTTACGAGACGAGCGAGATGGGCTCCCTGTCTGATTCCTGCGCCTCCGTCCACAGCGATGGGCCTGGGGGTTCCCGCTGCAGCATTGGCTCCCTCTCCCACTTGCCCGGCCTGCGGGAGGCCACCTTCTCCCGCCCGCGCTCTACCGATGAGGCTGCTGTCCGCCTCCTAGACCTCCAGCTGCAGCGTCTCACCTTGGCAAACGCCTCTGGCGCGGACGGCAGGAGGCCTGTGTCAACAGGTGAGGCGCGCTTGCATGAACAGGGACTCTCAGGCTTTGCAGATCGGCTGTGTGCTTGAGTCTCTCTCCTGTGCTCCAACCAAGAGAGGAGTTAAAAGGGGGGAATGAGGGAGAGTACAACAAAGAACACAGACTGGGCTGCACATGTCTGGGGCAAGAGCGTAGCTCAGTTGTAGGGCACCTGTTTTGCATGTGGAAGGTCCCAGGTTCAAGCCCTGGCATCTCCAGGTAGGGCTAGAATAAACTGAGACCACCTTTACACTGTACAGATAGAGCAATTTGATACAGTCCTTTGGGGGAATAGCTTGGCTTTCCCCCAAAGAATTCTGGGAGCTGAAGTTTGTGAAGGGTGTAGAGAGTTGTTAGGAGGTCCCTGTTCCCTACACAGAGCTCCCTTGGAAAATTGTTAAACCATTCTGGGGATTGTGGCTATGTGAAGGGAATAGGGATGTGGTTGGCGCTGTGGGTTAAACTACAGAGCCTAGGACTTGCTGATCAGAAGGTTGGCGGTACGAATCCCCGCGACAGGGTGAGCTCCCGTTGCTCAGTCCCTGCTCCTGCCAACCTAGCAGTTCGAAAGCACATCAAAGTGCAAGTAGATAAATAGGTACCACTCTGGCGGGAAGGAAAACGGCGTTTCTGTGCGCTGCTCTGGTTCGCCAGAAGCGGCTTAGTCATGCTGGCCACATGATCCGGAAGCTGTACGCTGGCTCCCTCGGCCAATAAAGCGAGATGAGCGCCGCAACCCCAGAGTCGGCCACGACTGGACCTAATGGTCAGGGGTCCCTTTACCTTTACCTTAAGAACTCTTTAAAAAAAAGACACCTCCTAGGAACTCATGACTGTTAAAGTGATATAATGGTGCTTAAAGTGTATGGTGTGGATGTTGTCCATAAGACAGCTTTCCTATGACCCCCAGTTCCATGCGGTGATCCTGACTTCTATGTTCAGCTTCCTGAGAACCTTCTTCCTCCCTTTCAGTTTGAATTGATAAACGGGAAGTTTTTCTCTTTATTATTACTTCCTTTTTGAAGCATCCTTACCTTTAGTGGTTTATGAAGATCAGTAATAAAGCAGACCCTGTTCTCAGGCTTATAATAACTGAAAAGACGTGACACACAAGGAAAAAGGGGAGGAGGAAAAAAAGCAAACTTAACTCAGGTGTTATGTTTTAGTTATGAGATGGCACCCGTCCCCCAGGGCAACTGGACTCTGCCACCATGAGTTGCAGAAACAGCTTTGTGCCACCATAAAATATCATCTTTTAAATTTGTTTCACTCCGTCAGCCCCAGCCAGCAATTCAGATGTTGCTGAATGACTACAGATTCCCCATCCCTGTTTTATGCCCATGTGAGTTCAAAGAATAATTGAACATGGGCAATACCCAATACTAGGTCTTCTGAAAATAGACCCATTGAAATTGATAGTTATGACTACGCTAAGAACATTAATAGCAATGGGTCTTCAGTGAGTCTAACTTAGCTGGCTACAACCAGGTAGCTTCTGCCTGCCTTGAATCCCTGTTAAAGACACAGTCCATCTTTTACCTTGCCCGGCCTACGGTCGTTGGTTCCTGTTACTCATAAGTCCCTTGTGTTCCCTTGCTTCAGGTGACCTGGAATTCCTCTTGGGGCTCGGAGACTTGTCCCTCCCACTCCCAAAGAACCCGAGTCTCCAGCTGCTGCAGTACAAGTCGGACCTTGTCTCCCGGAACACCAACGAGATCTACCACTACCCGAGCCCCTTGCATGCCGTGGCTCTCCAGAGTCCCCTCTTCACCAGCAGCCTCTCCCAGAGCTCGTCTCAGGAGGATCTGGATGAGGGACCCCTGGAGCAGCCTGGCACCAGCTCCCCAAAGAGAGCGGCCGCATGCTCCAAGGAGCAGCAGAGAGCCCGGTTGGACCAGTACGTGGCCAAATTGGTGCTGCGTTACAAATGCCGCTCAGCAGCCAGCAGGCCGGAGTCCGGATACCTGGCGGGGAATCAGAAGAGCTTGTCAATGTCCTCCGTCTGCAGTTCTGTCCTAGGTGCCAGCCAGCTCCTGGCACCGGCGCCCGGGTGGAAGATCCGGCGGCGCATCTCTACCTGCTCGCATCTGCGTTCTCCAGAAGGTTCCGAAGGGGCACGGGACTCGCGGGTTTTGGACAGCCAAGGGGATTTCACTCCATTTCTGGAGATCGCCTCAGTCCAGACCAGCACTACCAACCTCGTGAAGGCTACCGAGCCGTCTGTGGTGTCCCTGCCTGATCCTCTCCCATCGTATCCGGAACCTTCCATCATCCCCTACCCAAATAAGCAACATGGCGGATCGGAGAGAGAGGTCCTGGGCTGGGTCAATGTGGCCCGTTGTCATGTTGTCCAGGCCGAGGCTCCCTTCAGAAAGGAGGGCTCGTTGCCACAGGCCGCTATAAACTTTGACAGGCTGTACAAAGGCAAACATGCCTCGCGGGAGTTGGTGAAAGCAGCCGAGAGGCAGGAGAAGCCGGCCGAGAGGAGCTGGCTGAGCCCCCGGGAACTGCTACGCAGGCTGAGCCTTCGCCGTAGGCCGTCTGCTCGCATGGGGAGCAGGGCCCGCGCCAGCTCGGAAATCAACGTCCACGCGGCCACAGGGCTGGGTTGCCACAGTGACCCACAAGCCAGCAGAGGCAAAGCAGTCAAGCCGAAATGGACATCGGTCTTGGAGATTTCCAGCAAAGCCCCCGGCCGGCAGCGGCTGAAAGCCGGCAGCTTCCACCCGCCCCAAGTGCTGAACCGCCACCTTGCCTTTTCCTCTGACTCGCCAACGTCGTTTTGCTTCCTGGGCAGCAGCCATCTTGACCTGCCGCCTCGGCAGCGGGCTGGACTTGCCGGCAGCAGCCTTGGAGAGGTGGACGCCACAAGCGCCGTCAGCCTGAACGGGGACTGGATCCTCCATCAGCTCGGGGACAGGTGGCCCCGCACTGCGGCCACGTTGGACTCTGCCGACTTGCCAGTCCGCAGCTTCAAGCTCCGCCGCAGCCGCTCCTTCAAGGAGCTCAAGAAAATGATGTCACGCTCCTTCAAGGGGTCCAGGACCACCAAGTGACTCCTTCCTCCCCCCCAAAAGGGCTGTAAGATATCTTGGGTGGTGAGTGGAGGAGGTAAAAAGTGAAGAAGCTTCTTAAGCATTTTTGAGGCTTCTTGATTGACCTTCCTAGACAAGCTTCCCCATCCCCTTGGACGACGGGGGTTGTCTCCCAAGTTTTTCCCCACACCCTTATTGCTACGTACATCCTTGAATTTGGACATTAACTCCTTATGCCTCAGGATTTCTCCCTGGCCTAAACAAGAACCAAAGATGGACATGGAACTCCAGGTCTCCTTCGATAATGTTTTCATAAGAATGGATTGAGGGGCCTTGAAGCTGCCATATCTCACCCCGGTGGCGGCTGTTGCCCATTGGGACTGATAGGGTGGCAGGCGGGGAGCCCCACAGTAGGTGGCGCCAGAGAGCCAGTGGCAGGCAGAACCAGCACATTCTAGTTTTGTCCCCATGCCCCCTGCTGAGTTGTAAAAGGGGGAGCGCAGAGACTGAGGAAAATGGCAGGCAGTGCCACCCCCTGGACTGGATGTAACAAGGCAGGCGGGTGGGGGCTGGCTAGGGGCAGACTGAGGTTAGTGGGGCAGCATTGCCTCCGCCCTCATGTACCAGCTTCCACTGAAACCCTTGAGTTATGGTAGTCTCGCAGCCTAGCCAATATGAGTGTCAGAGAGATTCTGTGTCTTCTACCCCCAATGCCCTTTAAAAGTGTTGCCTTGCCTTGGGTTCCCACCCACCACAAATATGGTAGGGAAAGCATGCAGATTTCCATAAGTATTTTTATTATTGTTTTAGGATCCAGGCCATGCCTTATATCCCTGGGCAATTACTGAGGTATTTGAGGAGGAGGGCGCTTTTCATGGTTCCCCGTGGCTCAGACACACAATTCGTATTGTAGTTTGACCACCCTCTCTCCCTGTTGAACTCCCAGCACTGAGTGACAACTTTTTCTATTTCAGCACACAGTTTGTGAGGGGGTTCCCCAGCCCTGTGATTCTGTGGTTAATTTTAACTTGCTTTATGTTCTTATCTCTCTTGTACAACGCTTAGAAAAGGCAGCATGTAAATTATTTAAATAAATAAAATGTGCAGCCTGTCCTGAGGAACACACAGCCTGCCCAGCAAAGTCATTCCCTGACCACCACCCGCTGCCGTCCTGGATTTTTCTTCTTGGCAGTTCGAAGCAGGTGGTGAAAACCAAAGAGGGGCTTGGCAGGGGTCTATCGTGTGTCCCTGGTGGGGAGGGAGCTGTGTTAACAGGTTGCAAATCGTGCAGGCCTAATACTGATTTTGAAGTGGTATTAATTTGCCTTTTTCTTCAAGGTTTTATATGGCCTTCCTTTTCCAGTAAGGGTTTAATGCAGAGTTGTGGCACTTTGGATGCCAATGGACTCCAGTTCTCATATCACTACCCGCTGTGGTGTCGTGGTTGGAGTGTCGGATTAAGACCTGGGAGAGCAGGATTCGAATCTCCACTCAATCATGGAACTCACTGGGTGATCTTGGACCAGTCACTGCCTCAGTCAGCCTAACCTACCTCACAGGGTTGTTGTGGGGATTCAATGAGGAGGGGGGAGTATCTTGTACTTGAGCTCCTTAGAGAAAAAATTGATATACAGTGGTACCTCGGGTTACAGACACTTCAGGTTACAGACGCTTCAGGTTACAGACTCTGCTAACCCAGAAATAGTACCTCGGGTTAAGAACTTTGCTTCAGGATGAGAACAGAAATTGCGGTGCTAAAGTGGTGCTTCAGGTTAAGAACAGTTTCAGGTTAAGAGTGAACCTCCGGAACGAATTAAGTTCTTAACCCGAGGTACCACTGTAATGAAATAAATGAAATAAGTAAGCTTTGGTTAGTTGGGCCCAGTGGTCAGGGGCCTGAAGTTCAACAATATCAGGCAGGCCACAGGTCCCCGGCCCCCCCGCTAGTGCGAGCTAACCCTGCACAGGGAAGGCCTTCATCCCCCCCCCCCCCAATTCTTCATTTTGGCCCCCAAAGGCTTCCAAAAGTCTTCCTAGATATTTGTGTCTGGTACTGCTGCCACCTTTAAAGGGAGGAGGTGGCTGTGCTCCCATCTGCCTCTCCCCCCCCCCCCCCAACTTTAATTAAAATGGGTGAGTAGCCTTTGGCAATCTGGATGTTTCTGAACTACAGCTCCCATCTGCCCTAGCAAAAATGGCCAACGAAGATGGGGATTGTAGTTCAGCAACTTCTGGAGGGCCAAGTCTCCCCAAAGCAGACTCAAAACGAGGTAGCCTTTTTTAACGTCGTCCTTTTGTTTTTATCCGTCTTGCTCTTTGAAACTGTGAACCTTATTTCCCCACTACATGTAAATGTTAAGATCAAGATAGAAAATAAAAACGAGCATTTTGAAATTAGGGGTCTTGCTTGGTCTTGGGAACGTGGGATGAGCGGAGTGTGCAGAGATTTAAGGATGTTTTCCTACTGAAGCATTATTACAAAGTCTTGCAGCAGCTGAGTATATATGCCAGTATGTTTTCTGTCCATATATATTTATAACTCTTTACTGACCGTGACTGTCATGAAGGAACCCTGTACACAGGATAAAAAGCTCCCCTTTCATCCTCAGGTGGTTGTAGGTCACTGGAGAGGGGTCTCTCCTGCATAAATAGTAGACTTTGATACTCTTCTGCACCATTGGAACATTGCCCCACTGATCTCCAGAGAATAATGTGCCCTTCAGACAGTGAAAGTTCCCCATCCCTTGTATCTATGATCATACCTCACTGCGTTTTCATATTTGAAATGCAACGCTTTGCAATGCACACTGGAGAGAGGTGTGTTCCCACCACGCACTGGGTTGTAAAATGGAGAGGGGGAAGGGGGGGGATGCCAGATTATCCCTCCTATAATTAATCCCTCCCCGCTCAGTGCCTAGAAGCAGGTAGGATATAGCAAGCTGGTTTCTCCTGCCTTCCAGGCACACATTTTTGCCTCCTCGACGCCGGTGCTCCTGGTTATGCCTTGAAAAGGCTGAGCGAATTGCTGTTTACGGCGTGCCTCCTGGCACCGCACAGCTAATAATAGTAATTAAGGAGGCTGCAAGACGGTGGGGGATGGGGTTCGGCAAGCCGGAGCTTGTTGTCTGGTCCTGCCGCAGCCTTCCAGCCCAGAACGTGCATTTTCCAGCAACAGAAAACCCCTGTCAAATAGCTTGAGTGGCTCAAAGCAGTTTGCATGCATTGTCTCAGTAATCCTTAACCAGCACCCTGAAAGTAATATTATTCCCCCCATAATGCAGATACGGAAGACTGAGGCTGAGTGTGAGTGACTCGTCTATGGACACGTAGTGAGTCAGTGGCAGAGGTGAAATTTCAGCTACTGATTTATTGATTGTGTGACTGCAGAAACGGATAAAAGCCCCCCCTCCCAACAATGACTATCATCAGTGCAGGGAAGAAAATAATTAAATTTTCATTTTTATCATCTACAATACTGTCTTATTTATTTTATAGTACAGTACATTGATAATTGCTTTAATTATATGGATCAATGGTCTCGTTAGATAGTAAAATTCATGTTAAACTGCTGTTTTAGGGGTTGTTTTTTTAAAGTCTGGAACGGATTAATTCATTTTGCATTATTTTCTATGGGAAAGCATGCCTTGGTTTTGGAACGGACTTCCGGAATGGATTAAGTTTGAGAACCAAGGTACCACTGTAGTTAGTTCAGGCACGTGGGTTCTTGTTTTGGTCTCTTGCCTTTTATAACTAACCCCTTTACCCCCACCCAACACTACCAGATCCACAGTTGTGGCTGGATAGAGGCAGTGGCAGACAAAACAGGGTGGCTGAGGGGCAGAGCAGATTACTCCCTGCTGTATAAGCTATAAGCCATACACCTCGTGACCCCCAAACACAAAGAAAAGTCTACATCTGAGCGACTGATTTATTGCATCTTTTCCTCCCACCTCAGGGTGTACACGGTTCTTCTCTCGCTCATTTAATCCCTGCACAACAACCCTGTGAGGTAGGTTAGGCTAAGAACTAACCACTACACCACACTGCCTTTTGACTACCCACTGACTAGTTTGGTGGTTCTAACAAGCCCAGTTTAGAAAACAAGCATGCTTTTTGCTACTGCAATTTACGCTGTGTACACACTACGTTTAAATCGTACACACCCAGAGCATCCTAGGAACTATTTCACTAAGACTGCTGGGAATTGTAGCCCTGTGAGGGGTATACTATAGTTCCCAGAGGGTTTTTTGGGGGGGTGGGGAGATGTATGGTGTGTACACAGCCATAGTTAAACATTTAGGAAGCAGAAACCTCTGACCAATAATCTATTAATCTCCCAGGAGATCCTGCTCAATCTTCTGCCTGCCTTCGATTTAGTTCATTGTTATATTTTTGTCACGTACTGTATATGAGGAGACAGAAGGCATTTGGTTCCGCCCCCCTGGCCTAAAATGTCATACCCAGGCCTCCTTAAGACAGCTATTTTAATCAATGGAATTTGTTAATAAGAAGCCCGTATCTGCTTAGGAATGTCTTCAGTCATTATTCAGGGTCTTAAGCAGTGTTTAATCCCCCAGGAAAAGGGATTGATTGTTAAACCACTGTGAGAATTATAGCTCTGTAAAAGGAGCAGGGGTCTTCTAACAGCTCTCAGTACCCTTAACAAACCACATCTTCCAGGTTTCATTGTGGGGTGTGTGTGTGTGAGGGTTGCCATATTTCAAAAAGTGAAAATCTGGACATAAAAGTTGTTGAGCTTTTATTGGCAAAGTTGTTGAGCTTTTCTCACTGTTCTCCCCAGTTGCCTTAATAAAATTTTATTTTAATAAAATTATAATCGTGGAGATCTGTGCATAAGTTTATCTGCTGCATCTTGGCAAAAACAGCCAAATACTGCTGAGCAGTACACACCCTGAACCGATCACATACATACGTACATACATAATTTTATTTATATGCCGCCTTTCAAACAATGCTGAAGGTGCTTTCAACATGAAAAAATGCAGAACAATGACATAGCAAAGTAGGCATAATGCATACACTCCACCATCCTGCTGACCATAATCTCTCATGTTTTTAAATACGTTACATGTTTTTAAATATGTTTTAATTACTTTGTCGCTTTTGTGTTTGCTGCCTTGGGTTTGAAGAGGAACAGGGGGTTAAATAAATAAACTTTGGGCCCTCTTCAATTACCATATTTTTCCGTCTATAAGACGCCCACATGTATAAGACGACCCTATTTTTGGGGACTCCGATTTAAGAAAATGGGGGAAGATGACCCCCGTATATAAGATGCCCCCAAATTTTTGACATTATTTTTTAGGGAGAAAAACCAGGCTTATACAGTACACGGAAAAATCAGTACCTCTCTGGGGGCACACTCAGGACTGTGTCATGGAAGTTTCCTTCCTTTCAGGAGTTAATTTCCTCTCACTTGTTTGCCTCTGACCAGGCCGCCTTTGGTTGCTGACCCGTCAGCAAATATTGCCACCGTGTGGACTAGCAGCTTTCTTTGGCGATTAAAACAACCGCCCCGCAACAGTTATCTTCTAGAAGCCAAATTTCTGTTTGGTTCAATGCTACCACACCCACAATGTACACATGCGCCGCGCACACATTCCGCTGCGGTTGCTACCAAGTCACAAAGGTACTATGGACACAGAGGCCCATGGGCCCCCCCACCCGCAGCGACCCCCACCCACAAAAAGAAAAACTTGCTGATGTCTTGTTTGCCAGAGGCAAGGTCACAAACGGCAGCTGAGAAAAGCAAACAGCCCCCTTTCCCAGCTGCTGACACACACACACACATATTTGTTTAAGAGACCGGAGGAGACATGCATGGCAGCAATGAAGGATGTTTGCTGGGATGTCACAGCTGGAGAACCGGGAAGAAAGCAGAAATGACAAAATCGATAAAAGGCAGGAGTTCTGACTTTGTACAAGTGCCAACATGGCTCAGAATTAGAAGCCTCTTGGATTAGGTCCCCACCATTTTCCTTCCCCAACCCTACTATGAACCTGTAGAGTGGCGGTTGCTTTAATCCTCACTCGGGACATCCTTTTTTACCCGGTATTCACAATCATTTTGGCATTTTGTGTTGTCAGGGCAGCTACACATGACCCCACTTTCAAAAGTTTCAGGGTGGACAAACTGCTTTATTTTCCCAGTTGGTGCGGGTCCCATAACTTCCTTCTGAAATCCTGTAACTTGCTATACCACACATATTCCTGTTTATTTTTACCCGCCCCTCTTTTCTTGCGCTGTGGCACAATAGTGCCCCCTCCAGACGGCAATAATGTGGTAACCGTTGAGGAAGCCTCGCAGAACTACTAATAAAACAAGGGTTTTTGCCTGTCTGGTGCAAATCTACCAGGAAGGTACTATACTGAATCAGTCACATATTCAGAGCTGCCAACTTGAATAAAACAGGGGGAGTCCAGGTAAGCGATACCCATCAACTTTGTGGGGGCCCAGTCCCTTAAAATATTTTTTTTGGGGGGGTGAAGGGACGTCAGCCACTTGCAGAATATACTGGCAAACTCACACACATACACCAGCCTGGAGGGAGGGGTTCTTAGTTACTGGGTGGGATTTTTGAGCATGGATCTCCCCTCCTAGCACGCTGAGGCCACAGTCACAACATACATTGAAAGTGCATCCCCCCCCCAAAAAAAAATTCTGGGAGCTATAGTTTGTTATGGGTGCAGAGAGCTGTTAGGATATTCCATTATTCTCACAAGCTTACAATACCCAGTTAGCAATCGATCCCCCTTCCCAGGGAACTCAGAGAATTGTAGCACTGTAATAGGGGTCACCTAACAACTCTCAGCACCCACAACTACAGCTCCCAGAATTATTGGGGGTAGCCATGACAGTTTAAAGTTTCTGAGCACAATTCAAAGTGTTGGTGCTGACCTTTAAAGCTCTAAAACGGCCTTGGCCCAGTATACCTGAAGGAGCATCTCCACCCCCATCGTTCTGCCCAGACACCGAGGTCCAGCTCTGAGGGCCTTCTGGTGGTTCCCTCACTGCGAGAAGTGAGGTTACAGGGAGCCACTGAGAGGGCCTTCTTGGTAGTGGTGCCCGCCCTGTGGAACTCCCTCCCATCAGATGTCAAGGAGATAAAGAACTACATCTGAAGGCAGCCCTGTATAGGGAAGTTTTTAATGTTTGATCTTTTATTAATTACTACTACTACTACTACTACTACTACTACAGTGGTACCTCGGGTTAAGAACTTAATTTGTTCCAGAGGTCCGTTCTTAACCTGAAACGGTTCTTAACCTGAGGCGTGCTTTTGCTAATGGGGCCTCCCACTGGTGTGCAATTTCTGTTCTTATCCTGGGGCAAAGTTCTTAACCTGAAGCAACCACTTCCTGGTTAGCGGAGTTTGTAACCTGAAGCGTCTGTAACCCGAGGTACCACTGTATTACTACAGTCACACCTCGGGTTACGAACGCTGCAGGTTGCATGTTTTCGGGTTGTGGACTGCGCCGAACCCAGAAGTACCGGAATGGGTTACTTACGGGTTTAGGTGCCTGCGCAGAAGCGCAAATTGACATCACGCGCATGCGCAGAAGCGCCGAATCTCATCACGCACGTGCGCAGACGTGGCACTTCAGGCTGCGAACGCTGCGGGTTGCAAACGTGCCTCCCACACGGATCACATTCGCAACCCAAGGTATGATTGTATTATTCTGTTGGCTGGGGAAACCCAGCCAGATGGGCGGGGTATTGATAATAAATTATTACAGTGGTACCTTGGGTTACAGGTGCTTCAGGTTACAGACTCCGCTAACCCAGAAATAGTACCTCGGGTTAAGAACTTTGCTTCAGGATGAGAACAGAAATCGTGTGGCGGCGGTATTGGGAGGCCCCATTGGCTAAAGTGGTGCTTCAGGTTAAGAACAGTTTCAGGTTAAGTAGGGACCTCCGGAAAGAATTAAGTTCTTACCCCGAGGTACCACTGTATTATATGGTATCAGAGAGCTTTAAATGTATGGTGGGAACGTGGCCTTGATCCCAGCGCCACGATGCTCCCTTTGTGCCAGTAGCTGCCTGTGCCTTGCAGATTCAGACCCAGGTGAAACCCCAGGCATCTCTCTCTCTTGGAAGGGTTGGCCTCTTCTGGCATGCAACCAAGGATCACCAATAACCCACCCCAACTGCAATTTTATGTTAGAAGAAATATGAAGAAAGGGAAGCAAACCCATTTTCTTAAACACTGGATAGACTAGCAGCTCTTGAGAGCGGCAGCGGCAAAAGCTCCAACACAGGCATGTGGTAGGTGGAACATGCAGACCTCTGGCCTTCCTTTTGTATGGGCAGAGGTGTCTGGGCCCTGGGTGGGGTGGGGGCGAGGTCACACAGAGATGCCAAGCATAGCTGACACAACAGGATGCCGTTGCCATAGGAGCAAGCCACAGGAGAGGCCTAGTGACGGTCGCTATGGCAACGAAGGGCACCAAAAAAACCAGATAACAAAGCACTGCTGAGTCACCTGCTAGATATGTGTAATGGAAGGGTGGGAGGAGAGAAAGACTCACATTCAAAACTCAGCAATTTCCCCAAAGCCAATATATGAATAAGGAGCTCAGCCTTTCTTGTTTCAGTTTCAGTTTCTCCCTCTGCAGAATCGAAGCGTAAAACAAGCACCACACATACACACGCAGTCAAAAGTCACATTTCCCAAAATACTTTTATGAAACAGCGAGATGGAAGGGGAAAAACGAAACAGAGAGCAAATCTAGCTGGTAGTTCCTATTTTAGCTGCAATGGAAGGGAGGGAATCGTTTAGGGGTTAGGCAGTCCATCCCCAAGCCGTTCCGCGCCCAAAAACAGCAACATTGGGTAGGGGAGGAAATGTTGAAGGAGGTCTCTGTCGCTCACACTTTTCCAGGCTCAATTGGTAATGAAACACATTTCCCAAGGCACTGTGTCATCTGATGCTTCTGAAGCCAATGGCCACATATGGCCCACAAAACCAGGAGCCAACACTAGGCCGTATTCAGCTGTTTTCAGGGAGGACCTGCCGCCTCTAGCCGAACATCCCCATGTACAACTGCTTTTCCTTTTTGTGGTAGCTGTTCAGCTGAGACTGCGTCAGCTGCAGGTAACGCTTCACGTTGGCATCTTCGATGGAGAGATTGGAAAAGAAAAACAGGGAGGGAAAGGGTTGCAAAAACCACAGTTAAATTCGATTGTTTTTTAAAATGCCGCAATGAAAATTTGGAAGAAGCTGTTTTGTGGGCTGAATCCAGCTCACAAACTGTCAGGGAGGTGCTGTAAGTCAGTGGCAGATGAATCTGCTTTGCATGCAGAAGGTCCCAGGTTCCAGTCCTCAGTAACTCCAGGTAGGACTGGGAATGTCCACTGCCAGAGAACCGGAAGAGTTGCTGCTGCTCCATGCAGACAATATTGAAGATGATGGACCAATGGTCTGACTCAGTTTACACAGCATGGGGTCTCTTGCATTGGGGACCACCTCTGCTAAAATGTACTTCTCTACTGTTTGTATTTTGATGATGATCAATTATCTCTAACAAAGAAATAATTTGACTGACTAAGGATATGTATTTACAGTTGTACCTTGAATCCCGAATGCGTTGGTACTCGGACGTTTTAGCTCCCGAATGATGCAAACCTGGAAGTGAGTGTTCCGGTTTGCAAACGTTTTTTGGAACCCGAACGTCTGACAGGGCTTCTTCTTGGCTGCAATCAGAAGCCGTGCTTTGGTTTCCAAATGTTTTGGAAGTCGACTGGACTTCCCGAACAGATTCCGTTCGACTTCCAAGGTACGACTGTATTATAATAATTATTATTTTAGTTATTAAATGTGTATACTGCCCTATACCTGTAGATCTCAAGGCAATCACATCATAAAATCGCAATATAAAAAACACAAAATACATAATAAAAACAAAGAGAATAAAAACAAAAACACACTACACCTTTAAGGAACATTCACAGCACATTCTTTCCCTAAAAGAATTCTGGACACTAGTTTATTCCCTCAGGGAGTTACTATTCCAAGCATCGCTTAACAAACTACAAGGCCCAGAATTCTTTGAGGGAAAGAATGTGCTTTAAAGGTATAGTGCATACACAGCCTCAGTATAGGCCAGCTTCATATGTTCCAGATGCCCACACTTGCTCTAGAGATCACCAAAGTCAAAGTGACCTGTATTATGATCCTTCCACCATCATGTTAGCGCCTCTCACCTTTGGGCTGCTTGCTGGTTGCTGCCAGTAGATGGTGCTGGGCTCTGTCGTAATCCCGCAGGTGGTAGAAAGCCACTCCAGCTCGGTATAGCGCCTTGGTGTTCTCTGGCTGCCTTTCTAGGACTTTTAGACTGTACTCTTTCACCCGCTCATAGTTCACAGGTTCCATTTGTAGGAGGCACGCTGTGGAAGAGGCACACAGCACAACATTGTTACTAGGAGGCCAGTGACAGCCCGGGATTACTCAGTGGGAAGGGGTTCGGGTAGGCACTCTGTGCACGCTCAAAGGTGCTCTCACCATTAGCCAGCCTACAGCTAATAGGAGAAAAATTAATTTATGAAATCACCTTTCATTGTGAGTCAATCCAATAATAATGGCTGGAGGTCTTGGACAAGACAGACAAATGGGAGAACGTTATCACCCAGCCAATAGGATGGGATAGCTATCGTGGGATAGCCCCGTCAGTCGCTGTCATGCCATGCTTGTGGACTTCATCAGATACATGTAACACTCTCTCCCTGGCTTACCAGCAAGGTTGTTGTAGCAGTCGCTTTGGGTGCTGTGGAGTTCCTTTTCCTGTTCCGGTGTCACAAGAGGCCTCTCCGCACCAAACTCCTGCAAAGGCGAAGGCACGCTGGGATCCAGCCCTTTCACCTGCAGCAAGGCCCAGTGATAGCGGCTCACGGCAGCCCGCAAACGCCCCTCTTTGTAACAGTGGTTCCCTTCCTTCTTGAAGGCTTGGGCCTGCTGCAGCCGTTGGTCCATAGTTGCTTCCGAAGAAGCCTGGAAGGGACAGGGAGCAGAATAATTTTTAAAAATGGGTGCCAGGACACGGATGGACTCCAGCTCCCATCAGCCTCAGCCAGTGATCAGGCATGATGGCAGCTTTAGTCCATCAACAACTCCACTATCCAAGTGAATGTAGCCATCATATTGAACAACGGAATGCAGTAGACATCATGTTGTCGGTCTTAATGTTTGGAGTGATTTGACCCTCTTCAACTTCCCTTTTACCAATCTCCCAGTTTCAGGGAAGTTTGGCACCTGGCCATTTATTTAATTTAATGGCACTATAGTCACTGATCCCAATTGGCTCAACAACAACATCACACACGGGGGCACCACTCAAGATTAAGTCCAGGGTCACTGCCCCTCTGGCCATTTCCATCACCAACAGTTCTGGAGCACAATTATTCAGAGTATCTAGAAATTTTATCTCTTTGTCATCCTGAGTGAAACACATACGTAGCCAGTCTATGTGAGGGTAGTTGAAGTCACCCATCACTACAACAGTTTCTCTTTCGGATGTTTCCTTGAGTTCATTTTTCATAGCAAGATCTCCCTGAGCATTTTGATCTGGGGGATGAGAGCACGTCCCCCAGTACTAATTTACTCTTGGGACCTAGCATTGCCACCCACAACATTTTTTGGGGGGGAAGAATGAGGCCGACTGAGGCTGTTGGTCCATCTAGCTCAACACTATGCAACACTGACTGTGAGTGGCTCTCCAAAGTGTCAGGCAGAGGTAGTTTCCCCAGCTCTACAGAGTTGTTCCACCTGGCCTTTGGCTTAGAATCAGTTTGATTCCCTCCCCCTCTTTCTTTTTCCTTTCTCCTCCTATGAAGAGATTGCACCCTAATGTTTTAATGTTGTATCTTAATCTTTTAAATTGTATTTTAATCAACTTGTTTTTATTATTGGTTGTTAGCCGCCCTGAGCCCGGTCTTGGCTGGGGAGGGCGGAGTATAAATAAAAATGTATTATTATTATTATTATTATTTGGGATGCAGGTGGCGCTGTGGGTAAAACCTCAGTGCCTAGGACTTGCCGATCGTATGGTCGGCGGTTCGAATCCCCACGGCGGGGTGAGCTCCGGTCTTTCGGTCCCAGCTCCTGCCCACCTAGCAGTTCGAAAGCACCCTTAAGTGCAAGTAGATAAATAGGTACCGCTTTATAGCGGGAAGGTAAACGGCGTTTCCGTGTGCTGCGCTGGTGCCGGTTCGCCAGAGCAGCTTCGTCACGCTGGCCACGTGACCCGGAAGTGTCTCCGGACAGCGCTGGCTCCCAGCCTCTTAAGTGAGATGGGCGCACAACCCTAGAGTCGGACACGACTGGCCCGTACGGGCAGGGGTACCTTTACCTTTACCTATTATTATTATTTAGTATTATTACTACCAGGAGATGCTGGAGATTGAACCTGGGACCTTCTGCATGCAAACCACATGCTCTGCTACTGAGTGATGGTCCATCCTCTCTAAATGTAAATACATAATAATACAGTCATACCTTGAATGTGCTTCGGGTTGAGCGTGTTCGAGTTGCGCTCTGCGGCACGTTACTTCCGGGTTTTGCCGCTCGTGCATGTGCAGACGCTCAAAATGACGTCACCCGCATGCGCAGAAGCGGCGAAACGCGACCCGCACAGATGTGCCATCACGTCTTGCGTTCCGTTTGGGATGCGAACGGGGCTCCGGAACAGATCCCGTTCGCATCCCGAGGTACCACTGCAATAATTTATTATTTATACCCCGCCTATCTGGCTGGGTTTGCCCAACCACTCTGGGCGGCTTCCAACCGAATATTAAAAACAATACCGCACCAGACATTAAAAACTTCCCTAAACAGGGCTGCCTTCAGTTGTCTTTTAAAAGTAAAATAGTTGTAAATGTAAAGATTCCAGTCCTCGTGATTCTGAATGAAGGACTGCTTTCAGCAGGAACAGGTGATGCTTCCTTACAGTTAGGCTCCAGAGAGAGTTTCAGGCAGGGGGTATTCCGTGCCTACCTGGGAATGCCAGGGATTGTACTTGACACCTTTTCTGTGTGCATGCAAAGCAGATGCTGTACAAATGAGCTACAAACCCCCCCCCCCCCACGTACCTTTGCTGTTGCGGTGGCCATTGGGATCAGGAGGAGCGGCGGCAGCAGCTTCTGGAGCCGGCCATCACCACTTGCTGCTCTGCATGGGCTGCCACACCCCCCTCCGTGACCTGGAAGCAGAGTTTAAACTGCAAAAAAATGGGAAGCAGCTTCGGGCAGCGAAATCACGTGACCGGAGTCAGCTGATTTCGGAGGAGGCGAGCGGGAGAGCCGGGGAACAACCAGCCCACGGGAATGCTAATAGCGCAAACTGCTGGCTTTACACTGTATATACTCTTACCTGGGAGTAAGACCCATTGAACTCAGTGGGGTTTCCTTCTGAGTGGATGGGGACACGTGTGCGTACTGGAAAGCACGCAAGTCTCCTCTGTACGTAGAGAATGCAGCAAAAGTTTTGGGTCATAGAATTGTAAATGGTAGAGTTGGAAGATACCCTGAGGGTCCTCTAGTCCAACCCCCTGCAATGCAGGAATCTCAGCTAGGTGATCCGTGGCAAATGGCCATCCAACCTCTGCTTTAAAAACTTCCAAGGAAGGAAAGTCCACCACCTCTCCTGGGAGTCTGTTCCACTGTTGAACAGCTCTTACTGTCACAAAGTTCTTCCTGATGTTTAGTCGGAATCTCAATTATTGCAACTTGAAGCCACTGGTTTGAGTCCTACCCTCCAGAGCAGGAGAAAAGCTTGCTCCATCTTCTGTGTGACAGCCCTTATTATATATTGGAAGATGGCTATCATATCTCCTCTCGGTCTCCTCTTTTCCAGGCTAAACATACCCAGCTTCTTCAACCATTCTTCATAAAGCTTGGTTTCCAAACCCTTCATCATTTTGGTTACCCTCCTTTGCACACATCTACTGTGGCATCGTGGACCGGTTTCAGTTGATGTGGCTTTATGAGCATCCCCCTTATAAGGAATGAAATTTTAACATTTGGGACCTTTTAGTATGGGGGGGGGTGAGCAAGTTGGAGGAGGGACATGAGAGAGGGGGATCAAATTATGCATGGTGAAGAGAAAGAGGATAGATAGAAGTTTTTCTCCCTCATAATATTAGAACATGGCTCATTCAATGAAGGCAAATGTTAAGATGATTTAGGACAGCCAAAAGAAAGTGTGTCTTCATGCAGCACATAGAAGATTGAATTCGCTTCCAGAAGATATATTGATGGCTACCAAGGGGTTAGATGAATAATTGGAGACTAAGGCTATCTTCTAATGTATGGAACATTGCTTCAAAAATGTTTGCATAGATGAACAATAATAACAAACATTATATTCCCTTCCACCCTCCCTGGACAAAAATATACTTATAGCAATGTTCATACCAATGTGGTATTTCATAAATTGCCATGAACAGAAAGATTTATCTGAACGTCTGGTCAGACATAGATGTGTAATCTGAGGTGAAGCCAAATCGGATAATTTTGCTGTAAAATGACCTGCATTTCCTGATTATAAACAGTGAGTGTCATATAGATGTCCTGTTTTTCCCTAGGGTGTCCCTATTTTCATCAGAGAAATGTTGGAGGGTATGGAGTTATTTGACCTCTCGTTTTTAAAAATGTTATTTATTTATTTTTTTATTGTTGGAAGCAGCCCAGAGTTGGTTGGATGATAATAATAATAACAGTAGTAATAATAATAATAATAATAATAATAATAATAATATGATGTCCCTGTTTTCATTGGAGAAATGTTGGACGGTATGGGATTGTGCTGCCAGTCATGCCCACTTTCTGCCATTGACATGACTGGAACATCTGAAGACAGTGTGTGGTGTCCTGCTGCCAACCTGTGTAGTTTGGGCCTAATCCTTCTGTTTTTTCATGAGATTACCAAATTGACCTAAGACATTGTTTTGTTTCACATAGTTCTTGATGCACTACAGGCACATCCACAAAGCATGAAACTACCCAGCATATGTGGTAGACACCTTCAGAAATAAATAAGCATAATGCTTGCAGGTGATCAAGTGAGGAAAAAGAGAGGGAGAGTCCCCGTGTTACTGTACAGTACTGTGTGTTTTTGGTCGCACTTTGGGGCAGGGGTTAGCAACGTTCTTCAGCTGTGGGCCGGTCCACCCTTCCTCAGAGCCATAGCTGTCAACTTTTCCCTTTTCTTGCGAGGAATCCTATTCGGAATAAGGGAATTTCCCTTTAAAAAGGGAAACGTTGACAGCTATGCTCAGAGCATGTGGGGGGCCGGACTACGGTATATTTTGGGGGGGGGAAATATGAACGAATTCCTATGCCCCATAAATAATCCTGAGATGCATTTTAAATAAAAGGACACATTCTACTCATGTAAAAACATGCTGATTCCCGGACCATCTGCGGGCCGGATTTAGAAGGCGATTGGGCCGCATCCGGCCCCCAGGCCTTAGTTTGCCTACCCCTGCTTTGGAGGATCAAGAAAGAAGGTGGAGTGTAAAAGATTCAATAAATAAACCTTGCTACTGGCAAGGGT
This sequence comes from Podarcis pityusensis, assembly GCF_964106645.2. NCBI lineage: Eukaryota > Metazoa > Chordata > Lepidosauria > Squamata > Lacertidae > Podarcis > Podarcis pityusensis. The sequence goes on from NC_138041.1 coordinate 11,349,059, forward strand.
TGTGTCTTTAACAGTTGCCAACACGTAGTAATTTAACTAGTGCAGCACCCCCGATTTGCACGCTGCACCTGCCTAATTTCTGCCAGTTATGCAACTTTTGAAAAGGTAAGAGTCGCTGTCAGGGGCAACAAGAGAAAACAACGGTTCTCTTCTTAATGTGAGGCTTTTAAGGGCAAGATGGCGGCGCCCTCAATTTGAGGTAAAAAGAGGATAAGAAGGTTCGAGAGAAGCCGCCCAATTAAAAAGCAGCTTGGACTGTTCCTAGGCAGAGTAACTTTGCGAGCTCTATATTCTGATTGGTGAATTTTAGCCAATCAGAAAAATTCATATTCCCCTCTTGTAATACGCCCGCCCCAACGGGCGTTAGCTACCCGCCCAAAATCGATCACTGTGCACGTAGGCGCGGAAAAACGCATGCACAGTTCCAAGCAAAAGGGGTGCTTAACAGATCGTTGGAGTAAATAAAAAAATCAACCGAGGCCGCGCGAACTAAAGGGACCTTTTTAAACTATAGTGGGATCGAAAGAGGAGAGGGCGGGGACGCGAAGGGGCAGCAAGCGCGCATGCGCCGCAACGAAGCGCATGCGTTGTTGTGCCGCTTGCCCTCATCGACGGGCTGCTGGCTGTCCACGCCTGCGCGATGCGCCTCGCTGCCTAGCCGGCCCGTCCTCCGAGCCTGCGCGGCAGCCATTTTCGGCAGGCTGCGCTTGCGCGTTAGAAGTTTTCGAAGGCGAGGGAGCCGTGCTTGGGGGGGGTGGTCGAGGGGGGAGCGCTGCTGGACGGCGCAGGCGCGGGCGCGCGCGCCGAACTCGGACTGCAGGGGTGTAGGCCTCCGCTGAGGGAAGAGCGAGCGAGCGTGAGAGCACCGCGCAGGCGCAGTCCCTCCGGAGCGCCTTTCGTTCGCTTAATTCCTCCTCCTCCCCCCTCCCTCCTCCTCCCCCCCCCTCATCCGCGGAGCGCGCGCGCCATGGACGTGAAGCGGCTGAAGGTGACGGAGCTGCGGGCCGAGCTCGGGCGGCGAGGCCTGGATTCGCGCGGCTTGAAAGTGGAGCTGGCCCAGCGGCTCCAGGAGGCCTTGGACGCCGAGATGTTGGCGGCCGGGCCTGAGGAGGCCGGGGCGGAGTCGGCAGCCGCGGCGGCGGCCGGGCAGAGCCTCGGCAGGCCCCGCTTGGGAGGCGGCGAAAACAACGAGGGCGGCGGCGGCGACGAAGAAGACGAGGAGGACGAGGAAGAGGACGAGGACGAAGAAGCGCTGCTGGCGGACGAGGAGGAGCAGCAACGGGAGGCGGCGGCGGCGAGTGGCGCCCAGGCCCAGCCCCAGCAGGCCGGCGAGCAGCACGAAGGCCAGGCCCAGGCTCAGCCAGGCGGCAGCGGCGGCGGCGGGGTCAACGGCGCCCAGCGGCCTTCGAAGGAGGAAGGAGGCGGCGGCGGGGTTGGCGAGGAGGCGGCGGGAGAGGCCGCGGCCAAGGAGGGAGCCGAGCAAGAGGGTAAGGCGGGAATCGTGGCTGGGGTGGGGGCGGAGTGTAACGGTCGCTTCGCATCGCGGCTGTTGGCCGCCGGGCAAAGCTCCTGCCTACGTTCTTGGTGGGCTGCCTCTGGTTTAGGGGACGCATCCGTCGAAGTTCTGCTCAAGAGCCTCCCCGAGCTGAAACGGGCGGACCCAGATTCAGGTCGTGTCGACGCACTCCAGCGGGGCTACTCTTGAGCAGGGCGAGCGTGGGATGCAACCCCCCAGTCCACTGATTTCATGGGCGGAAGCCGTTCCTGAAGTGCACCATTTCGGATCAGTGAGCTTAGCAGAAGTTTCAATGGGCCTCCTCAGAGCAGGGCTGACGTCGGATACGGATGAAAGCGCACAGTAAAGCCCCGTGTCTTTATTCGTTTCTCATCAGCATCCTCATTGTTATTGTTACTTATACGTTGTAGTTTTAAGGTTGCATTGCAACCCTGTTCTGCAAACTAGACTCATTGAAATAAATGGCCCCAAGTTAGTAACGTCTGTTAATTTAGCTGGATCTACCCTGCGTATCACTAAAGTTGGATACCACCTTGTGTTTATTCTACCTACGTATTGCCGTCATTATTGCTACCTGTTGGTTGAGAGGTGGCTAACTATGGCATCCTCAATATCTTACCTATTGTATGTTACCACTAATGCTGCTTTTATTTGTTGTAACCCCTGTGTTGTCATTCTTATCCTCGTTGTGAGGCATTCTGAAGGGCAGCTATGCCACAGCACATCCTGTGCATCTTTTACTTGCAATTAACTTGTGTTGGATTGGTGATGCTAACCTGCAAATTAATGTGCGTACGGATGGGATGCACAGGGTTGCAGCTTTAGTGGTGGATAAGCCCTCTTTAAATTGGTGAATCTTGCTTCTGGGTAAAAAAGGTATAGGATTTTGGCTGTTGAATTGTATTTTTGTGTGCTCTTTACCCAGAAGTAAGCTCCCAATTAACACAATAGGATTAGCTTTTGAGTAAACATGTGTATTGTGGTAGATCTCTAATGGCCCAGTGACTTGTTATTGGTTGTAGAACAAAAGTAAAATATTTGACAGGTTTATTGTGGGCCAACAGGTAAATTCATAACTGCAGAAGATGGTGTTATCACCAATTAACTGCTGTTGTGAATAGCCAGTGTACAATTTATATGCAGTTGACCTAGCATAGAAATGTCACAATTCTACTGTCTCACGAGATTTTCTGTCATTCTAACTCTTTTAGTCATGGTACTATTTTCTCTCATATATAGCCATTCCTTTATATATATCACTGTAATAGTAACTGAACTCCTATTTCTCCTCTGTTGATACTTGTTTCCATTTTGTTTCTCCTCTTTCCTCCCCCTGAATTGAATATTAAATTGGAAGCTCCTCAGGGCAGGGACCTCTTTTTTGTTATACAGTAAAAATACAGTAGAAGTCGATAGAACTAAATTGTGTGTAAATATTTTTTTTGTTAGAATCCCAGTCAGTGGCAGGCAGTAAGTGGTCCATAAGAAATTAGCTCTTGTGAAGAGGTGTGCACATTAATGGCTTAGTATAAATAAATAATAATCTATGTTGTGGCTAAATTGTTGTGAGTCAGGAAATATCTAATTTAAATTATGACTGTTGTCCTAATATGTTTGCTGCCCTGTCTCTTTTTCCTTTCCATAAATGGGCATTATACTTTGTCAGGGTTGGTGTAAATAAGGTTATTAAGATATGAGAGACAGTCTTGGAGTAGAGGCGTGTGAGATTGAATTAGGACAAGGGGTTCTTAATCTGTGGCCCATAGACCCCCATGGATGAGCTTGGGGGGGCTATGAACTAGGCACATAAATAGAAGATTTTTATTTCATTTACTTTCTGTTACTTTGAGAATTGTCTTGGGGGGGGGGCAATTTCTGAGGAAGGGGTCAATAGCTTTTAGCACAGGCATCCCCAAACTTGGCCCTCCAGATGTTTTGGAATTGCAATTCCCATCATCCCTGACCACTGGTCCTGTTAGCCAGGGATGATGGGAGTTGTAATCCCAAAACATCTGGAGGGCCAAGTTTGGGGGTGCCTGTTTTAGCAGATTCTTAAAGAGGTCTGTGGCTCCAAAAAGGGTAAGAACCACTGGACTAGGGGGTCCTTCATTTGAATTTCCACTCGGCCATGAAGCTCAGTGCTGACCTTTAGCTGTTCACTCTCCCAATCTATCCTGCTTAACAGGGCTGTTGTAAGAAAAAAATGTTGGTTGTGTACTCTACCTTCAGCTCCTTAGAGGAGGAGTGGGATGAAAATGTGTGTGTGTGTGTGTGTGTGTGGTGTGTGAAGCACTTGTGAGGAGTCTAAATTACTAGATTAAATTCTTAAGGGCTAGTTCCCTATGGACAGGGATCGTTTTGTTTTGCTGGTAAGATTCTTTGCAAAGTTTCATCTATGATGGATTGTGTGTATAAAAGTTAGTAATGTTGCAATTATAATTATTATTCAATTTTCTACAGTTGGTAGACAGGAGAGAGAGGGTTGTTTATACAATTTATCAGTTTCTGAATGTTTGCCACAAGAAAGTAATTTAGCATAATAAATGCATTATAAATATATTATTCATTTTAAGTGTTCAAATCACTGAACATTAGCATTTTGTGGTTGTGATGTGAAGCTTGTATAAGGATGCCTAAAAGGTGTGATTTGAACTTCGAGCTCGTAAATTGTATTCTCACTGCTTTGGGCCATCAGTTTGCTAAGAAGCCCTAATAAGTACACTGATGTAGTGCCATGGTCTTGGGCCTTGAACTAGAAGTTGCTGAAAGTGTTTTATTCAGTACTGCTGCCAAATGTGTGTTTAGGGGAGAGCACATCAGACTTCTCAGCCTCTGACTGATACTTTTACTTTCTTTCTTTTTTCTGGAATAAACTGTCCTTGATTTTTTTTTTTTTAAAAACCTGCTGGTATCCAAGCATAGCTATAAACAGTATTCTCAGTTTGTAAGCAGCTGCAGGTAACCAAAGCATGTTCTCCAGGCTTATTCACATGAAATGCACTAAGGGTGACTTATGTGCATTGTTTGGTTAAGTGGTAAACCCTCTGAAAAATTGGTTTGGAAAACTAGTATTTCAGATTTGTGATGTTTGGCTGTTACCAAGTTCATGAGACCACACGACAGATTCTCAAGAGGAAAACTTTAGTTGCTGCCCTGTCTCTAAAGGTTTGTTTTATTCTTAAGAAAGCTAGGCAGTTCGGCTACAATCTTAAACACTTGCTAGGAAGTAAACCTCATTGACTATAGCTGGGCTTACTTCCTAGGGGAACATTATAGCAATTCCATGTGTGGCTCCTAAGTTGTATGGTTGCTTATTGTTGTTTGCTAGCACTACTTTTGCTACCTGTCTATGGTTGCAAATTGAAATATGCTTTTAAAAAAGGCACGTTATGGTGCATCATTGAAATAGGCTATTCCGAGGTAAATGGTCTTTCTTGTGCCTATTTAGTTCTATGCTGTTTCTTGACAAAGCAATTAACATATTGGGAATAATGCTGATATTTAGCATATGCTTCATTCTCCTTAGAAATTGGAAATACATTGAACCCTGTTTTTGATGAGGAAAGTGTGGGGGCGTGGGCCACTCTGAGTAGCATTTAACATGAAAGGAAGAAATAGGAATTTATCCTTAGGCACACATTACTTAATACCCTCAAGATCTACATGTGGGCTCAGGGTGTGTCACATCTTTGCCGTAAATCTGTTTTGAAGTTCGATTTGCAGTATGAAGTGTCATCCTAGTACTTAACACATGCCTACATCAGTCTTACAGATGTGGCGGCTTTGTTCCTATCTTCTGCATCAGGCATAATGCCACTGAAAGCTTGCAGACCTTATTGATGTAGATGTAAAATAAAACTTACGCTAAAGAACTGGAGGCTTGAGAGAATCAGAAAATGTAAGACTTCTGCCCACAGGCCAAAATGGAAAAATGAAGCATATCACTTTGACTTCCAGGAGCCTCACTAAATCCATGGTTAACTGTTAGCGAAAAAGGAGACACAAGGCTTGTTTATAAAGATTTCCCTTAGGTTGATCACAGGGGATTTAGGTTACCCTAGGAGTCCTAGATAAACACCGTATGTGTGTTTCATTCCAAGGTAAGAGAGGCCAGAAGGGGCTTATACATGCAAGTGTGTTTGCTTTCAACAAATCTCTTTTTTTGTGTGCTTGTGTTTTCTTACAGCAAATGAGGATGATGAGAAAGCAAAGCAGGCTGGACCAGATGGAGAACGCCATGGACTAAAAAGACAGCGGGATGAAAAGGACGAGCACGGCCGTGCTTACTATGAGTTCCGAGAGGAGGCATACAATAGCCGGTGAGATGTGGGTCATTTTGTCCAGGAATTCATGCTAGGTTCATGAAGTTCATACAGAACACTAAACTGTGGGTTTAGTGCTTTGTGAATGAACACAAGCAAAGCATCAATTTCTCTCTGTTACACACACACACTCTCCCCACATTGCTGGGAGGAGGACTTGGGCAGAGTTCAGTTTCACTTTTGCAAAATTGTGGCTTAGTGTTGTGTTTGAACCAGAGGGTGGTGTCTTTGAAACAAACTCTTGTAAGTATGAAAGTCAAACAACATAGGAACATGGACCATGAACCTGACTTGTTCTGACTACCTAGAGATTGTTTTAATATCTGGTTTGAAAAGAATGCTAAATCAGGAGGAAGGGCAAGCAGATGTGAGAACAAGGTTCCAAGGATTATCATGGTGTTTGTGGTATTGCTTTGTTTTCTTCTACATACCAGTTTTTTATTGGATGCTTTTTTAATGTGACCTTGTTGGCTATTCCTTTATATTCAATATAGATCCAAGTCTCCACCACCACCAGAGGAGGAGGCTAGAGAAGAGGATGATGAGAATACTGTGATCCTGGACACATGTATGTGCTTATTTTGTACGCTATGTGAACTGTGTAATGACAAATTTAAATATAATTTCATAGAAAAGTCAGGTCTGCTGTAGTATAGTAAGGCTGCAACTGAAAGTTTTTGTGTTTTTTGTTTTGTTCATTTTTTAAAAAAAAATTATTAAAAGCAAGATAGCAAGCCTTGCTATAACTCTGATCAGTTTGCCAACCCTAAGTAGTATAGAACCCAAAAGACCTGGGGTTGTATTAAATGTTAGTCATACTCTGAGTAGACTCATTGAATTGAATGGACATTACTAACCCAGATTCATTATTTCAAATTCTTTTAAGTCTTTATCCCATTTCTTCCTTCACTGTATAAGGCAAGGGTTGGGAGAAGCAAAAATGGAAGGTGGGGGAGAAAAGCCATTTACAAGTGATGAATTTAGTCCTCTTACTAGAGTGATCTGTTCCTCCTCCAGTGAGGTGGCAAGCCTGGCCTCCTACCTGTTCAGATTGCTCCCAACATCAGCATGCGATTCTTAATTATTCCTGGAGGGAACGTGTCCTTCCCAACAGGAAAAGAAAATCCCTCCTATGTTCACTACAATGTACGCCTTTTCTATAACTTAACCTGAGAGGATTTGAGCACTTCAGCAAGAGTGGGGTAACAAGGGGTGATATTTTTAGGAGTTTGGATGTCATTATGAACAAAAGGATTACAGAAAGCCTCAAAATCTGATCACTGATCCACATCCCAGGTGTCTCTTTTGAAATTATTTTGCAGTGCCAGACATCACACACATGTTGGCTTTAAATGCATCCTGCTTTCCTTTCTTGCTCAGATACGTCCGATCTCCACTTCAGAGCTACCAAGGACCGCTATGGAGGCCAGCCTCTGTTCTCCGAGAAGTTCCCTAATCTGTGGTCTGGGGCAAGAAGTACACATGGAGTGAAAAAGGGGAAGGTCTGCTTTGAGGCAAAGGTAAGGACGTTTCCTCAGGGGAACACATAATCCATCTTGAGCCTTCTTGGAGCTTTCAGCAGCAAGTGTGGTCTGAGCTAGTTAGAGTGATCATTTCAACAGACTGCAGCTTGGAGTTGTTTTTCATTGTGAATGGCATAGTGTAGCACTTGGACCCCTGCAGATCAGTATGAAGTGGACATTTAAGAGTCAATGTTAGTCATATTCAAAGTACGCTCATTGAAATTAATAGACATCACTAACCTGGGTCTATTAATTTTTATTGTTGGATACAACTCTTACTGCACAGATCTGTTTTTGAAGTAAGTGGAGTCTCGTTTCTGTGAAGGTTGTTGAGGCACAAGTTAACAAAGTTTATGTTGCCATTCCTTCACTTCCTATTGCTAGTTGGGCCTGCACAACAGCTTATAACGATGACAAAAAGTGTTTTGACCAACTCTTCAGGGCAGATAAATGTATATGTGTATACACAACATGTGTGTGTGTGTGTGTGTATGTGTGTGTGAGAGAGAGAGTGTGTGTCACGTGTTGGATAGGTGAATTTTATCTGCAAGGAATTGAGGCTTGAGCTATTGTTGCTAGTTTATTTTAATTTAGGTCACTTTTAGGTTGCCTAATAACAAATGTTGCCTAGGTGATCCACAGTTTTAGAACAAAAATTTATTATTGCAATAAAAAGCAACAAGCTACACAGCAATAGCTGCAAATGTGTCCTTTAAAAACACATAGTATAATCCAGTTGGTGTCATTCCAGTGATGAAAGGCATCCATTAGCAGCCGACGGGGCAATTTTTGGCAATTCCACTTCCTCCATTCAGGCCCCCCAACCAGATTTGCTCTGGAGGACCCCTAGCCCTCCAACATAAATTGGATTCCAGCCAAGGAACAGAAGAATAAAAATACACTTACCCAATCAAAGCAGAAGGCAGTAGTATAATGTATAATCAGAACATAATGGTGAATTACATATTTCTTTTCTTTTGGTTGGGGGAAGGTGTTTTGTACTGCAGAAGTTGCCTTAAATGGGATCAGCTGTGAGGGCCAGTTTGACTGGGTCTTCTTGGGCTGATATTTAAATAAAGATCATTGTGTTGTTTTGCAAATGTGCTTGGGTGTATACAGCAACCTTTTCTACAAGCTTCCTAACATTTGTCTCAAATGGGCATCGCCCCTTGATCTGCCTTAGGTGACACAAAACCTCCCGCTGAAGGAAGGGTCCACAGAGAACCAGCTGCTTCGCGTTGGATGGTCTGTTGATCTCTCTCGTTCACAGCTAGGTAAGCAGTACCTCCTTTCCGGCAGCAATGCAGCGCAACTAAGCTGGCGCCGCCTGGGGGAAGAAATCGCAGTTCTCAAGGTGAAGTCACCATAGTAAGTGTTGCTCTCTTCTAGGTGAGGATGAGTTTTCTTATGGCTACGATGGACGAGGGTTGAAGGCTGAAAATGGGCAATTCGAAGACTTTGGTCAGCCCTTTGGGGAGAATGATGTGATCGGTTGCTTTGCTGTAAGTGCAGTGAGCGAGGCCTCGGGCCGGCTCTTGAGGGGCCGCTTCGGTATCTTCGGAGTAGGCCGGGGTAGGGGAAAATGAGGTTCTGTACAGCCAAGGTGTAACTAACAACACAAAGTTAACTCCTGCTCCTTTCCTTGATGCAGTGCCGTTCAGGGGACAACCGTGCACTGCATGTGCCGTCACGAGGTTTGCCTTAATGCTTCTTACTAGAACGTCCCCATAACTGGCTGTGGTGTTCAACCAGGGCAGCTAAAAGCCAGCTTTGCCTTCCATTGCTTTGTCTTCAGGAGGCTATTAGAACATGGCTTTGAAAGCATGTGACAGTGTGAGGAAGGTGTGTGTGTGCCCATTCCACGGGGACTTGCCGGTCACATGCTTGCGCATCCTGTGTTACAGAACTTTGACAGTGAAGAGGTGGAGCTGTCCTTCTCCAAGAATGGGGAGGACCTAGGTGTGGCCTTCCAGATCAACAAGGAGCTGCTCGGCGACCGAGCTCTTCTGCCGCATGTGCTGTGTAAAAACTGTGTCGTGGAGCTGAACTTCGGCCAGAAAGAGGAGCCTTTTTTCCCGGTTCCTGAGGACTTCATCTTCATCCATGCCGTCCCCATTGAGGATCGAGTGCGCACTCCCCTGCCACCCAAAACCCCTGGAGAGTGTGAGGTAATAAAACAGACTTCCATGTTCCAGTTCCTAGAGGGGCTTCTCTAGCGTCCCAATAATACAGTGGTCTGCTGGTGCTGCTGCTTAATCTTTTAACTCTAATGGATAATCTAGTGGTGAAGACACTGTCTTGTACCAAATTCTGGTGAATTAGATCACAGCCACACATTCCATTTAAATCCAATTAAGCCTGCATGGCTTCCCCCAAAGAATCTTGGGAATTGTAGTTTGTTGAAGGGGGTAAGAATTGGAATTTTAAATGTATATTGTGGATGTGATCTTAGATAGCTTGTGGTCAAGGTGGGGGAATAATGTGCCTCCAAACCCAGGTAGATAAACCTCCTCTCTCTTCTTTTCCCTAGCTGTAGTCTTTTTTATGTGTTCTATTTCATCCTGTGTTTTCATCAGTCTGGGGGCAGGGCATCTCCCAGGAAGGGGATATGTTTTGAAAGGGTCCAGAAAATCGTGTGTTCTGATTGCAGGGCAGGGAGGGTCTTCTCTGTGGTTAGCCCCCTTGCGTTGAAAGGCATTTCAGAGCATAGATGAAATCTTAATGGAGCTTTGGCAACTGCTGTCTTAACAGGGACTTGCATGGCCCAACAGCACAGTTAGCACCAGTTCCCTTTAACTTTTCTAAATTTGTGGGCTTGCTTACTCTCTTCCTGCTCCCCATTCTAGGTGCTGCTTATGGTTGGGCTGCCAGGATGCGGGAAAACCCACTGGGCACAGAAGCACATCCAGGAGAATCAAGATAAGCGCTACAACGTCTTGGGAACAGGCATTGTTCTCTGCCAAATGAGGGTAAGAAGTTAGAGGTCACTTTCACTTTTCAGCCTGTGTATACTTCCAGAGGGTGAATCTGAGGTCTGAGCGAATTGGGTGGGGTAATTGCAGATTAAACCTTGACTTGGCCATCTTGCCTTCATAATCATCGTTGTAAGCAAAAGCAAGGGTTTTTTGAACTCACTTCTCTGTAGAAGACAGAGTTTTAGAGAAGACAAGAGAGAACCCACAAACAACCCAAGAATGTCAGCAGGGCCGTATGGTGGAGACACCCTGGAATACAGAATTGCCCTGGAATAACATGTCTATTGTCAGTTCCTAAACTCTTAACTGTGTAAAGTAGTGGCTTGTGGTGTGTGTGACATATTTCTCCTTGATTTATTCTGTCTCCATTCCCCCCCCCCTTTTTATCAGACAAAGGGCACTGAAGTTGAAGAGGTCCTGGACACTGCAGCTAAAGACCAACTGCTTCAGCAAGCTGCCCGTTGTGTTAGTAAACTGGTCCAGATTGCCCCCAGGACAAAGCGAAACTTCATCCTCGATCAGGTATTTTTACATAAGGGCTGAGGGGGTTTAGTTCCAAGGAGGTAGGCAATGAAGTTAGAAAATCCAAAGTGTTCATACAGTCTCCACGCAAGTTGACAAACAGGATTTCTCTGATGACTGGGTACATGAGAAAGGGTCTTTGTCACAACATTTTAGTGGGCCTGTTCTTCTCCATGTTGTTAGAGGAGAAGGCTTCGCATATGGTGATGGCAGTGAAATCCAGAAAACGGTATCAGAACAAAAGAAGCTACTGGGAAGGGCAAATAAAAGCCTTCCATTAAATACATGCTTAGGACGCAGGTGGAGAACATGGGGCCCTTGAGGTGTAGTTGGGACACTCAGCTCCTAACAGCCTCAGCCAAAATGGTCGGCAGTCAGGGGTGATGAGAGTTGTGTTGGCAACATCCATTCCTCACCACTGGTTATGAGGAGGGTACTTTTACAAAAAGCAAGACAGGGCAAGGCAGGAGATGAGTTCTTAACATTTTGAGTTCTTAACATGTGGAGAGATGAATTAAACTATCACCATACTTTTAGAAGCATTTCCTGCCCCTGACCATAAAGGATGGGTTGACCACTAGAAGTCTGATTATAATTAACGACCGTAATGTTTTGGTTCATTGTAATTCCTGCTCGGCTATGGTTTCAGGGAGCCCCTTAATGACTTTTGGCCATTTCTGAGAGGAGGTGCTCTTGCTATCTTTTAAGACCCGCATGTTTTCTCCCTTTTAGTGTAATGTGTACAATTCTGGACAACGGCGGAAGCTGCTCCCTTTCAAGGGTTTTGTGCGCAAGGTGATTGTGTTGGTTCCCACTGAAGAAGACTGGGAAGATAGGCTGGAGCAGAGGGAGGAAGCTGAAGGAGAAGATGTGCCTGAGTCTGTGATGCTGGAAATGAAAGGTAGCCTCTGCAAAAAGGGTCTGTGGGAACACGAGTGAAGTGGTGGTGTTGGGGCTTCAGGTTTGTTTTCCTTGTTGAAAAGAACTTTCTTCTAATGATTCTGCACTTCCTCTTCCTCCTGCTTCCCTGTGATCCCAGCCAACTTCTCTCTTCCGGAGAAATGTGATTTCATAGATGAAGTCCTGTACCAAGAGCTTGCAAAGGAGGAGGCCCAGCCCCTCGTCACCAAATACAAGGAAGAGGCCAGGAAACTGCTCCCACCCTCCGAAAAGCGGACGAACAGACGTAACAACCGCAACAAACGCAACCGCCAGAACCGCAACCGCGGCCAGGGATATGGTGAGGGTTTGCAAGTAGCAAGGGCTGCTCTCTGGAGGTACTCCTGACACTCCTCATTCATCTTTTTGCTGAGGACAGCTGTGGGCTTCTGGTTCCCCAGGTCCCAAAGGAAATCCCGTGCCTCTCTGAGAGTAGCACTTGCCTCACTCTTGCCCAAAAGACTTCCCCAATTCCTGTTCAGCTCATTCTTGGCTCCTTGTGGGTTTAGCTCTCTCCCTTTGGAGCCTAGGGTACTTGTGAGAAGTTCTGACCATGCAGGATAATTGTATGCACACTTAGAGGACTTGGCTGCAGCAGTTTTTTTACTAAGATTTTTACTAAGATTTATTTAGATTCATTAAGTCACATCTGCGGGCTTGATGTCTGTTTTAGGGGTCACATTCAGACTAACCTCATGGTGCTTCCTTTGCTCAGCCATCCAGTGACCATTTTTACCAAATGATGTTGGCAGGGGCAGATGGAGGTGTTGGGAGCCCAGCAACATCTGCAGGGCCACAGATTTCCCACCCCTGTCCTAAGCTTTCATCACCTCCCCCTCCCCATTATGTACCAGTCTCATTTCCCCTTCCCCCTTGATTATAAGCCTTTTTTCCACCTTCTGGAGCAACAGCCTGGGACATCTGCTCCCTTAGTTAATTTATCATGTATTATCTCCCACCTTTCCTTTCCAAAAGACGGCTACCAGCAGAGAAGGAGCCAGAGACAAGGTTTCTCATTTGGATCACACAGCCACGAGCAATTTTGAAACACCCAAATTCCTTATTCCCTGTCAAGAGTGGTTCATCTTGAGTCTCTCCCCCCCCCCCCCCGTCCTTTTGCATAGCTGCTTACTGGGGCCCCCACCTGTCCAGCTTCTTTCTGTCTCCCACCTCTGGCTCTATACCAGCTGATCTGTCTCCTGCTACTTAACCCTCTGCTTTGCGCTTCCACTACTTCTCCATAGCTTCTGCTCAAGCCCATAACAAAATTGTAGCTTCCACAGTAGAGCAGGCGGTCCTTTGTAGTCATTTTGGGGAAGGCTGGAAATCTTGAAAACTCTCACTGAGAGTGTTGTTGTTTTTCTTTTTGGCAGCTCAGCCCAGGCATCCAAGTATGCAGCACCCTCCCGGGCTGCTGTGTGAGTAGCCTAATGCTCTGTGGGAGGTGGGGCAAACATGGGGCGGTGGGGGTGGGAGAAGTGGGGAGGTCACAGTTTACCTTGCTTTGGGGTAGAGGACTGGGAGGAGTTGGATTGGGGCAGTGGGTAGTGATTCAAACACCATTTGCGGAGAAATAGGCACACTTAGCATAAAATGGGTCGTAGTAGTGGTCAGCTTTCTATCCTTCTCCTCCCACCATGCCCCCTTGTGAATTTAGGAAAGTGGGGTGAGGTTTGGCTGGCCAGCAAGCTGCAGGAAAAAGCTTTGGCTGATCCTAATGTGTTTGTAAGTGGCAAATGTTCTCTTGCATCTTTGGCCTATGCTTCCTAAAAAAAAAATGAATGCCCCTGAGCTGCCTTGCCTGCCCTGGGCTAAAGTCCTGCTTCTCCACACACAAAAAAGAGAGATGCCAGGTTGACTGTTCAGCACTTCTTAATATTTTCACTTAAGCTGGCACTGCTGTCTGACACATCTTTGTTTTGTTACATTCCCCGCCCCCTCGCCCCCAGCTGGTGGCCAGCGCCGAGGAGGCTACAACAATCGGGCTTATGGGCAGCAGCAACAGCAGCAGCAGCAGCAGTACTGGGGGCAGCCTGGAAACAGAGGTGTAAGTATATCCCTTTGGATTTTCTTTGCCCAAGTTTGATAAGTTAGGTTTGATACTCTTAATCAGGAAGACATAACGGGGCCACTTTCCCCCCTTCCATATTGTGAAATTTCAAGTGATTTCCTCTTAGCGACCTTTGAACCTAGGAAGCTGCCTTAGACGAGAGTCAGACCACTGATCCATCTAGCTCAATATTGTGCTACACTGACTGGCAGTGTAAGGGGTTTCAGAGTCCAGCCTTATTCCAAAGATGTCCAGGATTAAACATGGGACCTTTTGCATGCAAAGCAAATCCTCTTCCAGTTGCCCTCTGAAGCCACACTGGGCTCCTGTGGGAGGAAGGGCAGTATATAAACAGAATAAAAAAATTATAAAGTAAGTGCAGCTGGCCCCGCACCTATCAGCCCTGGCCAGTGTGTCCAATAGGCAGGAATGATGGGAGTTGAAGTCTAGCAACTCCAGGAAGGCCAGAGGTTAGCCACTTTTCCTTGAACAGGCTATATGGTAAGGGGCAGTGCCAGGTATATGTCTCTGCATCTAATCTGCTCCTTCAATCCACAGGGATATCGTAACTTCTACGAGCGATACAGGGGGGACTACAATCGGTTCTACGGGCGTGATTATGAGTACAACAGATACAGAGACTACTACAGAGACTACAACCGAGAGGTAAGAGGCTGCATACCATGAGTTGTATCCAATGTTAGTCCTACGAAGAATAGACCTATTGAAATGAATGGACACGGCTAACTTAGGTCAGAGGGCCTGCTCTGACAGAAGCTAGTTGGACACAGTCCCATGCTTTTAGAATAGTGGTTTTTGCACTTCGCTGTCTCTGCTCCTGGAGACAACTACTGCTGGAACTCTTATCTGCTTTGGTTCCAGCAGTGTTGCATCTAAAGGCCTTCCAGACCACAAAAGCTCTGGGTACAAGAAGTCTTGGTTCCAGAATTTATTAAGAGAAACTTTTGACTTTGACTAGAGTAAAGAAAGGGGTTGGAGGGTGAGAAGTAGGTAATTGATGTAGGGAACCTCAGTTCCTAATCCACCTCTGCTTTCAAAGCAACAACATGGCACTATTTAAAATCACCGCTTCAGTTCCCCACCTCTACAATAGGACTGTTTATCTTAGATTATCCATTATTTGTGTACTCCAACCTTGCCCAAACCAGGTGCCCCCCAGAGTCCAAAGCCTCTGGAGGGCACCAGTGCATTCACTCCATCAGCACGTAAATAACATGAATGGTGCCCAACCTGTTTTTTGTAGGAGATGAGAGGCCCTTTGCTCTTGAGCACACTCATACCCTACTAGCAGCATAATAACAACTCTCATTGTCCTTTTTTTTAGTGGCAGAACTACTACCAAGACAGAGACCGATACTACAGGAACTACTATGGGGGATACCAGGGGTACCGGTGAAACCCCAACCATCTCCACCCTTCAGCCAACCAGCGAGGCTCTATTTGGGGGGCAGGGGGGTGTCTGTCACTTCCCAAGACACAACATAATGGATGTGGGGCTGTTGGGGAAAGTGGCAGCAGGGTTGAGGGGGGCGGGAGGGGGAGGTTAAAAAAAAAAAAGAAATTGTAAATTTTTTTTAAAGTTTGTTGAAAAGAATATTGTCTTATTCTATAAAAAAAACAAAAAAAACATTTCAAACCTAGTTTAGACATTTGTAATCAAAACGTTTGCGCAAACAGGAGAGCAGCACTTAGCGCTGCCTGTGATTGGGCAGGAAAACATGACATCATAGAGCAGCTGGACGGGAAGGGAGGTGCAGGGCTCACATGGCAAAGGGGGAGGCGCAAATGAGGGCATGCAGGGATAAGCGGGTGGCTGTTTGGGCGGAGGGAAGGGGACGGGATACAACTTTTGGCTTCTCCTAACTCGTGCAGAAAAACCGCACTTCCTGAGCATTGTCACTCTGTTTTTCCAGGCCAGGGTGGTGGCGGCATGAATGTTCTTCCTTCTAGTTGAACCAAGGAAACCTTTCCCCATCCTGTAGCCACCAAGAGCGAACAAGAGAGGTCTTGATGTTCCTCTTTCAGAGTTTGGCCTACGTTTTCAGACAGTGAATTGCCAGGAGGCTTGTTTGACCTCGTGTCGCTCAGGCCACAGAGGCTTTTCTTGAGCTTTCTCCCTTTTCTGCAGGCGCCTCACCTTGAAATCTCAGCGGCTTGCTTATTTGTGACCCATCAGACGGAAGGAAGTGCAGGAGTTTAGTTCGCCCCGTTCCCAAGTTCTTCCCGGGTCAAAGCAAGCTGCCTTGGGTGCCCTTCCTGCACCCTCCTTCCTTTCCTCCCAAGGCTTAGTTGGCCCTCTCATCATCTCTATAGTATCTGTCCTCTTTTTTTCTTTTTCTTCTTAAGTGGAGTGGAAAGAACATTTTTCTCAGGGTTTCTGCAGGATCTTCTCATTGTTAGCACCTAACATGTATATAAGCAAAACTGCAAGCATGTAACTGTCACCTTTTGAGAAGCTTAGTGCTGAGAATACCAACTGGTTTTATACAGTCATTGTGGGGGAAGGGGGGTGTTCTGTCCTTGTGGTTTTGATAAACTGGTAGCCTGTGTAAATAGGAACATGGGGAGGGGCAAAGAGGATCTGCGCTTGGGTGGGTGGGGTGACAGGTGTGTGTATATGTGTGTGTGTGTCCTTGAAAAATGTTGGCTTCTTGATCCTGGCCCTTTGATGAAGCTTAATTATTTTTCCAGTTCCTAGAGGCTTCTATTGATGCTTCCACTTTTCTTTTTCCTTTTTTTAACCACACTAGTGTGCCTAGCTATAATTCTTAAAGCATCCTCTTCCATGTTTGTCCAGTCGTGCAGATGGAAGAAAATCTTAGGCTTCTTGGGTCTAGTGGCTGGTGTTCTTTCCGGGATATGGGTGGGAATTTATGTGTGTTGCAGGGGGACCTATTCCCCATCCTGTGGGTTGATTTATTTTGCTTCATCGTAGGCTTTCTTCCACAGAACGATGGGGGACTTTTTACAACAGGATGTTCTTCCTTAAGACACATTGTGTAAATGCTCCCTAGTTTCTTGGTACCACCTTTTTCCAGCTTGACTAAATTATGTCTGATTCCCAGACACAGGGATTGAAGATTTGCCTCTGTTCCTTGTGATTCACTGTTTGAAATTTTAACACTTGTTTTTCTTTTTAGATTGTTGGGTTTAAATTTATTTTGTTTTGTTTTTTGGCTACACAAGAATTCTCTTTCCAGCCTTTGCAAACGGTTCTTGTCTCCATCCCCATTAAGAATGCTCATTCCTGCATCCCAGCCTGACAGAACAGAAGTGGGGAGCCTGCCAAGTCATTTGAAAAGGGGGCTGATGTGGGGTGGGGAGGGAGTGTGGAGGGCAACAGCCACCTCCTCGCCCTCTTGCCTTTTTTCAAGTATAGGAGTTAGAGAGAAGCAGGATTCTTCTATCTCCGTGCATGTGTGTATTCAGAATGTGTGGTTGTGTGACAACTGTTTTTATAACAAAGTTAACTGGTATTTTACATGCTTCAGGCCACTAGAAAATATTCTTCCGGGGAAGAAGGGGTTGTGTGTGAGAGAGTGTGCGCACGCAGATAGCTTCATTAACTGAACACTCGCATGGGAGCGTGATAGATTGATGCTGTGGAAAGTTGGTCTTGGGCGTGATTACCAGCATACAGAGTGCCAGCAGCCTTGATGAAAGCAAGAAGGTCCTCGGTCACGCCTCTCCAGGGGATCACTTCAAGAAGTTGCTGATGCTGTTCAGTGGAATAGCTTTTTGGAGCTATGGTCCTTTTAAAAAGTAGAATCTCAAAAAATGACACACACTTGTCTTCCTGTGTGTGTTTTTGTGTGGGGGGAGGGAATGACTAAAACTGCTGCATCCTAGACCATCAGACTGAGAGATCTTAGCAACTTTAGTAGATGTCTTCTTTTTTCTGCACATTTTTGTAAAAAAAAAGGAAAGGAAAAAAAAAGAAATGGTAAAAATGACAAAAAATAGAAAAAAAATTCAGCCTGTTTAAAATCTGTTAGTGTTTTTCATGATTGTATGTCTTAGTTGCTGTAGATGGAAAGCTCAAGCGAAACGGAGGCTGTAAATGTTTTTACGAACTGTAAAACGTTTAAGTGGCCAGTAAAAAAGGGTTTTGCCATTGAACATGTAACTGTGTGGTTGTTTACATCTGTAACTTTCTTTCCTTAACAATTCTGGCATATGTAGGTTGAAAAACTTCCATTTTTAGAATAAATAATCATTCGCTTGACTCCACATCCTTCTGTTGCTGCGCTGACTTCTTAGGTGTCGTTGTTTAATGCTTTTGGCTTGTCTGTTCTCTCTCCCTCCCCCCAAAATAAAAAAAACTCAAAGACCAAAGCAATTTGAGGTTCCTCTTCATTCAGGTGAAAGCATATGGATACAGTCTGTGGCAGCCTTGTGCAACCTGGTTGTTCACCAGATATTTTGGAGTACTCGCAATTGGTAACCACTGACCATGATAGTTGGGGCTAATGACAGTAAAATAACAATGGGAGTGTGGAAAGTGTGAAAGGCTGTTTCACATATCTTTTTGTGGGTGCTGCAAAATAAGCCATTTGCATCCATTGGTGAAGATAGGATTTCAAAACAGCGGTTTTACACCCCAGCCCTTTGTTTAAACGAATTGAAATAGTATTTAGTGGAGCAGTTTATCAGCACAGACTGCAGTGAGGAGAGAAGCAATGTATAATATTTAGGCTCACATAATGGGGAGGGGGGTTTGCCAGGTTGCATTAACACCAGATACTGCTCTGCCCTTTGTGTGTTATGTCTGAGTTTCATAATCTTTTAATAAAAGTGCTTTGTCATTTTAAAGGTGGTAACAGTATGGGATAAGGAATCTGCATGTGCTCAACACCTGTTATAGACTACAGTTCTGCTTTCACTTTACAGAGGGTGAAAGGTGACTTGCACATGTTTCGACCAGCTGGCATTCAGATCTAGTTGTTTTTTAAAAGATGGTTTCCTGTGCAAACACACACACACACACACACACACAAATACTTTATCTATGGGCTCTCAATTTTCTAAATACTTCCCCCTTCAAAGCTGTTTGGACCCTGTATCTGCAAAAAGATTTTTTTTGTTCCAAGGAGCAACAGTTGAAGAGCTAGTTGATGACTAGCAACTCTTGGACCTTTGGCCTCATCTAAAGGGCAATTTTGTATTACATGCTTATCTTTCTTTCTCTAGGGCCATGACCCCTAACCACCCCATCCTGTCTACCTTTACAACAACCCTTTGAGGTAGAGCTGAGAGATGTACAAGACTCATCTAGTTCGCTTCCTTGCAGAGGGGATCTGAACATTTTTGGGGCCGGAATAACCTTTACCAGGAGGTTCAGGCCCAATTAAGCCTGTGGTAAACTTCTTTCTTCCCTATTTTTTTTTTAAACTTCCCATGCCAGCCTTGAAAAAATGCAAAGGACAGCAGGCACCACATTCAAAATAGGTTGTCATTTCAAGAAACATTTAACAAACCAATGCTATGGAAGTTAATAATGCAGCAGCAAGGTACACAATAAATGCGATTAAATAGCAATTAAATTAGAGTGAAGTGGCTTTCAAGCTCGCCTGAGGCAAAAGTTCTGTGGAAGTGGAAAGCTGCCATTGCCTGTCTGAAAATTAGCCTCGAGCTCTTGTCGAGTCTTAAATCCTAACGCCGCCATATCGGATGCTGGCGCTGAGCTTGACTTAAGAAGGCCTCCTGTTGCTTTGACGGGCTCTTCAGTGATGTTCTTGAGAAGCGGGAGTGGCCGCCATCGTGGGTGCTGGCGCTGAGGTTGCCCCGGACGCCGCCATCTTAGCTCGCGGGAATTTTGGCTAGGAGACCTGCAGAAGAGAATTTTCATAAATGGTTTTAAACTGTATTTAATGTTTTGCTTTCATTGTAACCCGCTCTGGAACCTTAGGGTGAGGGGAGGAGGCTTATGATTAATCAATCAATAATAGTTTTATTATTACTTTCAGTTATATTTTATAATACAAGGACGAGGAGAATAAAAAAAAACTAGGAAGCGCCATCTTGTTACTTTAGACTCCAACTCCCATAATCCCTGACCGCTGGCCCTCTTGGCTGGGGCTGATGGGAGTCGCAGTCCTAACGGCTCACAGGCTCTCCCCCCCCTCTATTTTTCCCTTCTTTTCGTATCTCTATGGGCT
The DNA here is from genome assembly GCF_964106645.2 of Podarcis pityusensis. Classification (NCBI taxonomy): domain Eukaryota; kingdom Metazoa; phylum Chordata; class Lepidosauria; order Squamata; family Lacertidae; genus Podarcis; species Podarcis pityusensis. The sequence continues at coordinate 11,369,085 of NC_138041.1, forward strand.
CATTTTCATTATAGCGGAGCGGGGCCATGGTGGGTCGTTACGCCTTCCTCCGCCATGTTGGGTGCTGGCGCTGAGGCCACCTAGGGCGGCGCCATGTTAGGATTGGCTTCCGTCTCCTCTCCTTTTGCCGCTACTTCTGCTGCTGCTGCTTCTGCACATGGCGGGGACCGAGAGCGCGGCGACCCCTGGGAGCTTGCTGAATGGAGGCGGAGGTGGGGACGGGCCAGAGGAGAAGCGGCCCCGGCTTGGGGCGGCCCCAGCTCCCTCCGGGTCCGGGCCCCAGGGGAACCGCGTGACGGTGGTGCTGGGGGCGCAGTGGGGGGACGAGGGGAAAGGCAAGGTGGTCGACCTCCTCAGCCTCGACGCGGACCTCGTCTGCAGGTGCCAGGTGAGACACGAGAAGAGAGCCTGCGAGGGCAATGGGGGTGGGGGGTGTTGGGGGTCTTGCTTAGGACAGGGGTGGCAAGCCTGGGGCTCTCCAGGTGTTGTTGGACTCCAACTCCCATCAGCCCCAGCCAGCAACGCCAGCGGTTGGGGATGACGGGAGCTGGAGTCCAGCAACACCTGGAGGGACGCAGCCTTCCCTCCACGACCCCGGTTTAGGATCCTAAAGTTGGATGGAGGGTCCTCAGAAGTGATCTGGGGCAGATCCACACACTATACATTTAAAGCACACACCCAAGAAAAATCCTGGGGACTGTTTTTGTTTAAGGGTGCTGGGGATTGTAGCTCTTTGAGGGGTAAACTAGGATTCGTTTTATGAGCTTAAAACGATCTGCCTGAAGCATTCCTGATAGGTGGACACCCGGTTTCTGCCATGAAGGATAGACCACCACTTTCCAAGGCTTTGTAATGTCAGGAAGTTCTCCCTAAAGTTTAGTTCAAATGTCCTTTCTTGTAATTTGAACCTGGTCTCACTCCAGGGGTGGGGAACCTTTGGCCCTCCAGATGCTGTTAACAAACAGGACCCATTACTGTTGGCTGTGCTGAATGGGGCTGATGGGAGCTGTGGTTCAGCAACATCTGGAGAGCCAAAGGTTGTCTGCCTTATCCTAGAGCAGGGACACTGGACTCTTTCCTATCAGACCCAGCCAACATAATCAGTTGTCACAGGTTCTGGAGCTGTAGTCCAGCAGTACATGTAGAGCCGCAGGTTTCTCATCCCTAACTTTGGAGCAGTAGAAAATCAGTTTGGTCCATCTATGTTGTGATAGCCCTTCAAAACCCTGAAATATTTCTATTTCATTTTGCTACCAAAATAAACAAATCTCCCTCCTATAACAACATAACCCAGTTCTGTTCTGTTGCGGTTTGTGTGTGTGTTTCTGTAAGCATTTATAGATCACTTTTCAAAAAACATACTCTTCAAAAGTGGATTGTTTAGTTGCCTCCCAATTAACCATACCCTATAGGCTGTTAACAAATTTAAAACATCGCCAATTAAGTTTTGCTGTTTTGTGTAACAATGTGTGTCTCTGCAGGGTGGCAACAATGCAGGCCATACTGTTGTGGTGGATTCGGTTGAATACGATTTCCACCTTTTGCCCAGTGGGGTTATCAATCACAATGCCACGTCGTTCATTGGTAAGGATTCTTGTGTGCTTGCCACGATTGTGACAGGCAGCCAAATCAGGGGCAGTGAGGGGGCAGATTTGGGGATGTGTGTTCAAATCCCTGCTGTGACCAAATGGGTGGCTTCTGACCCTGCATAGACTCTTTCCCTTCCCCGCAATGGATATTCTTCTTCTGCAGTTCTCCTGTTTCTCTTTGTGTCCCTAGACAGGGATTTCCCCCCAGAACCCAACCCTTCTTTCCACTTGAGTGCTTGGGGTTCAGATTATGTGTATTTAAAAGTTGCTGGACACCACTCAGCATGGGAGACTGAACCAGCATAAAGTATAGCCCTATCTGGGAGAGAGATGGGAAGGGGGTGGCTCTGTTGTTCTTTGTGGGACACTGTATTGCTCTAGATCAATTTGGGTTCCCAAACTGTGGTCTGCAAGCTTCATTCAGGTAGCCGGTGGCATTTGTGTGTATTTGTGGCTGAAGAAAGGAGACGGCACATCTATCACGTTAGATACTCATATTGGGGGGAATTCAAAATAGCGCTAAGGAGATCACTCTGTCAGTGCTATGTTTTTATCTTCAGGAGAACATTTTGTTTTCCTGTCCATTGTGCTTTTTTTAAGTGTGTATTTTACATTTGACCTGGGCCTGAAATGTTTAATTTGGGTCTTTTGTAATGCTTTATTTGTCGGTATAATTTCGGTTGTAAAACTGCCTTGAGATTTTCAAATGAATCGAGAGGCATATGAACCATTTAAGTAAATAAATGAGAGGTTGTCTTCCCTTTCAGGGAACGGTGTTGTCATCCACTTGCCAGGACTCTTTGAGGAAGCTGAGAAGAATCTTAAGAAAGGGTCAGGTGAGTGACACCCCCCACACAACAACGTGAGATTCTCCACGCCTGATCTAAAGAAGGGAAATGAAAAGGAAAAAGTGTGTGTGCATCGTGCTGCATGGCTAGGGTACAGCCCACACCTTTGTCCCTTTTATATGTGGCTTTCCATTGTGGACTAATGGAAAGTCCACTAATAGAAAGCCCTGTTGAGCTAAGAGATGGAAATGTTTAAAAGCCACAAGTGTTCTGTTTCCACAGGGCTAGAAGGCTGGGAGTCTCGGACGGTGATTTCTGACCGTGCTCATCTGGGTGAGTGTCCTGGGAGGAATTTGGTGGTGGGAGTGAAATAACAGTTAGAAAGAGACCGACATATTTGTCATCTTGCGTCTTCCTCAGTGTTCAACTTCCACCAGGCTGTGGATGGAATCCAGGAACAGCAAAGGCAGCTGCAGGGTGGCAAGAAGTAAGTGGGGTGCTGGGGGTGTGGCTCAGTGGCGTAGCATCGGTTGCTGGGGCCCAGGGTAGGCATGGGCATGCATGTTGGGCAAGGGGTGCACAGTCTTTTTCTGTCTCTGTGGGCGCTCTGTCCTTTAGGGCAGGACTGCAGATCCTTTGGCCTCCAACTTCCATCAACACTAGGCAACACAGCTCATAGTCAGGGATAATGGGAGTTGTAGTCCCATAAGCCTAAGGCATCAATGCCAATAGCCAGGGCTGATGGGAGTTGGAGTCCAGCAACATCTGCAGAACCACAGGTCCCCCATCCTTGCTTTAAATAAACAGTGACCCTTTGCCACACTGGTATTTGGTAATAGTGCTGTTGCAAAGGTCTCTTGTTATCGCATATGCATTTGAGCTTTACCACAGATCTAGCATGGGCTTGAGACTTAACCCTATTTATTTATTTAAAGCAGCGTTACCCTGCTTTTCAGCTAAAAGGGCCCCCAGAGTAGTTTTACAGATCCAATTGAAAAAAGACAGTCCCTGCTCTCATCTTGCAATCTAAAAGACAAAACATGAAAGGAAAAGAGCTTGGGAGGAAGGAAAGCAAACTCAATACATTATTTCTTAGTTACGGAGTTCTTATAATGACCAGCTGGAAAGGAAAGATTTCAAGACAGGTAGAGTCAAAAGTCGCTGGTCTTTCAGAGCAGAGGCCCTGAAGTCCCATCTCTCATCCTCTCCTGTAGCTTGATGTTAGTGGAGGCTTGTCCATTAAGGCATATGGGGTGCTGCCCCACCGACCTGTCTGCCCCCAGCCAACCCTCTGTTCTTACCTAAAACCAGCCCGGGGGGCAGGACCACCTATCAGGTTCCTCCTCCTCCTGAGTCTCCACATTGCCCCTTGTAAAACTCAGGAGGGAGGAAGAGAAAGATGGGGGACAAAACTAGAATTAGCTGGTGCTGCCTTTTGCTAGCTCTGGCTCCACCTGTCATCGGTTGTGGTTCCAGTCACTGTTTAGCCTCCCTGCCTTCCGCACATTAAATGTGTGATGTGTATGTGACAAAAACTGTTCATGAGCCCCCCTAAAAGGCTGTCTTAGGGGGGAAAAGGCAAGGAGTAGCTGCAAAATCTGAAGGAGGGACACACTCAAAACAGGAAATCCCTTTTACTCTCAAAGAAAATAGGAAAAAGGCCAGTTGAGCTCTAAAGCAAATATTTACCAGCAAAACTGAAGCTATATAAAAGTAAAATTAAGCACAGGAGGTGCAGATGTGAGCTGTAACAACTGAGGTGCCATCTCATTTTTATCCATCTACGTCTCCCCATTTTCCTGATTCAATCTTTTCACTTGTCACCTTCTCTTTGCTCACTGAGATTCATCTTTGTACTGACAAATGACAAGCCTGGTGGTAGAAACCTGCAGGAATAGTTTTCCGTTGTTTTGGGGACTGAGGTATTCTTGAGCATCGTGAAGGTCATTCAGACCTTCTGTGCCCAAGGAGAAACAGATCATGTATTCTTCCCAGTGGTACGTGATCTCAGCTCAACTAAGGCCTAGTCAGCATTTCTTCTTCCCCCATTCCGGAGCCTACACAGTCATAGACATTTCTTCCCTCAGAACAAGGCATCCCAGGCCTGTTTAAACCTTGAACCAGAGTTCCTTGACCAAAGTTTGCTTCCATTTTGCTCCATAGAAATCTGCTGCTCCCTCATCTTCAATACACAGCTCTCTCCCAACCCCAGATAAGCTGAGCCAACTGTTATAAAATGCAAACATACACACAGGAACATGGGGAACTGTCTCTAGCTGAGAATTGCCTTCACTGACACTGGGAGCAACTGTCCAGGATTTCAGGCAGATGCTTTGCCGCTGAGCTATAGTCCTCCCCAATGTTTGCACATGGAATGCCATGTTCTCCCGTACAAAACCCACACTCTTCATCGGAGGTCGCCCACTTGTGTCCTCCAGTACCTCTTGTGGCATCCACAAAATGTCTCTAAAATCCACAACATTCGAGAGACATTTTGCCCTTACTGCTCAGTTCCTGTTTGTAGTCGCTCAGTCTCCCCTACATAGAACATCTCCTACCCTTAAACATCCCCACATTTCATTGTATGCCATTCTGAATAAAGGAGAGGTGCAAAGAGCTTCTGTCTTTGTATGAGTGTGGCTATTGTAGCTGCATTTTTCCTATGAATGGGAGGCGTGCCTACACAGGTTTGCTGCCCTGTTCCTTTTTTGGCCACACCCCACAGCAGCCATTTTGCGTGATGCCACACTTCCACGGCAGCCATTTTGTGTTACGCCACATGCCCACAGCAGCCATTTTGTGTTATGTCAAACCCTGTGGCAGCTATTTTACATTATGCCACATTTTGTGACTGGCACCAATGGCACTCTCTCAAAATCCCAAATGCGCCCACTGGCCCAGAAAGGTTGGCGACTCCTGCAGTCTTCAGGCACAGCCAGGGATGCCGCACACAAAGCCCCCATCAGCACAAAGATAAACAATGATGTTGAGAAACAAATTGGCTCCTAATGTATATTTACAAAATCAAAGTTAGAACTGGTCACGATGGGGGGGGGCGGTTCATTCTTGCGGCTTATACTGGTTGCTCCTGTGAAAAGTATTGTGCCCCTCTGGTTACTTTTTTTTCAGCCTTGGCACCACCAAGAAAGGGATTGGTCCAGCCTACTCCTCCAAGGCCTCCCGAACTGGCCTGCGCATCTGTGACCTCCTGGCGGATTTTAACGAGTTTTCCAAGAAGTGAGTTGATGGGTGGAAAAGATTATTTTTAGGCATCATTGTAAATTACCGGTGAGGATTGCTTAACTGCGTCGTAAATCCGCTGAGAAGTTTTCATTTGTCTATTGTCTTTAAGTTGTTCTAAGTTGTTTTTCATATTGTTTTCAATCATAAAATAATGGCAAGGCGGTGTACGGCCTACAGCATGTTGTTTTTGGTGTTATAAGCCGCCTCGAGCATGGTTTAATGTTGGAAAGGTAGCTTGCAAATAAATGACAATGGCGATCGGTGGGGAGTGCAACTGACTCAGCAGCAATCTCTCTCCCTCTCTTAGATTCAGGGTCCTGGCCCAGCAATACAAAACAACATACCCAGCTCTCAACATTGACACGGAGGCTGAGCTGCAGCAATTGAAGGTGATTATTGGGGTGGGGGTAGGTCCGTGACTACTGGGAAAGCCTGCCTGCAGTGATTCATGATTATTGCATTGGGCTCTACGTGGAGCTACCCTTAAACCTGGTCCAAAAGCTCCATCTCATGCAAAATATTGCAGCTAGACTGACAGCGTATTGACTCAGTTGCTTAAAAGCTTGCCCTGGCTGCCTGTGTGTTACTGAGCCAGGTTAACCTACAAGGTGCTTAGTAGCTTGGGTCTAAGATATCTTAAGGACCACCTGACCCCTTATATCCTGACCTGATGACTGAGGTCTCTGGGGTTGTCTCTGCTGGTGCACCCCCTGTGGCTTACAGGCACTGCTTGTAACTACTAGAAGCCGTGCCATCAATGCAATGGGCCCAAACCTGTGGAACTCCCTCCCTATAGAGATTAGGCAGGCACCATCCTTGCTGAGTGTTGCGTGCATGACTCAGACTTTGTTAGACTTAGACCAGGGGTCAGCAAACTTTTTCAGCAGGGGGCCGGTCCACTCTCCCTCAGACCTTGTAGGCAGCAGGAGTATATTTTGGGGGGGGGGGGGGAAATATGAACAAATTCCTATGCCCCACAAATAACCCAGAGGTGCATTTTAAATAAAAGGACATATTCTATTCCTGTAAAAACACGCTGATTCCCGGACTGTCTGCGGGCTGGATTTAGAAGGTGATTGGGCCGGATCCGGCCCCTGGGCCTTAGTTTGCCTACCCATGACTTAAACTTTCTTGGACTGAGCCCAAAACTGCAACTCATTTTTTAAAAATCAAAACCCGACAGATTTATGCCGAGAGAATCCGCCCACTGGTGAAGGACGGTGTTTATTTCATGTACAAAGCCCTGCATGGCCCACCCAAGAAGATCTTGGTCGAAGGAGCAAACGCTGCACTCTTAGACATCGATTTTGGTAAGCATCCTCATTTTAACACTTGGAATGCAGGAGACCCTTTATTCCCTCACAGCGGTGGCATAGCCTGCGGGGGCGGGAAGGATGGCACCAGGGCGGTTGCCGCAGGTGCAAAATTGTTAGGGGGTGCAAAATTTCAGCACCTCTCCAGACAATGAAATGACTCTTCTTTTCTTATCTCTGCAGCTGTTGGTGATACAAACGCTGTTAGGCAGGCATACTCCATTTCCCTCCCACCCACCGCCTTGGTGTAGCCCCGGGCACTGGCAACCCACACTATGCCAGTGCCTCGCAGAGCTATGATTCCCAGAGGTCCCCGGGAAGAGGGGTTGCTCGTTAAATTTGTGAGGAAATAGGGGCTTCCTAACAACTCTCAGCACCCTTAAAAACCACAACTCCCAGAATTATTTTGGGGGAACTTGTTGTTGTTGTTTAGTCATTTAGTCGTGTCCGACTCTTCGTGACCCCATGGACCAGAGCATGCCAGGCACTCCTATCTTCCACTGCCTCCCGTAGTTTAGTCAAACTCATACTGGTAGCTTCGAGAACACTGTCCATCCATCTCGTCCTCTGTCGTCCCCTTCTCCCTGTGCCCTCAATCTTTCCCAACATCAGGGTCTTTTCCAGGGAGTCTTCTCTTCTCATGAGGTGGCCAAAGTACTGGAGCCTCAGCTTCACGATCTGTCCTTCCAGTGAGCACTCAGGGCTGATTTCCTTAAGAATGGATAGGTTTGATCTTGCAGTCCATGGGACTCTCAAGAGTCTCCTCCAGCACCAGAATTCAAAAGCATCCATTCTTCGGCAATCAGCCTTCTTTAGGGTCCAGCTCTCACTTCCATACATCGCTACTGGGAAAACCATAGCTTTTACTATACGGACCTTTGTTGGCAAGGTGATGTCTCTTGGGGAACTATAGTGCTTTAAATGTATGTTGCAAAAGTGGCATTCATTGGGGACAATGCGCCGGTTCTGTGCACTGCTTACAGGCCGCAATTGGCTCAGCGACGTTGTGAAGATTCTCCTCTCCCCATTAGGTACCTACCCATTTGTGACATCCTCCAATTGCACCGTGGGAGGGGTCTGCACCGGCCTCGGCATCCCCCCACATTACATCGGCAAGGTGTACGGCGTGGTGAAGGCCTACACCACCCGTGTCGGAGTTGGGACCTTCCCCACTGAACAGGACAATGTGAGTCTTTCCCTGAGGGGCTGTGGGGGGCAGAACAGGAGTGAGACTTTGCAGAGGAAGGGGAGACTGGGTTACCCATGAGTGGTTTGATGACTCGGCTTTTCTGCCGTCTTCCAGGAGATCGGCGAGGAGCTGCAGTCGCGGGGGCGAGAATTTGGCGTCACCACAGGCCGGAAGCGCCGTTGCGGCTGGCTGGACCTCGTGCTGGTGAAATACGCCCACATGATCAATGGATTTAGCGCGTAAGCCTCTCTCTCTCAACACTAGAACTCGGGGACACCCAGCAAAGCTAAATGTTGGAAGTTTCAGGACAAATAAAACAAAGCTTTTCTTCATATAGGTAAAGGTAAAGGGACCCCTGACCATTAGGTCCAGTCGTGGCCGACTCTAGGGTTGCGGCGCTCATCTCGCTTTATTGGCCGAGGGAGCCGGCGTACAGCTTCTGAGTCATGTGGCCAGCATGACTAAGCCGCTTCTGGCGAACCAGAGCAGCGCACAGAAACGCCGTTTACCTTCCCGCCGGAGCAGTACCTATTGATCTACTTGCACTTTGACGTGCTTTCGAACTGCTAGGTTGGCAGGAGCAGGGACTGAAGAACAGGAGCTCACCCTGTCGCGGGGATTCAAACCAAACCGCCGATCTTCTGATCGGCAAGTCCTAGGCTCTGTGGTTTAACCCACAGCGCAACCCACGTCCCTCTTCTTCATATAGCGCATGATTAAACTATGGAACTCACTGCCTCAGGAGGCAATGATGGCTACCAGCTTGGATGGCTTTAAAACAGGATATCGCCCAGCCCTGGTTCTAGAGGAGTTTATACTTTTTGTAGTGTGTCACTGGAATCCAAAACTGAAGAAGCTCATTTTAAGATGCACGTGAGTAGCCTGTTGGACACATGTGGTCCTCTGATGCCTTCGGTATGACCGCCAGATTCTTGCCCCCACCCCACGCACCATTCGCACAGCGAGGGTCGAACGCCTAACACATCCATGTGTGCTAATGGCTATGTGTGAATGACCCAACTTCCACCCCGGTCCCCGCCCATAGCCACACAGCCCCCTGGCCTTCCACCCATATGGGGCTTTCAGTGACAAAACAGGCATTGCCTGCCCCTGTTGTGATTGGAAAGCTGTTCATAACCCTGTAACCGTTGCCCTCTGCTCTGCTCCACAGCCTAGCTGTGACCAAGCTGGACATCCTGGACACCTTTGAGGAGATCAGAGTGGGCGTGGAGTACCGGCTGAATGAGAAACGCATTCCTTACTTCCCAGGTGATGCTGTGGGCCTAGCCCAGGGGTCAGCAAACATTTTCAGCAGGGGGCCGGTCCACTCTCCCTCAGACCTTGTGGAGGACCGGACTATATTTTGAAAAAAACATATGAATGAATTCCTATGCCCCACAAATAACCCAGAGATGCATTTTAAATAAAAGGACACATTCTCCTCATGTAAAAACACGCTGATTCCCGGACCGTCTGCGGGCCGGATTGAGAAGGCGATTGGGCCGCATCTGGCCCACGGGCCTTAGGTTGCCTACCCATGGCCTAGCCTGTAGGCCAGTCAGCAATGGGAGGGAGGCTGTTTTAGCCTTCACAGTTTAGGCCTCAAACAGGGGACCTGCAGTCCTTCAGATGTAGCTGGACTCTGGCTCCCATCAGCCTCAGCCAGCATGGTCGAGGGATGATGGGAGTTGTCCCAACCACATGCAGAGGGCCACAGGCTCCCCACGGCTGGTTTAGGCCCTTACGGGTTTTGTCCTTTCGTTCAGAAGACAGGAGGAAAGTGGTGAGCAGTGTCCTGGAGTCTGCATAGAGCAGCCTTTGCCCCCCAGCTGGTGCCCTCCAGCTGTTTTGGACTACAATTCCCATCACAGGAGTGCTGGCTGGGGCTCATTGGAATTGTAATCCAAAGCAGCTAGAGAGACCCTGGTTAGGAGAGCGTGCTGTAGAGAAAAACAGGTTTCTCTGAGAGTGTGGGTTCAGAAAGACTGTCAAGGGGAGGGACTGCTTCACATAAGTCATTGTTAACTTATGGAACTCACTGCCACAAGATGACCTCTGGCTTGGGACAGCTTTTAAGGAAGAGTTAGGCAAATTAATGGAGGTAAAAGGTCTACCAAGGACTCTTATAGCTGCATGTTCAGTTTCAGAGACAGCATGCTCAGTTACTTATTTACCGTATTTATACTAGTCTATAACAGCCTAATTCTTGGAGTTGTTCAGGAATTCAAATAAACAAAAGACAAGTGCAGTTCTGAAAGGTTCAGCCTGCCATCTTCATTCAAATTGGCATCCAGTTGTATCCAAATGTAGATGAAAACTTGCTCCCTGACCCCAGGAACATCCATGCCATATTTGGTTACAGTGGGTTGTATCTACGTATGATGGGTTTCCTCATGAGTAGGACTAGCACTGACTGCAACCCAGTGCCATAAAAGGTCTCCAAGTGCATGCATGCATTCAAAACCCCACTGATTTCAACCAGATTTTGTACGATGATTCCGGAGATCAAGGAACCTTTCAGAATGGCGCTCATTTTAATTGCCGATTTCCAAATCGCACTGATTTTTTTTGTTTCTTCAAGCTTCTGAGCAACCCCTGGGTACAACGTTGCTAGTAATGAATAAGAATGCCCAGAGATGGCTTAGAGCATAACCAGAAAACCCAAATTTAACAAGAGCTTCTCTTTCCCCCACCTTCACGGACGTCCACAGCCAACCAGGAGCTCCTCAACAAAGTGGCCGTGGAATACAAGGTGTTGCCCGGCTGGCGGTGCAGCACCGAGGAGGCCCGCAGTTTTGGTGATTTGCCCCCCGAGGCCCAGGGCTACATCCGCTTCATCGAGGATTATCTGGGGGTGCCAGGTGAGTTGTGGCCCGTGCAAATGGAACTACTCCAGCACCCACACTTTGGAACGCCCTGCCCATTGATGATAGGCAAGCACCTCCTTCGCTGTGGCGTTTCCACCTTCCGAAATCTTTCTGTTTGTTGCTTAAGCAAGGCTGCCCAGACGTGTGAATTTGACGCGTATTTTACTTCTTAATGTATGGGTTCTATCCCAGGAGTAAACCCATTGAAATTAATGGATCTCAGTTAGCCATGTCTGTGAATTTCAATATATCTGAGCAGGATTAGCGTTGGCTTCAACCCTTTATTGTGGGGGGGCGGGAATGGCCAACTTGTTTTTAAACATCTGATTTCATCTGTCCTATTAATGTATGTTTTATATTTTATGTCGGCCAGTTAGAGGTTTTGAAGATTAACGTGTGTGTGTGTGTGTGTGTGTGCGCGCACACACACACACACACACACACACACACAGAGGTATATAAACCTTGTTTGGATAAATAAAGGTGTTTCTCTCTCAACCCCCCTCCCCTTCCCCTGTTTTGCAGTCAAGTGGATTGGAGTGGGGAAATCGCGCAGATCCATCATCAAGCTCTTCTGAGGATGGCAGCAGAGCGGAGCTAACGTCTTGGAAGGAGGTGGCAGCAACCACAGGCACTGCCCCTTGTCACCGCTATACTCAGTTCACGGACCAATCAGCACATGGGAAATATGGGGATCTTCCTGCCCCATAGGCCAGCCTCCCACCCCCTTCACTCAGCTAAGAGCACTCCTCACCTCCTTGCCCACTGCAGAGGCTTATAGTCTCAGCGTAATGGAGACTTGCTGCCTCTGAGATCTTTCCTTTCCTTTCCAGGCTGGTTAATGCCACACACTCCACTTTCCCCTTCTGCATCTGGTCGTTCTTCTCTTCTCTCTCATAGGGGCTGCTGCCGTTCCGCATCTTGCAGCCTCAGTACTCCTTCGTCTTCTGATGGGCAGGGACACAGTCCCCCGAAATTGTAGGGCATCCCCTCGTAGCAGAAAGCAATTCCCAGAAATGGGACAGTTAACTTCTGTTCGCTCCGAGTGTGGATTCCTGTTGCTGTCCTCTTGCACTGAAGACGGTGGCCAAATTCAAGCCACGGTTTCTCAAGCGCTGAAGAGCTGCAGCAAGCCTTGGCTGCACGCCCTCGTCTCTCCCGTCCGCTCTTCTGGCGTGGCCACACAGAGATCGGAAGCTTTTGCTTCTTTCGTTGTTTCTGATCAGCCACAGTTTAGCGTGACATCTGGACCCTAAACCCTAGCTAGGTGTTAACTCAGTTTTGTTCAGGTGAAACAACAAACTGCGGCTCATCGAAAAGCAGGGGCAAAAGTTTCCAGACTCTTCTTTGCATCCATGATGGAGGAGGATAGAGGGGAAATGCATAAGCTCGTTTCCGTCCAATAACATTGCCGTTGCCTGCTCTCTTTTCTCTTCACCTGGTTTTATGGGGAATTTCCCAAAAGATTTAGCATTTAACACCCTGCCTTCTGTGATTGGACATAACTATGCAAATCGAACCTCCCCATCTGATAGCGGCGCTTGGGGTTTGCGTTGACGTGCCGGAGCACTGCCTGTAATCTTCGGAAGCCCAGGGTTGCATTTGAGTGTTCACAGGGACTAGAATCCTGACTATTCTTTTTTATTCTTTTCAACTATAAAAGTGGAGATTCACGGGGCCAATAGACTAGATACCAAAGCGTTCTCAGCACAGACTTGCACAACCACACCTTCCCAACCCAATGAAGTATTCCTGTCTATGCGTGTGTGCATGGGAGTGTTAGAAAGCTCCCTTTGTCACAGTGTCGTCCTTGCCCCCAGCGGGGGGCTCTAATTTTCAGGGCATTGTCGTGTCTGCCAATTTTCACTGTGCACAGAAACTAGCAATAAAGAACAGTGGTTTATTTTATGAACAGTTTGAATCATGAAGGAAGCGTCAAGCCGGGACTGCTCTATTTTTTGAAGGGTTCGTGCCCCCCGACACACACACTTTTCTAGCTCAAAATGTTGCTACCTCTGGAGCATTTCCTGGCAGGAAAAGGCCGGACAAACTCAGATCTGTGGGCCATAAATGGCCCTCCGGGCCTGTCTGGCTTGTGGGACTCTTCCTCAGCCCACGCCTTTCAGCTGCCTGGCTTTGTGCTACTCTTAGGTGTTTTTGCCCAAATGGGATATGTCCATGAGCTCCGATTATGCCTTGTCTGGTTGGAGGATAGACGCAGGTTTCTATAGAAACAGCCACATTGCTCCACCCACTTTGCCTCTGGCTCCACCCACTGCTGGTATGTGTCCCCCCTGCCCCCGCAAGACAAGGCAGCCCTTAAGCTGAACAGGTTTCCCCACCCATCCTGTATGGTGAACCTAAGTTTGATGCCAGCCTCTTCTTGTGCCCTTGAAACCTTTTGGGTTCCCGACTCCCACCCACCCCCTGCCCAAAGGCCCCAGGGATGGTGGAAGTTGCAGTTCAACATCTATTGCTGGCCTCCAGACCCAGCCAGTTTGGCAGATGTTAAGGGACAGCGATGGGATTTGCGATCCAGCAATGTCTGAAGGGCACCAGTCTGGGGGACCCTTTGGGCAGCCTCAGTGTCGTCGTTTTTAACTACATTTATTCTCGAGCTCAAAGAAGACCCTGAAACCAATTGGCAGCAGGTGGGAGAGGAACACATTTCGGACTCCCCAAGTTTCCGGTGGTTCCGTTTTTCAAGTTTTCGACACACTCTTGCACACATGCCCTGGGCAAACCTGGGGCCAGAGTTTTGCAGCCCTGATAACCAAGAGTCCGTCCATACCTCCTCCTTGCATACCAGAGTTTCTTTTTGATTTTGTTGTCTCGATCCAGAGTTAGTTGGCTCTGCCTCCCATTGTCTCTGGTCGAACCTCCTGTTGGGCTCCCCTGCCTTCTACCCCATCAGCCCCGATGGACACCAGCCACCACTGGGTTCGACCCAGTACAGGGCCACTTCCTGTGCTAGCATTGGCTGCTCAGGCTGGGGGCTGACGGGAGCTAAGAGTCCAACAACAGCTGCAGGGCCCACAGGTCTCCCCCGACCCCTTAGCAGATCCCTCCCCACCTCTCCAGCTCAAAACCACTCCGGCCCAGCTTGAGTGGCTCCAGTTAATTTTATTACTTTCTGTGCTCTCTGATACAGTGTGAGTTGGGCAGGTGTGTGTGGCACAAACCGCCTCGGCCCGTGTTGGAAGAAATCAAAACCTTTCGCTCTTTTCCCCCCCTGGGTAGAATTTTTTTGCGGGGAGGGTGAAACTTTTCAGTCCCTCTAGCCATTAGGACTTGGTTGAAATAGGTGGTGGGTAGCTGGAGGGGGCAGTTTGTAGCAAAACCATCCATAGATTGGGCATACAGTAGGGGGCGGTTAATACCTCTAGGTCTCGTTTTGGGGAGAATGGTTGCCTTCTTCCTCCCACCCTGTGTTGACTGTGGAGGGTCCACTTAGAAGGAAACAGGAGGGGGCGCTGTATCCATATCACTTGCAGAGTTTGAATTGCGCTCGGTTGAAGTGTATGGAGTAGTTAGCCTTGCAATGGAAGATGTGGAGGGGGGAATTTGAAAGTGGAAACCTCCACAACTGCCCTGCCAACCCCTTCCCCAAAACAGCCAAGACTTGGGCTTGGAGGTACATGGCAGCCTTCTCCTGCACAAACCCAATTCAACACTGAGCAGTGATAAGGGTGTCCCGGGACTGGAAGATGCGAAGGATGGGGCGTGGGGAGAGAAGGAAATCTGAGCAGCCCAGATGCCCCCCTGGGCCCAAGGGGGTGAGGTGGGGAGACAGACATAGCTCAGAGGAGGGCACAGAAGAACTTTTTCTCTCGGAACGGGTTTTCGGAGGTGGGCACAGGGGTGATGAGGGGGTCCTCGCAGGCGTGGGCATCGCAGTAAGTCATCAGGTCTGCAGCAGCCTTGGAGACCTGCCAAGGGAAGGGGGAGAGTTGAAAACTCCAGCCTTCTGATGATGTCAGTTTGTAAAAGGATGCATGGCACAGAGAAGACGGATAGAGAGAAGCTTTCCTCCCTCGTAACACTAAAGGGACACGGGTGGTGCTGTGGGTTAAACCACAGAGCCTAGGGCTTGCTGGTCAGAAGATCGGCAGTTTGAATCCCCGTGACAGGGTGAGCTCCCGTTGCTTGGTCCCTGCTCCTGCCAACCTAGCAGTTCGAAAGCACGTCAAAGTGCAAGTAGATAAATAGGTACCACTCCGGAGGGAAGGTAAATGGTGTTAACGTGCGCTGCTCTGGTTCGCCAGAAGCAGCTTAGTCATGCTGGCCACATGACCCGGAAGCTGTCTGCGGACAAACACCGGCTCCCCCAGCCTATAGAGCGAGATGAGCGCCGCAACCCCAGAGTTGGCCACGACTGGACCTAATGGTCAGGGATCCCTTTACCTTTACCTAACAGTAGAAGTTTGGGACATCCAATGAAGATGAATGTTGGAAGACCCAGGACAGTTAAAAGAAGTTACTTCTTCAACAA
Source organism: Podarcis pityusensis (assembly GCF_964106645.2). NCBI lineage: Eukaryota > Metazoa > Chordata > Lepidosauria > Squamata > Lacertidae > Podarcis > Podarcis pityusensis. The sequence goes on from NC_138041.1 coordinate 11,384,566, forward strand.
CTATGGAACCCACTCCCATAGGCGGCAGTGTGGGCCACCAACTTAGATGGCTTTAAAAGAGGATTGGACAAATGAATGGAGAGAAGGCTACAAAGGTGCCCTCCATATATTGCTAGACTACAACTCCCATCAGCCCCAGCAAGCACGGTCAGTTGCCAGGGATGATGTTTGGAGTTGGGAGTTCAGCAACATTTGGAGAGCCACAGGTTCCCCCGTCCTGATCTAGCCCAGCAGTGGCTTTCATAGGATCTTGTGCAGAGATGGCTCTTTCATCCTTTTAACTGGAGATGCCCTGCTGCGAAATCTGGTACATTCTGCATGCCAGGCATGTGTTTTACTGCTGATGTTTTCAAAAATTTATTTGCTTGTTTGGTTACCGATTGTGTTTATCTACCACTTTCCCACTGAGGAGACTTTTCTGACTGTACAGCTCAGTAAAAGCTCGTTCTCGCCACATGAGGGTGCATCTGGGCAAGCCATGTGTTGCTTGCAGTTGTGACCAGAAAGCAGCTTTGCTGCATTCCTAGCAATTCAGAACTCGGGGGGGGGGGGGGAGAGATCTGCCCAAGCTGCTGTTCACCCTCCTCAAATGGGCAGTGACTTCATGTTCTTCAAAAATTACAAGGGTGTTAAGTTGTGGGTGAACATATCAGATGACACAGCGATTCTTCAAACAGCTCTTGTTTATTCACAGGCCAGGACAGAACTGAGCTGAAGGGCTCAGTCTGCCTGCTTATATAGAGCTCCAGTACCACGTTACTGTAACAACTTTCTAAAACTATCCAATCACTGAACGTCACTTTCGATCCTTCATTTGCCTAACTATCTACAGTATCCCCCTGCTGGCCCAGGGTGAGAACTTCAGTACATAACAAAGGGGTAATTTTATTCAATGTTCCTTGAGCACACACACACGAACTTGTATGGATGCTCCGAAGCAAAGTGGTTGAGCAGCTGCTCTGCCTGCAGAAGGCGCCTGCCATACATGACAGGATGTTGGACTAGATGGGTTTGGGGCTGACGCAGGAGGTCTCTGAAGACCAGTTGCTGGAAATCGCAAGTGGGGGAAATCACTGTTGAACTTAAGTCCTGCTTGTGGGCTTTGGGGCATCTGGTTGGCCACTGCGAGAACAGGATGCGGGACCAGATAAGCATTTGGCCTGATCCAGCAGGCTTGCTCTACTGTGGCCCTTGCCACCCTTAGATTGTAAATTCCTTGGGGCAGGGACCTGTTCCCACCTCCTCTGCAAGGTTCCACATGTACTGATAGTGCTACATAAACAAACACCAGGTCCTCTCTTTTTTGCGAATTTTTAAAACTGATTTTCCAAATTTGGAATGCCAGGTCATTTCCCCCATCTAGCCCAATACTAGCAGCATCTCTCCAGGGTTTCAGACTGGGAACGTTCGCAGCCCTCCCTGGAGACGTCAAGGATATTCTTCATGCAAAGCAGATTCTCTACTACTAGAAATGAGATGGGGTGAGGAACCTGTGGCCCTTGAGTGGCTGGCACTACAAATCCCATCAGCGCCAGCCAGCATGGCCAGGGATGATGGGAGCTGGAGTCCAACAGCATCTGCAGCGCGTGCGTCACACCTGACCCCAATGGGGGGAGCAGTAATCTACTGCCCTTTTGGCCCCCTTCTTCCTATTTCCTACCTTTATCCTGCACATGCTGGCCTCAATCTTCAGTTGCTCCACCATCTTCCGGGCCTGCCCAATACTCATAGTGCTGTTTACTGGAGTTTCGCCCTTCATGAGGATTCTGCGACAGAAATCATGGAGCAAAAGATACTATAAAAACACGGTGTCACTGTGGACCCTATTTTAGGTGAGTTTTTTTATATATAAAGAAGAGGACTGGTCAAATATATGAAGGAAATGAGGACTCTCAAGGGCTATTTAGTAGCTAAATGGAACCTGCATGTTCAGAGGCACTCTGGATACCAGGTTATGGGACCAAATAACAGCAGGAGGCCATTGCCTGTATGGGCTGTGTATATACCATACATTAGAAACACATGTCTTCCCCCAAAGAATCATGGGAACTGTAGTTTACCTCTCACAGAGCTACAATTCCTAGCGTCCTTAATGAACTACAGTACAGTGGTACCTTGGGTTAAGTACTTAATTCGTTCTGGAGGTCCGTTCTTAACCTGAAGCACCACTTTAGCTAAAGGGGCCTCCTGCTGCTGCTTCGCCGCTGGAGCACAATTTCTGTTCTCATCCTGAAGCAAAGTTCTTAACCCGAGGTACTATTTCTGGGTTAGCGGAGTCTGTAACCTGAAGCGTATGTAACCTGAGGTACCACTGTACCTAGGATTCTTTTGGGGGAAGGGGAGGGGGGAAATATTATAAATGTATGGTGTGTATGCTGCCCTGCCCCTGCTTGGTAGCTTCCTGGCATCACTTGGAGAAACAGGATCCTGACCTGGATGAAATTTTGGTCCAGTCTAACCCAAAGTGCTATCTCTATCCCCCCTTCCCCACTTTTTTTGCGTCTTGATTGGTCACAACTTAATCTGGAATGAGCTGGGGCTGTAAAGCGGCCGACAATTTTTTGTCATTTTTTAAATAAAGGATTCTTTTAGCCCACCCTTCAGTGAACATTGTCAGGCCAGCCTGCAACATGCATGATAAACTGCCAGTACAAAATACAGAGTTGCGTGGAAATTAACACCTGAACAGAGCAACAGCATAAGAATGGAACACAACAGGTTGAAAACATCACACCATAAATTTAGGGGGCATTTTGAGACCCTCTCTGTTTTTGGGCAAGATTAGTTCACATTACAGCAAATCCAGGTTGTGTACTTATAGATGATTTGGGAGATCTTGGGCAATAAGCCCACTTCCAGAAAAGAACAGCCTTTTTGTGATAACGAAAGGAATGGGAAAACACACTGGAATAAGTAGAATGACACTTGCTTTGAGGCAACATCGTCTAATCTCCCCACTGATGAGTGAATGCTTGTTAAATAGCATATATCATCTCTTCTCCCTGCAAAGCAGTTTAGGAAGAAACCTCAGTAAACAGGCCGTCTGGAAGGGCCCCTACGTTACCTGCTAAAATCCTGTGCAAATAAACATTTATTTGCCTGGCAGTAGAATAACATGAAAGACCACATCTACACCGTTAATTTAAAGCACTATAATACCTCTTTAAACATCCATGGCTTTCCCAAAAGAATCATGGGAACTGTAACTTGTTGAAGGTGCTGATGGTTGTTAGGAGACTCAATTATCCTCATGGAGCTACAATTCTCAGAGTAGTGTTACAATCAATCTAGGGCTGCCATTCGTCCAGATTTTCTCATACTTTTTTTTGGCCAATTTTTAAAATTGATTTTCCAAATTTCAACCCAATCTTCACTGATTATTACAAATCAAAACCAAATTTATGAATTTTTAATTAAATGATTTCCCACTCGCCGTTGTTGATGCGACCTTAGCATCTAATATTACTGTGTTAACACTTTTACATTATCTCCAGTTACAATCCATTACCCAAAATTATCCATTAATTGTCAACTGTACTCTTAGCTGTTTCCATTCGTGTTGAAGAAGAAGAAGAAGAAGAAGAAGAAGAAGAAGAAGAAGAGTTTGGATTTGATATCCCGCTTTATCACTACCCGAAGGAGTCTCAAAGCGGCTAACATTCTCCTTTCCCTTCCTCCCCCCCAACAAACACTCTGTGAGGTGAGTGGGGCTGAGAGACTTCAGAGAAGTGTGACTGGCCCAAGGTCACCCAGCAGCTGCATGTGGAGGAGCAGGGAAGCAAACCCGGTTCACCAGATTATGAGACTACCGCTCTTAACCACTACACCACACTGGCTCAGTATCTAGAGCATTTACATACTTTTGTAAAACTTCAGGTGAGCATATAATACTGTACTTCTTTTCCTTCCATTCCTGTCCATTCTGTGCATGACAGTTCTGTATATGACGATCTTCATTGGCCTTAGCCTCTGCCATTTATATCAAACGGATTTTCCCGGACATTACCATGATTTAAAAGGCGGAATTGACGTCTGGGAGGGATTTCTGAAAGGTGGCGCTTTGTTCTGGATCTTAGGCAAGGCTTTTACCTTTGGAAATGTGGCAACCCTAACCAGTGAACTCTGAGAATTACAGTTCTAGGAAGGGAACAAGGGTGTCTCCTAACAAAATTCCGCACCCCTGAACAAATTGCAGCTCACAGATGAGGTGCCACAGCTAAGGAGGCCCACCCTTAAATTGCCACCCACCTAATTTCCAATTAGTCTTTTTATAATCCAGAGGAATTATATACTCTACAGTACACCACCTGGTTTTCCTCCTGTGAGTGCTTGTTAAATACAGGGTTGGCAGGGGAGAGTTTGAAATGCAAACACTTTGAACAATGGAACTTATTGACGTTGCTCAATCTAGCACAGTATGTCTACACTGACTGGCAGTGGCTTTCCAGGGTTTCTGGTAAGGGGCGGTCCCAGCCCGAGCTGGAGATGCTGATCAGGGAATCTGGGATTTTATGCACATGCAAAGTGGATGTTGTGCCACTGGGAGCATGATTGGGAAATCGGCAAGATCCAGTGGTGATGATGCCATGAAAGTGGTGCATCAGGTTAACCTTGATAAAGGCTGGAGCAGTGTTGCAAACTCCTGGCACTTGACCAGTCCCCGTCAAGGCTTCTTTTAAACAAGAAGCTGTTAGCTTGAACCTGGACCTGTTTTCAAGGTCAAAGCTTCAAGGGGAACTAACTGCCCTCCAGACATTTTTTTTGGACTCCAATGCCCATCAGCCCCAGCCAACATGGCCAATGGACAGGGATGATGGGAGTTGTAGTCCAGCAACATTTTGTTTCTTCCTTTATAAATCACACTTTCATATAAAATATCACCAGGCAGCATACAGACAAAAAACACACAGTATTGCAATGACAATATCAAAGGTTGGGGTGTTTCCCATCAACTTTTGACACTGTTAACCAAATGGCAGCTCCCAGGATTCTTTGGGGGGAGCTGTGTCTGCAGTGGTATAAAAGCGCTATAAATATATAGTGCGGACGGGGGTCTGAGTCAAATCGGAGGTCTGTAAAAGTGTAGTCAACCCTGGCTGGCAGCAACTTCTTAGGCCCAGACAGGGACTGTTCCCATCCCAGCTAAAGACAATGGGGACTGATGGAGTTCTAGCAATAACCTAGGCCTGGCCTGAGGAAGAGAGGTACAGCCCTCAGGCTAAGGAGTCTTGATTTAAGCCAAGATCTAAAACCAGGAATCTGGTGGTTGTATTTTTAATGGCCTGAGGACAAGAAGGGAAGCACAGGCTGTCTCTGGGAGTAATGCAACAGTACTTTCCCTCACCGATCCCAAAAATATAGGGGAGAAAATTCAGGCCTTGGGGTTTGCTTTCCTGGTGTTCAACAGCCCTGGTAGCCAACCAATGCATTTATTTTTCCTTTTCTTAAAAAGGTTTTGCAGTCTGCCAAATGAAGTGACTGCAGAGGGCATTGCAAGGGGGTTGTTGAGATAGGAAACACAAGGACCCCTGCTAGTGGTAAGGTGGATTGTAAAGCCAACAGGATGTTCTCCAGACTTTGTAGTCAGACTATAGGTCCCATCAGCCCCAGCCAGCATGGCCAGTGGACAAGGATGATGAGAGCTGTAGTCCAGTACCTTCTGGAGGGCATCACATCAGCTCATCCTGAGAGGAAATCCATTAAACCAGATATGGGAAACCTGTTGCCCTCAAGAAGTTCCTGGACTTCAACTCACATCAACTCTGAGCATTGGCCATGCTAGCTGGGGCTTATGGGAGTTGTAGTCCAAAAACAGCCAGAGTCCCAAGTCTGGGAAACACTAACCTAAGCCATCCACTCCAGGATAGCATTCCATTCAGTCACACGTGTCCTCAATTTAAGATATTTCCTTTGGGGCATCAGCCTATATGCCAAGTATACAGTAGGTGTCAAGGAGTATTGGGGACAGGTCATAGCTCAGTTGCAAGCCCCTGCTTTGCATGCAGAAGGAACCAGGTTCAGTATCCAGCATCTCCACCCATGCCTGAAATCCTGGAGTGCCGCTGCCAGTCAGTGTAGACAATACTGAAGAAGATGGACCAGTGATCTGACATGATATATGGCAGCTTCCTATGTTCCTTAATGTATTAAAATGAAGGTTCATAGCTCAAGTTGGGCCATAGCTTCAGTGCACTGCCTGAAACCCTGGAGAGCTACTGCCAGTCAGAGTAGACAGTACTGAGCCAGATGGAACAATGGTTTGACTTGGTATAAGGCGGTTTCCTATATTCCTGCAGTGAATGAAAGCTATATGAGGGTCAAATTTCCCCACATGAGTTTTTTTTTCCTTTCAAGACAAAGAAGCTCCCCCCATTATCTCACTTCCTCCCTTTACAGCCCACCTTCCATGAGAACAAATACTCACCCCATGAGCGCTACCCAATCCTTTATTATTATTTTTAAAAATTGCTGCCCCACCCTCACCTCTTTCCTTCCCTTTTCTTTTCTTATTAGATGCAAAAAAATAAAAGCGAGGGGTGGGGAGTGCAGAAAAGCTGTATCAGGCAGGGAGATGTTATGAAGCATGAACAAATGGCAGTTCCAAAGGCTGGCATCAGAATTCAAGCCCCCCCCCCACTATGATTTCACATTTGTGTTGGTTCCCGTACCCTTGGCATAGCTGTGAGGAAGGAATCTCTGCCCAGAATCCCTTTCCTCTATTTCTATCTGCTTCTCCTCCACTCCCCACCCCCAACCCAAGCAATCCAAGGAACGTAGACCATGGAAACACAAAGCTACGGCAGCTACTCACACCCTCCTTCTTTTGTCTACCCTCTTGCCACATTTTATTTATATAGAAAAGCATTTATAGACTAGCAGTTCCCACAAGGCGGTGTGCCACACAATACATACAATAAGAAAATCTATCACACTGTCAGAATAGTGCGAAATGGTCATTCAAATCCCTGGCTGGTTAGAAAAAAAAATACATTAAACATTTGCCCATCAACATTAGGTCTCTGCCCGGGAGAGGTTCCATATGCCAGACATCCAAATCTTCCCTCCCTGCATGTGAGGATCCGCCTTCCACCCCCCACCTCAAAGTTGATGGAGATTTCCCCCAATACAGACCTTTATTTTGGATCCCTGTTGGGAATGAAGAGATGGGGGTGTAAATGTGGGTGCCTGTTGTTGATTTTTCTCAGCCTTGGGTGTGTTCAGATGATCTGGCGTAGAGAGGAAGACTCTGGTCCTCTCTCCCCACCTGGACTTGAGGGTGGGGGGGTAGAGGAAAGGGCGTGGGTGTTTTCCACAAGGCACCTTTCTGCTTCCTTCCCCCCACCAAAGCGGTGACTCCACCCTGGTGTCTCCCCAGTACTCTCCTCACCTCTTCCAGGATGGACCTTAATTAAATAGAACTGGTACCTAGAGGATGCTCCAACAAGCCACTTAAGGCTGGGGCTGAACCATCTCTGTGGCAGGGGTGGTGCTGGTTGTGGAGGTAAACCCCCCCACATGGGTTTCTCTAAAAAGACGGCTGCTTTTCTGGAGTGGAAGGCTACAGCTGCTTTGGAGGAAATTTAATTAAAGAGGAGAGGCATGAGGTTGTGTGGGGAAAGCACAGCTAAGGAGTGGGGGATGCTGGCCCACACACCCCTCATGTGCGTAGTGGTACAGGCGCATGGGAGCTGCAGTACGGTGTCAGCATCTCCCTTTCATTTGGAAATCTGACATCAATGCACACTACCTACTTTTCTCCCCTCCTTCCAGGCTCTTCACCACCCCCCTTTCTAAATAGGCACAGCAGGTACACAAGCAGCTTCCACTCCCTGCAGTACCTTGAACTATGTGTGATGTGGGAGGCAGAAAGCTGAAGGAAAAAGAATGTTTTATTGTCTCCGTTTTCCACTCAGTGCCACATGACAAGCCTTCTTTGCCACTCCAAGGCCTCGCCTGCTCCTTCACATCGAGTGAAACTGCCGATTTCCATCTTCAGCTATTGGGAGGCCTAAATCCCTGCAATTTCCCCCAGTAGAAAGGGGACCTAGGCACATAACAGAAACCTATGAAGCTACACAGCAATGAGCCACATCACTGATCCCTCTAGCATGCAGCGGTATACACTCTCCAGTGTTTCGGACAGGGGTCTCTTCTCCCAGATGTTCTTGGAGACGCAGAGGATTGAATCT